>NC_137788.1:154221934-154709434 GCF_963383645.1 Muscardinus avellanarius
CCAACTTTTATTACACTATTGCTATCAAGAACATAGAGGTCTTGAATTTGGTTTATTGAGAGAACTACCCAATCTCAAAGCAAAATTGATTACAGTTTTGGGTTTTATTGCTGTAGTCTCACCACTAGGTTTTTTAAGTTTCCCCTATTTTCTTTCACTTGATACAGATGTTAATGACTAACGTGCTGATAAAAGTTCAATAACCAGTTCTCTGGAGCAAAATATGTATACACAAACATATTATGAATTTTATCCATATAGAAGATATGTAGCAAACAACTGGTAATAATTAAATATACAATATTCTTTATTATAAGTGCTATATTGCCAGTAGATTCTAACAGAATACTAGAGTTGACTGTTTCTGAACTCCTGCGTCTATAGCCAGCATAAAAGTATAAATGATGAACCGAGTATAGTTTCAACATGCATATTGGTTGATGTTTTCTTTCACTTTTGCTAATAAAATAAAAGTGATACAATCAAGATATAAGTCAAAATTATACTCATTCATTCTTTTACTAAATCAGATAATAGTTGACTAATACTGGCAAAATTTGCCAACTTAGGTAATAGTTGTCTAATATTGGGAGAAAATGTTTGGTGCAATTCACAGTTTAATAGTTATAGACATCATATTTTAGGTTTAATTTGCATGAAAATTACCTCCTCCAGATTTTTATTTTTAGACAATAAACAAAACATTGAACTGAGCTTCTGACTTTAGCTTTTGCCAGCTTTTGTAGTGTATGGTACCTTCACAATGGCCAATTTTAGGAAACTGATCTGATGTAAATCAAAATAGAGGAATACAGGCTGAGTGGCTTTCTCTGTATAATAGTTCCATGATGCTTATGAAACAACACAGAAGTGGAGAGTGCTAAATATTTTAAGATTACTTAATCATTAAGTCTGTGTATTTTACTGCTTAATGATGGCAGCATTTAAGAATCAGATCACGAAATTCCTAAAAACGCAGCCATCTGTGTCAGATGTGGTGGTGCGTGCCTGTAATACCAGTACTTAGGAGGCTGAGAATGGAGGGTTACAGGTTCAAGGCCAGTCTCAGAAAAATAGTGCCACCCTCAGCAATGCAGAGAAACTCTGCTTTCAAAATCAAAATGTTTTTTTTAAAAGGGCAGGGATTATAATGCCCCTGGGTTCAATTCATTCTCTCTCTCTCTCTCTCTCTCTCTCTCTCTCTCTCTCTCTCTCTCTCTCCATATATATATATATATATATTAATCTGGCCATCTCTCAGAGTTCCATCAGACCACTGAAGTTTATTTTTCTCTTTACATATGGCCCTCTAAAGTATTAGGCTTAATGATTTTTTTAAAAAAGTTCCTATGTCTCTGTTTTCTTCACCAAGGGACTATTTCAGTTTATTCTATTGGTTTCTGTTGTTACTGTGGTTCTGAACGTGGTATTTAATTCTTTATCTCCTTTCTAATTCTCACTGTTTCTTTCAATTGTAACCATCTTTTCTCTTGTTCTTGTTGTTTGGAGTATTTTCTTAGCTGTCTTTACCAATTATGAAACATAAGGGTCTTGTGGGTTGCTGACTATACCGGGATATATTCTGACCTCAAATTAAGCCTACAGTACTCATAATGTTGATGAAGAGATCCAGTTTTAGAGTCAGGGTAAGAGAGAAGTCCCAGGTGATATATCAGCCCTGGCTTTCCCTTGTCCAGTAAGCAATTAGTGTTACATCTCTGTAGAGAGGGAAAGGCTCACATCTACCTCTCCTCTCATCCACATCACCTAGCACAGGGCTTGGTCCATCCTGGGCATTTAACACAGGGTGTCAGGCAACATTTGTGCCCCGAGGGCCATTTCCAGCCTTTCCTATCTAAACTCCCCTGCTGGTTTTCACTGGCTCAGCTTGGTCCTTCCTCACTTGTACAGATGTGTTTGGGGAACTACTTGAAACGTTTGTCAGACTCTTCCTGCCAGATTTCAGTTGCCTAAGGTTGAGGGGACCGTTCCAGGCCTCCTGTTTATGATTCCCAACTCTGCTGACTTTGGCCTGTCGCGGTGGAATCTACACCCAGCTGGAAAGTCTATTGGACGGGGCAGGCCTCTCCCGTCCTGTCAACTTTGACCTCAAAGAGTGTGTCCTGGCACCATGAATTAATTTCCATTTTAAAACTCAAATTTAAGACACGCTGCCATTTCTGCTGGAGAATTTAGAGAGTTTATATGCTATCATCAGGTATTACAGTACAGTGCCTTATGAACCTAGGAAATACAAATTAACCAGGAATGTAGCATGTTTAATCACAATGAAAGCTGACTGGGTTTTCCCTCATCCATAGAGAGGGGCAGTGAGCCCTTGCATGGTAACAGTGAAATGCCCTGATAGGCTTTATAAACACGTGCTTATGAAGAGAATTAGTGTTGCTGTTTAAATGTCACTAGCCTACTGCGATATTCACTCAGACGATAACACTTAGGAATAATGTTCTTTATGTCCTGGGTTTGTGGTCTACTGACTAGTCTTTTACAAGAAATCAAAGGAAATGAAGAAAGTTAACAGCAATCAGGGTCATGGTACATTTATAAAAGACCCAGCTTAGGATCATGATGGATATCAAAATGTAAGTCAGATATGAGGGGGAAAATAACACACCTACACACATGTACACATGCACATGCAAGTTGTATACACAGATATAAACTCGCTTGCTATTTCCACTCAATGCTAGAAACTAACACTGCTAAAAACTTAAATAACATTAGTCCAATGGAAAGACTATTTTTCTCACACAACCAATGCGATGATTATTTTTAAATGAAAATAAAAATGATATTAGTATACCTCATAACAATTTAGGCTAGGCTATGAATATTGCCATGCCTGGATGTTACAGATCTTAAGAATACAAACTATACAAAATTCTGTGCTTCATTATCACAAACCCATGAAGACACTGGTGGGAATAAACTTCTTAGAACCTAGACAACCACAATTAACTTTTATATAAATGTTTATGTGTATAAGTACATTTATATGTAAGTGCATTTACATATATGAATATAATATATAAGTGCATGTATATGAATATATGTATATGCATATATGTATATGTGTATATGTCTCTGCTTTGCTGACAGCCTGAGACATCTAGTGAGGCATTCTGAGTCACTGCCCAATAATCAGAAACTCTTCTACATGCCAATGTTTCCCTTCTTTATTTTTAGCATTTAAATTGTATGGCTTTAAAATATGGAACCAACCCAGATCACCATCAACATATTAATGGATAGCAAAACTGTGGGAAATACACACAATGGAATTCTATTCAGCCATAAAGAATAACAAAATTATATCATTTGCAAGAAGATGGAAAGCCCTGGAGAGCATTATGTTAAGTGAGACCAGCCAAGCACAGAAGGAGAAGGTACATATGTTTCCTCTAATATGCCCAAACTAGGAAACACAGAGGATACCAGTGGGACTCCAGATAATGGAGGGGAAATACCAGCAAAGTTTGAATGGAAAGATAGGAGAGGAGGAAGGCTGATCTTGATTAATGAGGGTCTACATCTGAACATGTGTAAAATTATGAATAAGACATTGTTAACCTGGACAACCATTGGTGGGAGGGGGGAAGGGAAAACGGGGACGGGAGGGGAGAGGGCACCAAATATAGTTTAAATGTATACTATTTATGTTCAATAAAAAATTGTTAAAAGAAAAAAAATAAATTGTATGGCTTTTTTTTTGTCATGTGAACTGCCTAGAACTCTTGTTGGAAGCAGAGTGTTGTAGGATATATGGACAAACTCAGAGTTACTGGGATTAGCTTCACTTATAAGGAGAAACGTATGAATACAACAACAGAAATAACACATAAAGGATAATTTTTTTTTTTAGATTTTTCAGATGAAACTTCTTCCAGAAAAAAAAAAAAAATATGAATGTGGGACGGGTGGAAATAAGATGAGAATCTGGGTCCCAAAGAATGCATCAATGATTCAGCAGGTTTCAGGCATGTTCTATGCCACAACTTCTTTTTTTTATGCATTGTTGTTATACAACTTAATAGGGTGCAAGATGGTAGAGGCATACATTCACACATTACTCACTTAGCCGTGTCCTCCCATTCCATGCTTGACTTAGTGATTGACTTTGATATGTTTATGAATGTATGTCATGTACATTAGGAAATTTCCCTTTTCTGCCCTCCCATCCCCCTGACCCCAGTAAGGTTGCCTTATTTTTTATTTCTTGTAGAACTGAGGATTTAACCCAGGGGCAATCTACCTCTGAGCTACAGCCCCAGCCCTATTTTTTTTTTTTTTTCAGTACTGGGGGTGGAACCTAAGGACATTGTGCCTCTGAGCTACACCTCCAGCCCCATTTTTTAGTCTTTTTTTAATTTTTGAAACAGGGTCTCACTGAGTTGTGAAGGGCCTTGCAAAGTAGCTGAGGCTGTCCTTGAACTGTGATTCTTGATCCTCTGGTCTCAGCCTTCCGAATGCTGGGATTACAAGCGTGCACCATCGCGCCCGGTTTCCCAGCCCTAATTTTTATTCCTTGTTTTAAAAAGGGGTTTCACTAAGTTGCAGAGGGCCTCACAAAGTAGCTGAAGCTGGCCAAAAATCGGTGATCCTCCTGTCTCAGCCTCCCAGGTACTGGGACTACAAGTGAGTCCTACCGGACCTGGTTTAGGTTGCCTTATTTGCTCATATATTGTTTCTCCTTATTTGTCTAGAGTTCCTCCAATGACTCTTTTGCTCCTTGGCTCCCATATATTAGGGTGAGCATCCTATTTTTTACTTTTTGTGACTGATTAATCTCACTTAGCATAATGTTCCCCAGTTCCATTCATTTCTCTGCAAATGAGGTAATTTGTTCCTTATGGCTGAGTAAAATTTCATTGTGTACATATCTTATAATTTTGTAAGCCATTTATCTGTTGATGGACATCTTGGCTGGCTCTATAGTTTAGCAATTGTGAATTGTGCAGCTATGAACATAAAATAGGCAAGTATTAGTTTGGTATTCTGATTTCCATTCTTTTTAGTAGATACCCAGAAGTGGAATTGCTGGATCATAAGGTAGGTTCATTCCCATTCTCCTGAGGATCCTCCATACTTTTTTTTCCCAAGTGTTTGCACTAACTTGTAATCTCATCAACAATGTGTTAGAGTTCCTACTTCTACACATCCTCATCAGCATTTGTTGTTGTTTGTGTTTTTAACAATTGCCATTCCAGTTGGACAGGCTCTGGATAAGTGAAAACTGATTAAGCAGAGAAGATCTAACCTCAGTGCATTCAACGAAAAACACAAAAATGTACCAAACTAGTTCATTCTATAGAACCATGAAAAACTTCTGGATTTGAGGTATTAAGTGCCCTTGGAGGAAGAGGCAAGGCTGGGCTGATACAGGGTAGATGATGCATGCATATATAAGGAGAGCTAATGGCTTATTTTCCTTTCTAAAACCTTGGAATCAGGTTTATACACCACCTCCTACCTGCATAAGATATGGCATCTACTCTTTGAGGGTTGTAACTAGGGAAGCTCTGGACCAAGAAGTATCAGGAATCTGTAAGGGTGGTCAGCGGGGTGGAGAAATAGAGGAATGAGGGGCACATGTGCAAAGGCTAGAAAATGAGGATTAGTGAAAGTTTACCTCCTAAATCATGCTCACACCCTATTGCCCAGCTTTGGAGATCAAGCCCATCACATATACATCGGCATGACAGTCAAAGGACTGGTCTTTTAAAACAATGACCTTTAGACAAATAACATTCAACAGTGGTGTTTATTTGGGCAAAGAACACAAATCAGGCAGCACTCAAAATCAGAAGAGCTTCAGGCAGCCTGTTGAGCGATGTGGGTAATAAGCACTTACAGAAAAAGAACACAGTAGTGCCATAGAAAGATAGCCTAATTGCTTACTGCTAGGCACCTGTCTTATTCAGGTATGGTCTGATCTGTGGTTCTTCTGAAGCTTGGCTGTCTGTGATTGGCTGAATCTTGGCTCTCTCTGAAAAAGAATACAGATATTCTTTAAATTACAATGGGTTGATGTCTCAACAACCTAAGGGGAAAATGCCATTAGTTGAAAATGCATTAATAAACTAACCTAGTGAAGATTCCAGCCCATCCGCACAGTGAGCTGGAGAGTGCTGGCTGTCCTGGTGACCCTGTGGCTAACCAAGGCTGTGGCTCACTGCTGCCACCCAGCATCATGAGAGAGTACTGTACCAGCTAGGGAAGACCACATTTCAAAATTTGGGGGATGGTTTCTATTTTTACTGAATGTCTATGACCTTCGCACTGATATAAGTCAAAATATTCTAAGTTAAACCATCAAAATTTAGAGATAGCTCTGACCCCTAAATTAGGTTTCTGTTTGTTTATTTTTCCGAGTTAGGTTAAATAGTTCTTAACAAAGAAAATTAAATTACAGAGTCGGCCTCAGGCCAATTGTCTCATGCTTATTTAACACCTTTCTAGAGAAACCTATGACACAGAGGGAAAAATATCTGTGGATACACAAGGGATACCCTTATAGGAATTATGAGAATTAAGTTATCAAATAAATAATATAAAATAAGATTTTAGAACTGAAGAATATAACTGTTCAGATTATCCAAGGTAATGAATAAAAACATGTTTTGCAGAGCATGTCTTCATAAAATTACAGAAAAATGACAATTTTTCTTTAATCTTAAACTTTTTCAGATACAGGACAGAGGGAATCATATGCAAAAGATATAAATCACATGATCTATCAACTTCTCAAAGCAGCACTGTAGGCTTGAAGACAATAATGTCTTCAAAGCCCTGGGAGAAATTATTGCCTGTAAAAGTCTATCCTATCAAGATATTAATTAAATGTAATAATAAAAGAAAAAATATTTTGGCATATCAAATAAAAAAGACATAAATGAGCTACTTCTTAGGAACATACTTTATATTCCACTAAAGTAAAAGAGTAAACAAAAAAAAAGATGTGGGACATGAGGATAGTGAGTTAGCATGTTTATCACACAGGAGATATTTAAAGAAATATTCTAGATTTTCCTGCACAAGGGAACTTTCTGAAATAATAGTGATGCTCTATATCTTCACTGTCCATTTTAGTAGCTACTAGTCACAAGTAACTAGAAATAACTTGAAATGTACATAAATTTTTAATTTCACTTAATGTTAGGTGATTTAACTTAAATAACCACATATGATTGGTGGCTACAATAGCTGATAGGCTGTCCTATATTATAGTGAAACCTATTGAGATGCTGGGCAAGGGAAGTTTTATTAATTAGAGCTATAAGAGGTCATATTTCCAAATAAAACATGACCATAAAAGTCTCTCCCATCTAGTGTATTTTTTGCTATGTGTCCTTGTTTTGACTTTGTCAAAAGGTGGGGCTTCTAATCTTAGCTCTGAACTGGCTTCATGATTCCTTTGGCCAGTAGAACTGTATATAAATGGTATTTGGAGATCTCTAGCACAGATATTAAGAAGTCCTAGTATCATTGGCTTTTGAGTCTAGAACTCCAAACATCATTTAAGTAGTCCAATGACACTCATCCTGCCATTCTATGTGGAAGCCCAAGCTAACCATACAAAGACATATGAAGACACCAGGAGGGAGTCCCAAAGTCTTGATGTCTGAGTAAGAAGTGCCCCGCTGAGCAACCCGCAGAACCATGAGAGATGATAAAGTGGTTATTGTTTTCATCCATTAAGTTTCATATTGTTTTTTACAGGATGAATGATTACCAAACAGCAGCAAATCCAAAGAGCCAGATGGGAGGCAAAGGAGAGCAAGGTCTGGAAGAAATATGTACAAGATGGAACTCAGATTGCCTGGTATGGCTGACTTCTTGGGGCAACATCTCAAACGTCTGTCAGAGTGCTTCTTAGAATGCCCAAGAGACACATAATAGGCTAAGCAAATAGGAAATAAAAGACTCCAGAAAACAAAAATTTTCTACAAGAAAGGAAATACAATCAAAGCCCAATGTGGGGTTTACTTCATGAATATTGACTAGTATATATAATCACAGTAATGTAAATATATCATTATTCTGTTGAGAGTTTGTAAATGATGACGTAGAGGAAGGAGACATGTCTGGTGGTAAGGGAGATGTATCAAGGGCACTTGACTATTCATCTTCTCTAGCAGACTACAATAGATGATTTTGAAACATAAAAATATCAAATGTGTTGTTTATGTACCAGAGGAAAATCTAAAGTGTTGAATGTGAATTTTTTAAACATTTTTAATTTTTAAACAATGTCTCTAGAAGTCTTATACACTGTTGGTGGGATTGCAAATTAGTGCAGCCACTATGAAGATAAATGTGAAGCCTACTCAGAAGACTGAGAATAGAACCACCATTTGACCTAGCCTTTCCATTCCTGGGTATCTTTCAAAAGTAATTTAAATCAGGGTATTATAATGATATGCAGATCTGTATTTATATCAGCAATTCACAATAGCCAAATCGTGGAACCAGCCTAGGTGTCCATCAACAGATGGATGAATTATAAAATTATGGTATATACACATAATGGAATTATACTCAACAATAAAGAAGAACAAAATTATATTATTTACAATAAAATGGGTGGATCTAGAGAACATTATACAAAGTAAAATTAGCCAGTCAAAGGAAGTGAAGGGTCATATGTTTTCTTTTATATGAAGCTAGGGAGGAATCAGGACATGAAAGGTACTCCAGGTACTCCAGCTAAAGGAAAAGAAATATCAGTGTAGGAATGGAGAAGTTCTAGAACAGGCTAGTAGTGGGGGTATAATGGAGAAAACACTTCATTAATGAAGAAGTACATATGTGAAATTGTCAATGCCAATCTTAATATCATGTTTGAGTAAGGGGAGGGAGTGAGTAGGAGCCAGGAGGAAGCTCACCAAGGAATATATGCATGTATGTCTCTATCACCTGAACTTAATTATGATGTGAGATTACAATGCACCAATTAAAATATATTTTAAAAAGAAATAAATGAACGAAAAACAAAGCAAAAAGAGTTGAATGCGTTTGCTGCCGAGGGACATGGATTTGGAGTACAAAAGGATAGGGCTACTACTCTATTTTTCTATACAGAATTACTTAACATTTTAAAAGGTGAATGTATGCTAACATATTTTTTTTAAAAAATACTCTAACAAATTGAGGCAATTTTTAGCTATCAGACATGGGTAACAGCCTGCCTGGTTAGGCTCTTTTGCCATATCAACTTGACAGATTTTAGAGAAAGTCTTTCTATACAGTGATAACTCACAGTCAGTAATTTGAGCTGCAATGGCAGATTCTGCCCCTCTTCTTGGCTCTCATGCAAATTTTGATAGGGAAACAAGAAAGGGCAAGTCTTCAGATAGAATCCAGTAACTCTCACCAAACTGTGTACTCCACACAGCCCCCTCTGACCCATATCGCTTTCATGTCTTCAACATTGAATTAAGCTGCCATGACTTACATAAGTTCACCCACAAACCCTGCTAAGACCATGGTGTCATGAGCCTCTTGGAAAGATTCTTAAGTGGGGAATATGTGGAAAAGGACAGAGTGTCTCAGAGATTGTTCAGCAGATCCAATTTATGATTTCTAGGTATGTTATCACCTCACCATTTGCCAAGAACATTGATATCCAGAAGGGTCTCTTCAGGTGGTTGGAAAGATAGATCAGACTATTCTAGGCCATTTGGATTCAAACAGGAGTTGAATCCATGGTAGCAAGGAAGGTTTCTGAAGCAGAGTTACAAACTGAGGCTAGTAATTCAGTAGGGAGCCAGCATCCTTTAAGAGAGGGAAATAAATAATAGCAACTGTGCCATATAGTGATGCTTCATCAAAACTCGCTCAGGGCCCTTCTCTGGAATGAACCAGAAAAATAAAGTTCTGGTTTGGAATTGAAAAGAAATCCAATTGTAACAAATTCTTGCACCACAAAGAGCACAAGGTTAGAAAGATCTGCAGGGCAGGTCTTCAAAGAACTAATGGGATAGATCATGGTATAATGGGGAACCAAAATCAGATTAGAATGGGTGGTGGTCATGGACATGTCAGCTTGGACCAGATAGCCTTCCTCATTGTTCTTTGAACACAGGAAGCACATACCATTCTTGGAGCTTTTCTCCTTGAAACAGTCTCCCAGAAAGCCACGTAGCTGGCTGGGTCTATTACCTCTCCTGTGTGCTGCTCAAATGTCTTCTTAACCAACAGGTCTTCCATGCTTTTACTTTCTAGGTGCTTTTTCCTGTGCTTAAAGAACATTTTTCCTGTTCTTTTATTAATTTGACTCTTATACTCCTTTAGATAGTTTCAGAAAGTCCTTTGATTTCTAAACACATCCCACCAAGATTAAATAAGATGCCATCCCTCTATATCCCAACAGGGCCATGAACTTGTCCTTCCGCTCCACCCTTCGTAGCTGCCTGCTTGCTTGTCTTAAACCTTCTATGAAATTTTAAGTGCTTTGAAAGAACAGTTTATTGTATTATTCTCAGGAACCAGGACATGAACATCTCTCAAAACTATTTGTTAAACAAAGGCAATAAAATATGCACATGTATTTATTCTTAGACAAGCTATGCCTTTTTATTTATGGGTTCTCACATTCCCCAGCCGTTGGGTATACCCATATGGTTCCCAAATGTCACCGTGCCATTTCCAGCCTGGGATGTAGGATCCACAAGGCTGGTGCCATCACAAGATATTCTTAGGTTTCATCAAAGTTTAAAATAAGCAATAAAACAAAACAATGTCCTTAAGCTTAACCTTCTTATACTTTGTCTTTTCTTGTAATCTGAACTATTTTAAAGAAGTAACTCACAACGACTCCCTATATTTCTCCACAATCCTTTTAGTTTTACTGCCCCTGGAGCTCTCTGAAAACTCCCTTTCTTGAATGTATTCAGTGGGCATATTACTAGATTAAGTGCATCTTTTTCTTAACTATTTTTCCCATCTAACTTTTACCTTTTTTTCTTTGTTTTTACTGGTGCATTGTAGTCATACATCTTAATAACTTTTATTTTTCATAGGAGATAAAGAAAAATCATGAGATCCTTTCCCAAATTGAGGAAACTGGTAGCTTTAAGACATAAACCCCCCTCCTCAGTGCAAAATCACACCCTTAACACTGTGTGTATTGTGAAGTTGGCATAAATGTTTTGAAACTAGGCAGACCTTTTGCAGTGTTTAGTTTTTGGCAGAATTCATGGCTTTGGCTGGCTGCCATTGTGAAATGTGTTTAGTTTGAACTGACAGGGCTAGTCAACAGTGCAGGTCATAGGTAAGTCTGGCTAATTCAAAGTAGGAGGGGATAGATCATCTCTTTTCCAGTTTTCTCTTTGCTCTTATCTCCTCAAGACAGGTTAATCCCAACAAAACGTTCCTGTCCTCCTACCTGATTCTCTTTGATAAACTCCTTCTGTTGTCAAGTGAGACTCTACTTCAGACATTCACGGTGGTGGGAGAAGATGCTCAGGGAGAGAAGAGAAGGACTGGCTACAACAATAGAAAACAAAACTATGTGGCATGGGATAAGGAAGGGGGTTGCCTTAAGGAGTCCTGAGGAGTGTAATAGGCCATTTGGGTACTAAAACCCGGGTGATGATAAGAAATCTAACAGAGTGCTGAATGAAGAGCTGATAGGAAAAGAACAGGAGAATAGCCAACCCACCATGAGTCTTCGAGATGGTTCCCTGGTGTCACTGCAGCAGAAAGAGCTTTTGTTTCCTTTTTCCCAAGAGGGATTTGCAACAAGCCATCATCTGACTGCTTATTTTATCCAGTTCAGTGAGGTGACTGGGCTTTTCCTACTCTCTCACCAGAATCTGTCCATAGGCCAGACTGAAAGTATGATTCAACTGTTATGAGCTACAAAGAATCTTTGTGGGGTTAGTCACAGGGATGTAGAATGGCATGGAGGTAAGGTCAATGCGGCTTCCCCTGGGTTGTGTGGATGGCACTAGAGAAGCCATCTAGGTCCAGGTTAGCAGGGGAGTTTATAAGTATGCTTTAAGAGCTAAGAGATGTCGTGCCCAAATGAAGATTAGGTAACAAAAATCACTTGGGAATTGGAAGTATGGGGGACTCGTTAATTTTTTTATTTTTAAAAGAAGGCAAGTGAGAGGTAAATCATATCAGGAAAATAGAAGTTTCATGAAGTAATGGGCTCTTTCAGTGCATTTTTTATGGTTCATTAAAAAATAGTGAATTTGACCTGACACGTTTTAGGGATTCAATACATACATCAAATAAGTGAGTTAATTCATCAAAATATGTGTTAAAAGACATCTTATTTTTTTTCATTTTTCACTAGATTTTTTATTTATTTATTTTTCTGTGGAACATATTGAAAATGGCATACATTCAGACTATGCTTGGCACTCCCCCATACTTCCCCTTCCTTCCTCCCAACAGGGAGTGTCCAGGTTATCCATGCTATATTTATATTTTTACACAAATTCGGATATAGCTCCTTCATTAATCAACCTCAGCCTTCTTGCTTTCCTATCCTTCCATTCCAGCTTTGGTGAGGCGTCTCCTCCATTGTCTGGGTCCCTCTGGTATCCCTCATACTCCTTAGATTGAGCATATACACACAATGGAATTCTACTCAGCTATAAAGAATGAAATCATGTCATTTGCAAGAAGATGGAAAGACCTGGAGAACATTATGTTAAGTGAGATCAGCCAAGCACAGAAAGAGAAGGACTTACGTTTTCTCTAACAAAGAACATTTTAAATGGGCGAATTTAGCATCTTCCATATGTCTAATAGAACCTGAGTTGAATTCTATCAAACACTGTATCTGCTACTATGAGAAATTTTACCACAAATATTACCATATATGACCAATATTCACCACAGTGAATATTATTTTATTTGAAGGCTTATGATTTAAGCCATAATACTGTGTTAAAGCGCAATAAAAAGCACATGCTATATTTAAAGGCATTAATTCAAACAAATTATATAGAGAGATATAGATATAGACGTATGCATATGTATATATTGCCCATATCCACAAATAGGAATATTACTTTTTTTTCCTTTTCACACTTAAGAAGTGGAAAGGAATCCCATTAAGGAACAATTTGGGATACACAAATCTCTAAGTTAACAAATGCAAGAAGCAGGAGGTCAAACTGAGCTGTAGACTCAAAGGGCTTGACTCTGTATTTCAAGGGCAAATGCGGCTGCTTATTGAGAAAGAACTATACCTATTTTGATTTTTTTCTCCAATCGGCCGACCCTGGCTGAATTTTGGCCATGATTTCCACTACCATGTCCTGGGCCAATAATGGTACCAGTCAGAGGACACCCCCCCACCCCCAGATTGTGGGGAGCTTGCATCCTATGCCCTAATCATCTCTTGGTTTCTGGAGAGACAGGGGCAGAATGTGGGATTCAGCAGCCCTTCCATAACAGGCCTGTGGCTCAGGCCTGGCTTGGAAAGGGCCCTGGCGCTGGCAGGCTCTCCAGGAAAATGTTCCAGCAGCAGCAGCGTGGCTCCATGCGCTCCGTCCACAGGTCTTCAGTTGGCTCTATTAGTTCATCGGCTTCAGACTTTGAATTGGCACAAATGCATTGTGCAGATGGGGCAGTCACATCGGCTGGCCTGGAACTAATTAAAAACTGGAATATTTTAGATCAGTAGGAAGACGTGTGGCCAGATTTGCAGAGAGAGTGCAAGAAAGCTGAAAGAGCAAATTGACCCAGCCCTGTGCAAAAAAAAAAAAAAAAAAAAGAAAAGAAAAAAAAGAAAAAAAAGCTGCTGCAGGCTGACCTTAGGTAGCCCCAGCTGGGCTTGCATGTGTCGCTGTGTAGGATGGACTCTGCAAATCTGCCAGGTAGTGAACCATCTCTGGGGTTAGAAAATATTCTTCTCTTTAAAAAAAAATATCTTCCAAGTGCCACAATATTTTATTAAGAAGAGCAAAGTTTGCCAAGCTTGTTAGCTTCAGGGAAAAGACACATCCAAGTGATTGAAGCCCTGCGAAAGGTATTTATAATGAGGGAAAATTACTGCCTGGTTGAGGGTCAGAGGCTGTGTCCAGCGCACTGGACTTCAGGCAGGCGGGAGGCACACCCAGCGGTCTCCCGCCACACTGGGATGCCAGCCTCGGGGACTTCCTTCTGGCTCACCCTTCCAGGCACGTCCAACCACCCTGCCCCCTTTCTTTGTCGCCTCCTGCAGGCTCTGCATTCTGCTTTGGACTAGGAGACACAAACTCACCTCGCCTCAGGTTGAGTGTCTTGCTAAAGACCTCATAAGGATTTGTCCTTAACTGAGGCTTTGTACCAGGTTTGGGGAACTCCAAGCCTGTCCTCCATCCTAGCAATTTTTGCTCAGAGCTAACAGTTCTGAATTCAAAGAGATTTCACTACTAATTTTGGTTTTTTCTTTTCTTTTAATTTAATGCCTACAATTTTTCTTTTTTCTTTTTCTTGGTTTGTACCTATGTGCCCCACACTGGGCTAAATCATGTGAGTCCTCACCCCATTTAACACACACAACAGGAATGAGCGTGGAGCTCCCTAGTACACTGTTTGCTTAGCATGAGCAAAGCCTTGGATTCAATCCTGTAACAAAGAAACAAACTTGAATGTATACAAAACACAAACAACAACAAAACTAGAATAAAACTGATATTATTGCTTTGTGTTTTATTAAAATTTTTAGAAGTTGTGGTAAAATACTCATAACATGAAGTTTACTATTGTAAACATTTTTTGACGTGCAGATCAGAGGCATTAGCTGTGTTCACACTGTTGTACAACCAGCACGGAAACCCATCTCCAGAACCGTATCTTGCAGAACTGAAACGCTGTGTCTGTAACTCTCTCCATCCTTCCTCCCACCACAGTAGGGTAAGTACAATCCTACTTTTTGCGTTGTGAATCTGCTCACATAGATACCATATACAAGTAAAATCATGGAATAGTTGCCCATTTGTGACTAGCTTATTGACTAAGCACACAGCAAGTTTCATCCTTGTTGTAATACGTGATGGAATTTCCTTCCTTTTAAGGCTAAATAATAGTTTATGCATGCCGTATTCTATTTATTCCTCATTGGTTGCTTCCTTCTTTGGGGCTAATAGGAATAAATGCTGTTGCAAACCTGACTACAATGTACCAATTTTAAAAAAAGAAAAGAAAAATTTCTTCCAGACTTCACTCTGTTTTCTATGTGAGGGCTTGAGGTATGAATACATTAAGTAGTTCACCTTGGGTCAAGCAATAGTTAAGTTCTAGAATCAAGATTTAGATCCAAGGGACTTAATTCTAGAATTTGTCCTTTTCATATCTAATCTCGCTATTCTGTCCAAAGGGCAACTGTCTGTCCCAGAGTAATGTCTGTATATTGTGAGGCTGAGGGATGAACTAAGAGAACACCAGGACTTGAATTAAGTAAATATTTACCAGCCTAGTAATTAATTGTTCTAATTGAATCACATATATGTTTGACTCACTATATACTCCTAGCATTTATGTGTTTGTTTGTTTGTTTGTTTGTTTGTTTGTTTATTGCAACAGGATTTTGTTAAGTTGCTGAGGCTGGTCTAGAACCTGAAATTCTCTTGCTGAATCCTCCCAAGTACTGGGATTGCAGGTGTGCATCTCTGTGCCGAGCTCAAACTGCTCTTTCCCACTAACACACCATTCCTAAGATGTCATCACTCTATAATCACAGTAATAGCAATAACAATAAAAAACAGTAATGTGATGCTTCCTATGTTTAAGTCATTGTACTGGACATATACATAGGTTTATTCTGACCAAAAATAATAAAAAAAACTTTAGCCATTTTATTTATCTATGGACTAAATTCAATTCTAACAACAACTCCACCCCTCACCAGCACTATAATAGGTATCCCACAAAATGCATGTTAGTGTGACCAATTTACAGATAAGGAACCCAAAACTTAGAGTGAAATATCACAGTTTAATCTAGCACCTTTCTGGTCCCAGTACTCAAGTTCTCTGTACTCATTCCATGTGCTGAGCATGGCTTACATTTTCTCTTGCAGTTGAACTTCAGTGAATCAGATGCAAATAAAACACTTGTATATAAGCTGCTGTGAATGTTAGATACATGGCTTTGGGAGAGATCTGGAATGATCCCTAAACATGAGTTTACTCCTTGAAGGACACAGGCTTATGAAAACAGGTTAATAAACAACCTTTACATGAGACAAGGCATGTTTTGCATGTTTAATATCTACTCAGGTGTCACGTATGTCACCGTATTCTGCAAGTACTAGCAGCTGCTTCTGATGGCTTTCATGGAAGGATCTGGCCTTGAGAAATTGTTCTGCAATGCTCTGCTTCGGGCCACCTGGACCTTTTTCAAAATATTTCCTATGTCTCAGCCTCCAGCTTAACTCTTCATCCTGGAAAAGTCTGTGTCTCATTCCAGCTCAGTGCTGTGATTTATTTTTGGTGGTAAAGGGAAGAATTAGTCATACCTCCTCTTCTGCTTGAGTCTAATGGGAGCATTGTGACTGGTGGTAAAGATGGTAGTTTATCAGGCTGGTGACTTGTAGGGTTTATGGCCTGGGCCTCCTTTGCCCGTCTGAATTTCTTTCCCCTCTGAGTCACTCTACAATAATAACGAGAGGTGAGGTCCAATGTCCGACAGAGGGCCTCCTTGTATTCAGCATTCAACATTGCAATAATTCCATATTGTGAACGGAGAGATGATGTCACTCCCTTGGTAGTTGCAAACAAAGAAGGGCAAACAAAAATGACCAGGACCACCCAAAGAACTGTCAATCAGTACCATTGACAATGAGGAGGAAGGCGTTTCTTTCTCTCAGTCATAAAGTATAACCGAGCTGAGCAGTATTGACCCTGGGGTAAGGGATTTCGTAGGATTTAATGAATGTCTAGAAAATGGATGGACCTTTAGTCCAATTGGTTATTCACCGCCTGAAAGTGTCTGACCCTGGAAACCATAATTGCTGCCACAAATACAAAGCATATAGAAAGCCCAAGCCTGGCTGAGACAATGTGCTTTTGTAAGCAAGCCTCAGGCTAGACCATTCCTCTGACCTTACAGACCAGCCCCAGTGTCCCTGCCACAGAGTTGTGTACCATACTCAGAGGACATTGTTTCACGAAGACCCAATGCTTAGGAATAAATTCCAGAAATAAAATGGATGGTATTTTACGATTTTACAAAGTAGGATGCTGTACACTCTAGGCATAGCAATGAAATTCAAAGCTGAGGTCTTGAGCTGCTCTTGCAGCTCTCCCAATGGCCAGGGCAGCCATCAGAAACTGAGTGTGAGCCAAAGATGCCATTCACAATTTACTTTTAGGCACATTAAAAAGGTGGTAGAGCCAGGTGCGGTGGCTCACACCTGTAATCCTAGTACTTGGGTGCCTGGGCTAGAAGGATCTTTGGATCAAAACCAGCCTCAGCAACTTAGCAAGATTCCCTACTACTTAGGGAGACCCTATTTTCGTAGTAAAAATAAAAATAGGGCTGGAGTGTAATTCAGATATAGAATGCTCCTAAGTTCAATCTCTAGTAACACACACACACACACACACACACACACACACACACCAACGCGTGCACGCACCAGGGCAATGGAATTTCAATAATATATTCACTTAACCCAGCATACATATATATATGTATATATATATATATAATATATATAGAATCATTTCTATATGCACACAATAAAAAATTCATGAGATTTCATTTTTATAAGAGGTTTTCACTACCCACTATGTATTTCACACTTGTAATACATCTAAATTCAGACAAATAACATTTCAAGTGCTCAAAAGCCATATGTGGCTAGTGGCTGTCATTTTGGATAAGGTAGATACAGGACATTGTTTAAGAAGTACTTTAGAGTGTTCTAATGGTTTAAATTTCAAAAAAAAAAACAATGAGACACACTTTTCTCACTTATCAGCAAAGAGTCAACTTCTCCAGAATCACTAAAAGAGGCCTGGTGGAGAAATGGTGGGAGTAGAATCCAGGATCCAGTAGATTCTTCAGAAGGAATAAGCAGATGATCTGTATGCAGGAAGCAGAGCAGACTCACAAAGGAAAGGGCTGTCAGGAACAAACAGCCAGTCAGGAAGGAAAACTGGGGAGTGGAAGGCCCAGAGGTAGATGCTGTTCATGGTCCGGGGATCAAACTTGGAAGTTTTAAAAGATGAATTAAGAAGAGAGGCTAAGTTTTTCATGTGTTTGTTTGTATGTTAGCATTAACTGGTTCTCTGCAAATGTTCAATAAATTATTTATAAATGGATGGAAAAATGGCTGCTCATTGGTAGAGGATACTTATGTTCAGAGCCCAGTCATCCCTGAGGTAATTACATCTTTATAGTACAAGGGGTCACTGGGACTCAGGAAGGAGGGATTTGTTATACTCATAGTGGTAAACAGGGAGGGCGGGAAGAGAAAAACACAGGCATGCGCGCACACACACACACACACACACACACACACACACACACACACACAGGAAGAAAGAGAAAGAGGCTGCTGCTGAAGTCCTTCTTCAAATCATCTGAGTCACCAAGCATGATGGTGTGGGTCTGTAATTCCAGTACCTGGGATGTTGAGATAGGAAGATTGCAGGTTTAACACCAGCCTCAGAAACTTAATGAGGCACTCAGCAACTTAGTGAGATCTTATTTTAAAATAAGAAATAAAATAAGGCTGGGAGTATTGCTCAGAGGTAGAATGTCTCTGGATTCAGTCTCTCCAGTACCACAAGAAAGGGAGAGAGAGAGAGAGAAGAGAGGGGGGGGGAGGGAGGGAGGGAGAGAGAGAAGAGAGAGATGATAAAAAATGAAATAATCTTGACTAGTAAAATAGAGAAAGAACATTAACAGTAGAACAACAAGAAGGCCCACACCCCAAATATCTACCTCCGCTCTATATAATCTCCAGGTTAGCCCTGCTTCTTGGCAGAGAATGTCTTCATATGAGCAGATTTCCCACATAGTGCATTTGGTGACTTTCTCTCATTTGTGAGATGTCTCTGAAGAAACCCTATGAAATTTTGGCCCTTCGACCTCCCTTTCCCAAATTTCAAGCTGACCATCACTTTTCTGTTTTCCTGGTCACTCTCTAAGTACAGTCAAAAGTCATTGATGAGGTTCCTGTTCTCCAAATAATTTATCCTTTTTTGCTGTTTTGTTTTTTTTTTTAATGTAGTCCTGGGGATTAAACTCAGGGTCTTGTGCTTACCAGACAGGTGCTCTACCACTAAGCCACACACCTCAGCCTCTGTTTCCTTGTTTTTTGAACCCCGTGTTGCCTGTGTGAATTATCACATTGAGTGTTGTAATACTCTAAGATAGAGACTGCTCTTGAGACAGGATTGAAGAGCAGAAAGCAGATCCAATAATCATTTCTTCATTGTCCACATACAAAGTCCGCCTTCATTTCACATGTTTGCAGGTGCAGGAGCAAAACCCATTGCTCTTTTTGATATTAAGAAGTTGAATAAAAAAATTCAGATTTGAAGGTCTGCTCTGAGCTAAAGAGCACTCTATTTGTTTCCCAACTGTGTCCTGGATAGGGGTTTTGTTTCATGGCTTCTTTTATTTATGTATTTATTTATTTTAATTAATTAATTTATTTATTTATTTATTTTTGGCGTGTCTGGGGATGGAACCCAGGAACATTCAACCTCCAAGCTACACCCCCCTGCCCTAATTTTTTTATTCTTTATTTTGAAACCAGGTCTCACTGAGTTGCAGAGGGCCTCCCTCGCTAAGTAGCTGAGGCTGTCCTCGAACCACAATCCTCCGGTCTCAGCCTCCCAAATGCTGGGATTTCAAGCGTGCACCACCACGCCCGGCTATGGCTTCTTTTAAGAATTGTTTCTGCTGGCCAGATTTGTCATTAAGCAACACTTGCCCAGACTTTTTTCTATTTGCAAGTCTCCACACACCTAATTTATTGCACTATGGGTCAAAGAGCATCAGTTGGAATCTGGCAGACAGGACTGATTTCAATTTGGGGGGTTAACAGGAATTTTGCCTTTATATTTATTATTAAACTCATAGCGCCTAAAGATGCAGGTAAAAGACACTGACTGTGGACTAAAGCATGATGTTGATTAGCATTTATCAAATCTTTACTATGTTTCAGACACCATGCAAAACAATTTTATATTGGTGGCCTCATTCAGATTTCACAGTATTCCCATGAGAAATACATTAATATTCTTATTTTATAGAATGGAATAGGAGACCACTTCAGATTCATATGGGTTAGCATGGTCGAGTCCGGATTCAAACCCAAGACTGACAAACTATAGATTTGATGTTCTCACAAATATCAAGGCTCAGGCTATAAACCAGCATTTGGGAAAATTCACGGTTAGTTACAGGTCAATTAGAATGTATCTACACTAAAATAAACACAAGAATTAAAACATGTTCTTTCTTATTAAGAAGTAAACTAATGTGGGCATGGTGGAACATGCCATTAACCCTAGGACTTTGGGGGCTGATACAAGAGGATTGCAGGCTCAAGTCCAGTCTCAGTAACTTGCCTTGAACCTTCAGCAACTTATTGAGACTTTATTGCAAAATAAAAAATAAAATGTAAAAGGATTTGGGGTGTAGCACAGAGGGAGACTGTTCCTGAGTTCAATTCCCAGTAAATTAGCGGAAAACTGGGAAAGAGTATTGTGAGGATCCTTAAAGAACACCCAGCAAGAGCCAGGGTAGTGAAGTACACAGGAGACTTGAGACTACCCAGAGAAGAAAAAATAGACTCATGGCACTTAAGCTAAGAAAGCAAGAAGGGCCATATCTTGAGCTTTTTCAAATAGCACCAACATACTGTAGTTTATATTATCACCAAGATGATTCAGAAGCAGCCTATGCCTGGAATCCCTTTTGGTGGCAACCCCATCATCTGCTCAGTGTCCAACAGGACTCTTTCAGTTACCAAATACCCGATGCAAGGCCTAGCTGTGATGCTCAACTTTATGTCACACAAAATGTATTGTAACCTGCT
Organism: Muscardinus avellanarius; assembly: GCF_963383645.1. Classification (NCBI taxonomy): domain Eukaryota; kingdom Metazoa; phylum Chordata; class Mammalia; order Rodentia; family Gliridae; genus Muscardinus; species Muscardinus avellanarius. The sequence goes on from NC_137788.1 coordinate 154,242,960, forward strand.
TTTATTTCATGGGTGTTGTCCAAGTTTTGCATGTTAACTCTGAAGGGACAAATGATTTCCATCAGGCCAGAAGAAGAGAGAGGACATAAACAGAACCCAAACTAAAAATACAAAAACCATCTCTGAAGATAAAATATTTATAATTCACGCATAAAAAAACCACATTGATTTTGCTTAGGAAATCATATGTGATGATTATTGCAGATCTTTAAAAGAATCTATCAGAATTCCCTAGGGCTGTATTTAATTTTTGCTTACCTTTTTACAGAATTCATTAACATAGCAGCCAGCTATTTGCAGGTAAAGCCTATCAGCAACTTGTCTCAGCTTATTAGATGTCTTTCATTTTTATGCCTAGGATTACTTCTTCACCATGGCAGAGACTGGTTAATATGAGACCCATTTAATCATGCTAATTTATATTCATACCTAGAAATATGAGAAACTAGCATTGCATTGGGTAACCATTGACCAATGAAGGGCATGGACAGACAGATACATGCTTTCTCATTTTTCTAACTAGAAGAAGAATTTGAAGTGCCATCTCTTCTATTTGCCTCATGGAATTTCCTCTACGGGAAACAAGCCCCAGGTTTTCTTAGTTTCAATCAGCTTGGTAGCACACTCTTGGATTGGCTTTTTTTTTTTTCTGGTTTCCTCCTCTTTCTCTTTAAGTACACTTTTCAAAACAAAGTAATTGAACTCAATTTCTGGTCGCCAGCTTTGCTTCTTGGGGAATCTTAGACTATGAAAAATTTATAACTGTATTTCATCACTGAAAACATCTAGCTTCTTTTGAAAGTGTTGAACAATGCATATTGTAAGTAATATGTTAAAGTTTATTTTTATTGGAAACGTATTGAAAATACTTGCTACCTTTTACAATGGTTAATGAAATTTGGCTATTGGTAATTAGGTAAAAAAGGCATGGAATTTTAGTTTCTATGTAGTTTTATATTTCATGTATCCACTATTTCATGGATTGTGAAATTTCTTAGTGATATGTGCAACATATTTACTTCCACTTATTACTTACTTAATTTATTTCTTAGACATTTATAGCAAATGACATTTTAAAATTCACCAAACTCATCTAAATTTCTTGATTTGACAGATGGTGTCTCTTGAAAGAGATTATGTAAAATGCACATCAGATAATAAAAACATTGTGTCATCTTTTCCTGAAACATTCTCAAGGAGATCAAAAATGGTAGACCATTTGATCTGAAACTTTAATTTTTTTAAGAATCTCATAAGGAACTAGTTGAAGGAACAGATTTTCCAGAAACTTTCATCAGAGATTTTGAGTTAGGGTTAGAATTAGCATCTTTTCAGGAAATTCTAGTGATGAACCCAGGATTACACTTTAAGACTTTGAAAACATAGAAATGGATGTTTATCTTGCAATCAAAACACTCATTTTGGACCTTAGAAAGATGTTCCCAACAATATTTCTGTTCTTTTTGGTTGCTGACCTTATCACTTATATTGTGACTAGGAGATTAAAACAATCCTAAATATCCAAATCAGAGGGAATTTAATAAAAAGAACTTGAATGCCAGGTAGGGAGCAATGAGGAAACTTGGGAATTAGCAACATCGGGAGGTCACTACCATCCTGAGGCAGGAAGGGCAAAGGAAGCATGTGTTGGTCCAATGTCTCTAGCACTGAGTCTATCATAAAGAATTCTTTATCACGATGGTCTTGTACAGTAAAAAGAGGGACAATGGAGATGACGCCTTTGTTACCAGAGAATCTTCTAATCCAATACAGGAGGGAGAAAATTAGCCTGGCATCCCAGTCCTTTCTATCAGTGCCTCCCACTGGCTGAACTCATCTGGGAGGTAGATAACAGGAAGAATTGGAGGACACAATCTGCAGATGACATCTCTTTTTAACCACCATAGTTCAAGGCAGAGGAGAGGAAAGGCACGAAAACAGGCTTAGGTCCATCACGGGTACTTGGCCTTAATGCATGTAACAGTTAGACTTTTGCTAGGATTATATATATCTAACACTTGCTGTGCCACCTTACATCAGCTATGTACTGTCTTTATTACATTTATGTGGGGATTCAGAATTACATGCAGCCCTACCACATAGTTGTTGCTCACTTGACTTACCCCCAAAAGGTCACACTTTCCCTGCTTTGAGTTGTCATTTCATTCTCTAAAATTATATCTTGGTTTAATCCATAACGAGTGCCATGTGGATGTTTTGCAGGATATAAAATGTCTTCGTGTTGAAACAAAAGACTGAATAGAAACTTCCTGAAGGGAAGTTCTCTTAAAGTAGATCTAGAGAATATTATGCTAAGTGAGATCAGACAGTCTCAAAAAATCAAGGATTCAATGTTTTTTCTCATAAATGGAAGATGCAGAGAAAATAGGATTGTAGATAGTTGAAGACAGTGACTAATAGAATAGAAGAAGGGGATGGGAAGAGGGAGGTGAGGGGGGGAAATAACTGATAAAAGAAATACTTCAAATTATGCGGTGCCTACACATGAAGATATTAGGACCAACTTATTATGTATGAGAGAGGTGGGCGTCAAGGTAGGAGCTGCAGGAAAACATGCCAAGACCTGTGTGCATATTTGCTTAGATGACTTTGAACCTCATTAGGATGTATAATTATGATATACCAATAAAAATATAAAAAGTAGATCTAATTTTAATACCATAACCCTAATAAAATATTAATTATCTGAATGTTAAAGTGAATAAAATTTGTAAGGATTAGGTTAAAATAATTAAAGAGTCCTATTGTGATTAATATACTAATATGAAACAGGAATCACCAAGAGGAAAGTCCAATATGCAGTATCTTCAAACTTATATAGCCATTCAACAAACTAATATTTAGTGATAAATTATTCTAAACTGGAAACCCTTTGAGGTGCTGAGCATATAACAATAAGAAAAGAATAAAAATATTCTTCAACTTCATGCAAATTCTAGTGAAAGTAAAAAATCAAAGAAATGATAGGCATGTAAATATATAACATATATATTTATTGTGCTCTTTCTCTAATTAATATTCAATGATTATACTTCAAACAGTACCAGGATGCATTATATTCTATTGTTAGGCTCCTGCTAGTCTGATTTCAATCTCTTCCTTTTCCACTTCAAATTATCTTTTTTCTTTGTAATATAAAAACAATGAATTCCATTAAATATATTAGTTCTGGGTTAGGCTGTCCCTCCTCTTCCCTGGGAATAAAACTACTGTGCCTCATCCATTCATTCATTCAAAACACACAAATCATGCCAAGCCCAGTGCTAGAACTTCAAGACCCATTTGTGAACAGATGGGAAAAGCTGCTCCCAAATAACTTAGGTTTCAGTCAGTTTCTTCATTGGAAAATGAGGATTATTAAGGACGTGTATCTCATCAGATTGTCAGGAGGATTGAATGACTTAATCCATGGAAGCACTCAGAAGCTGCCTGGCACATCCTGAGAGCTCACTCAATGTTAGCCTTTCTTCATCACGCTATCCGCAGGTTTCAAATCCTTCTAGGAGTCATTGCTGCCTTAGCGTACATTCCAAACTTCTGAGCACAATGCACAAATCTTTTCAGGATGTGGCTTCTGATTTCACATCTTGCCTCATTCCCTACACACTCCTTGCCCTCGAGCCATGTAGAATTACTTATGGCTCATGGTCTTGTGTTAGTCTTTCTATACTTTATGCCTTGATGCACCCGGACCCATCTGCACTGGGTCATGTCCTTTGCAAGAGCCAGCTTTCCATCAGGAATTAGCTCTATAATACTGATTCCTCTCTGCAAGTCCATGACCAGGGTTGATTACATTGACCTTTTGGTCTGCAGAGCATTCTTATCTGACTCTAGTGGCACCACTCCTCTGTGTCTCAATTAAACCCCTCGTATCTCACACTGTGCCCTAATATGTTATAGTGTCTACAGAGCATCTGTGTCCTAAATGGTCCCCTTCCTTGAATAGAAAAAATGACTGTGAGCTTTGTAGAGTTCAGTTGCACCAGTTAATAGCAAGACAGTCCTCTGAAGCAGGTGACTAAAATCCCAGAGGTAGGAAAAATGGAAGTAAAAGTATTTTCAGATGAAAACATTTCATCGAAGATAATAAGTTGCAGAATACAGATTTTCAAAAAGTAAAAAAAAAAATGATGGTAAATTAAATTAATGTGCTTACTTCTCATCCTTCCCCAATTCCCCCAGAAATGATATAGTAAATGTGCTTTAAAATATTGTGGTAGCCCACACCTGTAAAGCACTTGAGAAGTTGAGATAGGATGATTGCAGGCTTGAAGCCAGCCTCAACAATTTAGTGAGGCTCTCAGTAATTTAGTGAGACCCCGTTTTAAAATAATAACATAAAATAAAACAAAACAAGGCTGAAGTGTAGCTCAGAGGTAAAAAGATAGAATGACTCCAGTTCAATCTCAGGTAATACAACACACACACACACACACACACACACAATCATTAACAAATCAAATAATTTGAACTATTTCTTAATAATAGAAAGTAGAACCGATTAAATTAAAAGAAAATTATAGACTCATCCTCATTTCCACGTATAAAGGCAGAGCCTGCTGCAGAGAGAAGAGCCACCGGTTTCAGTAGAGATCCAGGTGACACCTATTTAAGACTAACAAGACACACAGCAGAGGTGGGCTGGAGGTAGCCATCTAGGTCTGAGGTTAGAGGACTGTTTTAAGGTCAAATGGGTAAGGTCACCCTTCTTCATTGTTGACATATTTAGAACATTTGCTCGCTAGATAGAATTTTATGAACTAATCATCTGAAAACACCATCATAAGGAAGACAATTAGTATAACTGTTGAGATCTGAGAGAGAAATAGAAAAGAGCTTATGATATTAAAAAAGGGATCCTGAATATTTTTCAATGTCATCCAAACAAAACTGAAACAGATACAGACACCCAGGAGAGATGCCCATTAAATGACCAGAGTCCATCCTCATACGTAGGATTGTTTCAACCCTGAAAGTCAATCATCATTACTTAAGCGGCTGTTTGCTCCTGAGGTACCAGTCTAACCTCTGTCCATGCACAAAGCCAGGAAGTTAGCTGCCCTGACTGCTGCAACTGAACTCTACAAAGCTCACAGTCATTTTTTTCTATTCAGAGAAGGGGTCTATTTAGCACAGATCTCTATTATGGTGGGGGGGATCCAGTATACTAATCAAATAGTTATAATTATATTCAGATAACTAAACATCACAAAGAATTTGAAAAAATTTGAAAGTTGGCAAGAGATGGTATTAGATGAACAAAAATGGCACTTAAAAAAAGAACTATCACTAACAAATATTTAATCTGTATGCAAAGAAAGGTTTAAGAGACTAACTAATCCATAAAAAATGGAGTAAGGAAAAATGGAGTAATAAAATGAGAAAAAACCTATTAGAAAAACATTAAGCCGGGCGTGGTGGCACACGCTTGTAATCCCCGCGCTTGGGAGGCAGAGACAGGAGGATCGCGCAGGTTCGAAGCCAGCCGCGCGTGCTGGCTTAGGAGACCCTGTTTCCAAATATAAAATGTAAAAAGAGGTCTGGGAGTGTAGCCCGGAGGTAGAAGGGCTTCCAGGAACCCCAGTACCACCAAAAAAAAAAAAAAAACATTAAAAGCGTGATTACAAAATTAACAAAATGGCTAAAGAATAGAATAGAAATTTCTGTAAACCAAATTGTTGAATTAAGATGAAAATTAGTAAAAAAAAAAACATTAAAAATAAAAAGTGATAAAGTCAATGAAAACCATATTAAACAGAAAATAATACTAAATGCTAACATGATAAAAGTTAAAAAATAAGAAAGAAGGATATCAAAAGTATATCTAAGCTGGGCACGGTGGCGCATGCTTGTAACCAGCATTCGGGAGGCTGAGACCAGAGGATTGTGGTTTGGAGACAACCTCAGCTACTTAGCAAGGCCCCTCACAACTCAGTGAAACCCTGTTTCAAAAAAATAAAAATAAAAAGAGACTAAAAAATAGGGCTGGGGGTGTAGCTCAGAGGTACAATGTCCCTGGATTCATTCCCCAATACCACACACACACAAAAAAGAATATCTAACAAAATTTTAGGAAGACCAGAAACTCTGATGCCAGGAAATAATCACAAAAATAATATAATTTCTAAGAGTGGAAAAAAATAATTTTTGGATGGAAAGATTCCATTAATTGCTAAATAGCACTATTATATAGACATAAATATTAGATTAAGAAATAGTGTGGACATTCTTTAGATGGGTGGTGAAGAAATGACTTTTTGAAAACATGGCATCCAAGGAGACACATAAAAGACATAACGAATCAGAAGAGATTATTTCGGGAATACATGGGAACTTCTGTGGAAGGTGGAAAGCAGAGGTCAACCCGAGGAACTGAAAAGCCAGAGTCAACAGAAGGCTGACGATTAGACATTCATGGTGTTGGAGGTAACAGAAAATTTCTTGGATGTTATTTCATAATCAGAAACCCATTAGAATATTTGAAAAGTAGAGTAAGATGATTCAGTTCACTTCTCAGAAGATCATTTCTATTTGGTGGGAAAACCAAAACTGGAGCAGAGAGAGGCTCGCCGTAAAATTACAAATGGAGCTGATGCGTCCTCATACACTGGTGGCACAGGGGATTCCAAGAAGTGGATGGATAAGCCATATGGTCTGGAAGTAGAATCATAAGATGAGTCTGATAAAGTGGCAGGAAGAGGAAGAGAAAAGACAGACTTAAAGAGCAGCTATTGGGTGTCCCAGTTGGGTAAGAGGGTAAATGGTGGAGTTACTTCTGAAGATGGAAAATAAGATGGTAACGTTCTTATAAAGGGCGTCTCAAGATGGTGATGTGCTGATACAGGGAAATAAAGAATTACTGTTAAGTCTGGTTAAGTGTGAAATGTTTGGGAGACAATTTAAATATTTAGAGTATGAATCAAGAAGTTAGATAAATATCTTTGTTCACAGAGAATGGTGGATTGTAGAGATACATTTAGATTTTTCTCAAAAAGTGTTTTTTTTCCTGTGTGAATCCAGGGGTGTTGTACCACTGAGGTTGTACCCCAAACTCATTTTATTTTTTTTAATTTTTAAACAGAATCTCACTGAGTTATCATACACTGGCCTTGAGTCTGCAATCCTCTTGGCTCTACCTCCAAATTACTGGAAATATTATTAATATTATTATTATTATTATTATTATTATTATTGAATTAGGGGCATTCTACCTTTTAGATACACCTGATCCCTTTTTATTTTTCTCTTTGTGATTTGGAAACAGAGTCTAAGTTACTTAAGGTCTTGCTAAGTTGCAGAGACTGGACTTGACCTGCTATCTACCTGTCTCAGCTTCTTAAAAACTGGGATTACCAGTATGTGCCACCATACTGATTTCTTATAGCATTTTCTTATTGATTGATTATCTGTGGCAACTGTAATTATGGGCACATTTCACTTCTCTTATATTTGTACATCATTTCAAATTTTATTTTTAATTGACATAAGAAGCTGAGTGTGGGTCACACACCCGTAATTAAAGCTACTGAAGAGTTTGAGATATGAGAAGCACAAGTTTAAGACCAGCCTGGGCAATTTAACAAACCTGCCTCAAAATAAAAATTCAGACTGTAGATAGTCTTCATTGGTGCAGTGTCTCTGGGTTCAATCCACAGGACTATAAAAATTAGTAAACAAATAAATTAAATAATAAATTTAAAAGGCTGGGAATGTAGTTAATTGGTAAGACACTTGCCTAGTATACATGAGTTATAGGTTCAGTAGCTAGTGCCACCAAAAATTGACATAAAATCATACATATTCATGGGGTAGTGATGTTTTGATACAGGCATACCATAGTAACGATCAAATCAAGGTAATTTACTTATCATCACCTCAACATTTATTTCTTAGTGCTAGGAATGTTCAAAATATTCTTTCCTAGCTATTTTAAATATGGAATCATTCTTAACAAAAGTTAACCATAACTATGTGCTGTAGAACACTAGAGCTTAGTCCTCCCATCTAACTCTATTCTTTTATTTATTTTTTACGGGCCTGGGGATGGAACCCAGGGGCGTTCAACCTCTGAACTATACCCCTTGCCCTATTTTTTTTTAAACTGGGTCTCACTAAGTTGCAGAGGGCCTTACTAAGTAGCTGAGGCTGTCTGCGAACCACAATTCTCCGGTCTCAGCTTCCCAAATACTGAGATTACAAGCGTCCACCACCACGCCCAAGCTCTTCTAGTAGCCATTAACCAATCCTTTTCTTTTCCCCTACCATCTATCCTTCCTAGTAATTATACTTTTTATTTTACCTTCTATATTATACTTTTATATTATATATTTTCTATATGTATTCTCTCTATATATAGATTCTATATACTTTCTATACCATACTTTCTATGAAATCAGCATCTGTTCTTATATATGTGTGGGGATATGTGATATTGTCTTTTTCTGGCTGGCTTATTTTGCTTAAATATCCTCCAGATTCATCAGTGTAACCACAAATTACAAGATTTATTCATTTTTTGTGTGCAAATAATATCTCATTGCACTTGTGGTGTGTGTGAGTGTGTGTGTACGCTTCACATTTTCTTTATCCTTTCATCTATTGATAGGCACTTAATTTGACTCCATTTCTTGGATATTGTGAACTGTGCTGCAATGGACACGAGAGTGTAGAAGTCTGTTTTTATATACTTTTATACATAGTGAGGTTCAAAGTGATGCAGAAATACATGCACATAATGCTGAGTGCATTTTCCTCCAGATACCACCATGCTACCCATTCTTCCTCATATACTGTAAGGCGAATTGCCTTCCTTTTGATGCATACATAACAGTGAGATTGCTGTATCATATATAAGCTCTATTTATTAATTTTAACTACTAAAAAAACCACTTAAATTCACAGGAATAGGTGAGATAAAAATATACCAACACACCTATATAAAATACAACAACAAAAGATGTCAAGGACTGAAGAATGACTTACACAGCAATGTAGAACAAAGAAAGAAATCAACAGGAGAGAGATAAAAAGAACACCACCATAATGTCTAAGAATGGGAGGAGGAAGTGTTTTAGAAGAAAGAAACACTGGGTGACCACATGACTGACCACTCAAGGGAGAGTAAGGTGAACATAGATACAAGTTGATCCATTTGTCATAAAAAAGAGTACATTTGTCTTAACATGATGACCTAACTAATTATTGAAATTATGTCTTTCTATTTAGTGGTGGAACTAAAAGCCAGACTACAGAGAATTGGTTGGGGATGTACAGACTGTGCTCAAAGAAAACTCTATAAGGTTGGCTTCTAAGAAAAACAGAGAAACCACCAAAGGGCTGAAGACTGGCATGTGACCAAGGAAAGATACTGGTTTTTTTAAGGATGGATACCTACACTCCAAGGGGCACGATGCTGAAGTAAACTGTAGCATAGAGTGGGTGGCTCAAGGAGCAATATCAATATATTTTGACTTAACCTAATAATTGTTTTTCTAGGACTTTTAAATTTATCATAACTCTCATTGTTGGTCAATGGTATCAGACCAAATGAATGTTAAGAGGTGAGAGCCAGAGAATCACCACAGTGATGTAGTCTACAGTCTTCATTCTTTTGTTGATCAGGCTCGTGTCAAGAATAGGCTTTAGAATACTGTTAAAAGTCACAGACCATGTGCATTTAAAAACATTCTCCCCAACGAGCCTTGAAGGAACATTGAAGGCACTCCAGCAATCTTTGGGTGACATTCCTGAGAGATGTGGCCCTAGGTCCCTGAGAGAGATGCTAGGTTAATAACAGTCTGGGGAAGCTGAGTCACTGAACAAATATATCTCCTTAAGGATGAGTAGTGGAGATCTTTGGGAAGAGGAGGTTCACTATTAAGGTTTGAGGTTTGTATCTGGAATGTTTCTCAAGAGCTTATGTGTAGAAACACAAGTCTCATCAGTAGCAATGTCCAGTGAAAGAGTTGTAAAGTAATGATTGAATCATGAGGACTGAGACATCATCAATGGATTGATTTGTTTGGTAGATTACTAATGTGATTGAACTACTGGGTGGTAACGTTAAGTAGGTGGAGTGTTGCTGAAAGAAGTAGGTAACTAGAGTGCCCCCTTGGGGATTACATCTTATCTGTGGCTTCTCTCTTTCTTTCTCCTTTTGGCTGACATGAGCTGAGCAGCTTTCTTTGGCCATATACTTCTGCCATGATGGTCTGCCTCACTACAGACCCAGATCAATGGAGTTGGCTAACTACAGAAGGAATCCTCCAAACTGAATCCCTGGATGCCATGGGTCAAAAATAAACTTTTTCTAAGTTTTTATTGTCAGATATTTTGTCAAAGTTAATGAAAAGCTGACTAACCCAGTCATTCTATGGAGAAATATTTTGTTTTAACAAAACTTAATTAGTTTATTCAATACAGGACTCATTGAAATTGTTTGATAAGGAGTTGGCTCCATGGTGAAATCATAAATGTTGTGTGTGTGTGTGTGTGTGTGTGTGTGTGTGTGTGTGTGTGGTGCTGGGGATTGAATCTAAGGGAATTTTACCCCTGAGATATACCCCAGCCCTTTATCTTTATCTCTTTCTTTCTTTCTTTCTTTCTTTCTTTCTTTCATTCATTCTTTCTTTTTCTTGCAGTACTGGGGATGGAACCCAAGGTCATTCTACCTCTGAGCTACAACCCAAGCCCTACTTTTTATTCTTTATTTTGAAACAGGGTCTCACTGAGTTGCAAGGAGCCTCACTAAGTAGCTGAGGATGTCCTTGAACCATGATCCTCCTGTCTCAGCCTCCCAAATGCTGGGGTTACAAGCATGCACCACTACACCCATCTTTATTTTGAAATAGAGTCCCACTAAGTAGTGGAGGGCCTCACTAAGTAGCTGAGCCTGGCCATGAGCCTACCATCCTCTTGTCTCAGCCTCCTAAGAACCGGGATAACAGGTGTACCACATTATAAATGTAGAAACTGTGGGTTATTTTGTCCTGTGGCTTTGGCATCTAACCCAGAGCCTGGCACTTAATGGTTTTCATTTAATATTGGTTGAATGATAAAATAAGTATGTGAATTGATTAAAGTCACTAAACTGGAGGTGTTATAAACACACACCCATGGTTCACACAGATAGTGTTCTTCATATTACTATGACAATCATATACTTTGGGAATTCCAAGTCATTTCTAATTTCAATTCTTACCTTTATCTCCTCATGTGTTTCTATTGTATTTATAGGTAGAGAGTCATAGATGATAGAGTTAGCCTATGACAGAAAATTCTTGCTATCCCCTATTTTATTTAATGACTCTGAAGTCTACTGATAAGAAACTATTTGTTTGGGTTAAATACTGTTTTAAGAAGTCAATACTAGGGCTGGGAGTGGTGGTGCACGCTTGTAATTCCAGCATTCGGGAGGCTGATACTGGAGGATCGCGGTTCGAGGACAGTCTCGGCTACTTAGTGAGGCCCTCTGCAACTCAGTGAGACCCGGTTTCAAAATAAAGAATAAAAAATAGGGTAGGGGGTGTGGCTCAGAGGGCATATGCTCCTGGGTTCTATTCCCAGACCCACACAAATAAAATAAAATAAAAAGGCAATACTAATAATAGAACTATTTACTCAATATAGCTCAGGCACTAGAAGATCATTCTTTCATTTATTTGTGCACTTCGTTTTAAAAATAACTTTCAAAATTTAATTATTATAATTTCTATTCTGCATGTGATAAATGAGGCTTATAGAAATATAGAAGATTTATCTCTATATCACAGATTCAGTAAGTAATAACTAAGGGACTAGAAGCCAGACAAGATTTAACATTTTAACCACAGGAATGGAAATTTCAATATATCCCTAGAAATCCAGATCACTAGCATCGAGGACTTGGTCCTAGCCCAGTGCAGCCCAGGTCTGGTGCACTTATGTTGGGCTGTAGAGGGAAAGATGAGGCCAGTAGTTAGGTAGCGAAAGCTCAGATTCAGGATCTCAGAGGGCAAGGTCAGAGGCTCCACCGAAACCAGAGATTGTGCTCCAGAAACAAGTTTAAGCTATTTTAAATGTGCCTGTGGCCAGTTCTTTGTCCTGGACTTACACTACACCACTAGGGGGGCCCTTACTGGAAAGATAATTTACAATGTTGGAGAGACACACGCCCCTTTTCAAAGTCTGCAGGATGGGAAAGATGACTGGCTTTCCAAGTCCCTCTGGGTGTGTTTCCAAAGCTTCAGATAGTCTCCAGAAGGTTTGGGGTTTCTTTACTCTGAATGGTGACTTCATTGCAGAGACCAACTTCTTTTTCACTATTTTATGATAGAAAATGTTAAAACATAACCAATTTATGTTGGTGAAATGGTAGACTATTCTGCAGGGGGAGAAAATCCTGGAAGTCTGTGCAGATAAGCCAGTCTGGAAGTTTTCAACAGATGCATTCCACTTGTTAGGAAATTTACTTGTTTATTAATGTATTTTCTTGACCTTCCTGCCATGCATTTCTTCCCCCACCTTTCTCCTGCCTAGAGAATTAGCATATGATTTATTTTCCCTCTTAGAGCTCCCCTCAGTGAACTGGCATAATTTGCAGCAGATGCTGCTCTGAAAACCTGGTAGATGTATTTGAAAAGGCATTGGGGGCTGAATCCACTTAGCACTCTGCACGCCACTTCATCTATTTTTACCACGCCTCTGCTAGATTGGCAGGGAGGAAATCATGCTAAATTTTCAACTGTGCAGCTCCTGGGAATAATGTCCTTAGTCCTGTCCCAGTTGGCAGTTTACCTGTTTAGTTGTCACTTCTCTTCTAACTATAAAATCTCCTGGAAATGGGGAAAAGTCTTGTGTAATGGAATGCTCTCCAGATTGAGAGACACTGAGAAAGAATTGCAGCTTGTCTGCACACTAGTGACTTCTCTTCCAAGCCATAGAAGAAGTTGCTGTGCACATAATTGCCTTCTTGCATCATCTGTCTAAGAAGCCTGGTTCTTTTTTTGAAAGACAAAAAAAAAAATCATGTGTCTTTCCACCAAGCATGATGAAGATGGGAAAAATCGGAAGCACCCTGGAGGCTTGGTGGAAATGGATCTGAAAATTGTGATCAAATATTTTCTCCCATCCTTTTAAAATGGGTTAATAGAAAAGAACATGTGTAAAATAGGTTTTATTTCTAATTATTTGATGTTCAAATGCACAGTTTAGACCTCTCTTGATAGCCATTAACTCAACTAAATAAAAGAACAGAACCTTTGTTATTATTTTTGTTTTAGGAATAGTGTAGAAACGTCTTTTGTATAGAAACATAAAAAGTGAATCTTTTTGTTGTTTTGGTTAATTTTTTTTTTCAGTTCAGTTGTAAAGACAGTTGGATTTGCCACTGGAGTTCCAAGCACTAAGTTTCCTCTCTCTACTACTCCCTCCTACTTGCCCCCTTCAAAGCTATCCTATTCTCTAGCCTTCTACCATCTTTGCCTTCATACATTCACTCAACAAATGCTTGCAATCCACTTACGAAGTGCCAGATACTGTTAGGACAGAGATTATAAAAAGATGGCAGATCCTGTTCCTGTTTCTGGGAACCCGCTCACCCTCTTGAGAAAATGTTTGAAAAACAAACACATTCAAATGACAAATAAGCCTAAGCACATTTTATCACCAGGATTATTTGTATACTAGCAGAAGATAAATACTATGAATTATTTCACCTTAAACAAATCCAATAACCACATAGTTTTGCATAAAGTTTCAGGATTTATATGAACACCCTAAAGCCTGTCTTCTGAGAGACGCCAGATTAAAAACAGCTGCCTTTAAAAATAGAAGATAACTCAGGCGCAGTGGGATTTCATACCATGTGTATGAAAGACTTTTGTAAGCTACTCTAAGTGTAAATAAAGGACACATCCACCATCTCCTGGGCTTAGATTGTGTCGGTATAAAACACTTTCACCCCAAAGTAGGAGTCCTTCCTGTCCCCCACTTACGAAACCTGAGAATCTCTAAGTATAGGAGTTACCTGGGGTAAAATAAGTCAAAGCACAAAAAGATTACATTTGTATGTGCCTTTGTGTGTGTGCTTGTACACACACACAGACACACAGAGAGAGAGAGAGAGGAAAAAAGAATCAAATATCAGAATTTGAAAGCATAGAAGGTATTAGTCAGATGCTAAGAGGAGGCTTAAACCTTCAGCAGTGTGTTGGAGTAAAGCCTGAGGACTCCATGAGGCAATGAGTCTACCTGTGTCTTACGTTCCTGGTGTCTACTTCGGGGATTAAAGCCCCAGATCTTGTGCTGGGGAGAAGTAGAGGGGGTATAACAAAATCTTGACTCTGGGAAAAGTTTATCAGCCCACAAAACCTCTGTTCTCCAAACTGTCCTGTGACTCTGATCGAGCTTAGGTGAATCACACATAACTGGAATTTCAGCAATACGAAGTGACCTTCTTTGTCTCTCTGGTTAAGTTTTGGCTTGAAATCTGCTTTGTTGAATATGAAAGCAGCCACTTCTGCTTTTCTTCAGTTTCCATTTGCATGGAATACTTTTACATCTTTTTTTCCTTTAACCTATGAATGTCCTTTTCTGCAAGGTGAATCCCTTGCAATCAGCATTAGAGTTGGGCAGGGAATGGTGACGCATGCTTGTAATCCCAGCATTCAGGAGGCGGAGACCGGAGAATAGCGGTTCATGGACAGCCTCAGCTACTTTGCAAGGTCCTTAACAACTCCGTTAGACCCTGTTTCAAAAAATAGACTAAAATGTAGGATTGGCATGTAGCTCAGAGGTATGCTCCTGGGTTACATCTCTAGTACCTTTATCTATCTATCTATCTATCTATCTATCTATCTATCTATCTAAGAGTTGGAAGCTTGTTTTTAATCCACTCTGTCAGTCTATGTATTCTGATTAAAGAATTGAGACCATTTATACTCAGTATTATTTTAGAGATGTCTATGATTTCCTGACATTTTATTTGTTTTTACTGTTTAATTTGATCCTAGTTTTCATTCACTTAGCTAGTCTTCAAATGAGTTCAATCCATTTGTGAGGTCTGGAGTTTGTGTGTAGTATGTGTATAAAGACTTTCTGTAGTTTTGGCTTAATAATCATGAGTTCTTTTGGTTTATGCTCCTCTTGTAAGAATTTTATTTCTCTTTTAATTCAGAAGAATAGCTTCTCTGAATATAGCAATCTTAGTTGTCAGTTATTTATTTTTTTAGGGCTTAAAACACATTATTCCAAGTAGACCTAAAACATATTGTTCTAAGCCATCCTGGATTTGAGTGTTTTTATTGGGAAATCATATTTTCTTTTTCTAATTTGCTTACCTCTAAATGTGACCTGATGTTTTCCTCTTGAGGCTTTTAAAATTCTATCCTTATTCCATATATTTGGCATGGTAATTATGTGTCTTCGGGAGTTTTTTTTTTTTTAATTAGGCTATTTGAGGTTCTAAATGCCTCCTGTACTTTGATGTTCATCTTATCCATAAGGTTTGGGAAATATTCTGTTATTATTTCACTGAAAAGCTTATCATTTCTAAGATTCCAGTGATTCTAAAGTTTGGTCTCTTGATATCTTAAAAACTAGAGAAATGTTTCATCACTCATGACTTGAGGAATATAAATGGCTCCATTTGAAGATAGGGGTCTTGTGCAGAAATATGTGAAAATATATTTGTTAAAGGTTATGCGTCCTAATGTGTTGGGGACATCAGGTTTAGAAATTTGATCTCCCACACCAAGATTGAAAGTAGCACCACCCTTTTTAAAAATTTGTTTCTCAGGACATTAGGCAACCACTATCAGAAGAGGAGATTCTCAAGGACCATTACAATCTATTATACTCTGCCTTCCTTATCCGTAGATCACACAACCCACATATAGGAGGGGCTGACAGCAAGGGATTTGAGCATTCACAGATTGTAGTATCTGCAAGGGGGTGTTGAAACCAAACCCCCATGGACACCCAGTACAACTGTATATGTACAGCTTCAGTGGAAACTTAGTTGCTGTGAAAAGGCTATTAAAGCTTGGTTATTGGTTTTGTCTTGTTTTGTTCTGTTTTGTTTTGACTTATCATTTTTGTGGTTAACTTGATTTCTTTGTTCGCCAGTTGCGGTCATTCTTCCAAGAGATTGCAGTGAAGTTTCTTGTGATTATTTCAACATACCATGCCTGCAACTCTTCTGAGTTTATGTACACAGAGTCACTAAGAAGGATTTACACTGTTTTCAAAGAGTCTCAAAAATTGCAGGGCCCAGAAATGCAGAGAAATATGTTCACCATTTGCCTTCACTTTCCCTGCTGCTCTTACAGTGTTTAAAAAATAAAGTTCCTGACTCCAGACACTGGCTTTCAAATGAGTTGGAATCAGTAGTACAAAAACACATTCCAAATACATGTTCAACAATGAAGCTCCCAGAGAAAAGAGGGATAGTGTCTTTCAGAACACATCATTGATAATTCCAGGTTGTATTTAGAGTCATTGTTTTGTTTGATGCAAACATGAATATCTGTCTTGACATCCATTCAACAGCTATTGAGTATTTTCTCCAGTCAAATTCTGTGGTAGGCTTGAGGGAAAGGAACAATTTCAGAATTTTTTTTACCTTGAGTTGCTCAGAATTTAAAGAAAGAGGTAAATAAGAAAATATCCTCTTAGACTATAATGGGCTCCATGGTGGTACATAAAACTGAGCATAAAAGACTACAGAAGCAATGATAAGAACATCTCCAATGGAACAAGTATGAGAGTAAGAGCTAATTTAGAAAAATCTTGAAGGACAAGCAAGGGAGACAGGAGGAGGAGCCATGTGATCAAGGACATGTGAACATGCATAGAGGTAATTACAACGGCACAGCCAGGCAACTCCATCAATCCAGACCGGTAGGTCATTGGAGACAAGGATCATATGAAAGCAGATATTAGAATCAGTGTGTGTGTGTGTGTGTGTGTGTGTGTGTGTGTGTGTGTGTTGTTGGGAATCCAACTGAGAGTGTGGTGTATGGCAGGCCAGCACCCTGCCAGTGAGTTGCACCCCAGTCCTAGAAAAATTCCTTCTACACACTGCTCTATGCAGGCCTCAAAGAGAGTCCACTGTACTGAAATCTTTACGTATGTTCAACCCAAGACTTTTCTGGGCAATTTATGTGTGTCCAAACACAGCATAAAGTTGTGTCTGAATCACATTTATGCAAGGACAGGAATCGAGCTACATCAAACGATGTGCTGAAATGGAAGAAGGAACCAGGCCTGAAAGTATCCGCTCTGTTTATTTAGTGAGATAGTGGCTTTGAACACAGTTTGGTTTCTAGCAACCAACCAGGTCTTTGGCCTGAACTTGAGGATCTACATTGAGTTCTGGAATTGGTGATAAAAAGATAAAAGCTGTAGAAAAAAATAAAACCTGATGATGCTGTATTATTAATGCCTCAGAAATACTGGGACATAAACTGTGCAGCTTAGAACACTCTTTGCATGCCAGAGAGGCATTTTCCTATTGTTTTTCCACTTGGTCACAGTGCATGGGACACCAGGACACCCTGTGGTCTGTTGAGAATTGGTGCCGTGGCTCTGTCACAAGGACAGCAGCTACAATATCATGATGAAAGCCAGTGTCCTGGCCAGGAGAATTAGCAGCAGAGGAATGCCATGTCCCCGAAGCATTGCTGATTCATGTCAATCAGCTGAAGGGGTTTTCACATGAGAGGAGGTCTGAAGAATGTGTGTAGAACCGCAATCCCATGCACCTCTTCTGGACTTACCCATGAGTTTCAGAACATACCTGCCGCCACAGGGGAACAGTGAGTGTCTAAAGAGTGCAACTCTTTGAGCAGATCCTAGTGCCTGTCACTAGGTAGGTGCTCAATAAATGTCTATTGTATTAAATTCGATTGACTTTCAAATACATGACAAAGAAATAGCAATTGGACCTAAATTGGAAGAGCCTAGGAATGCTATCCTGTAGGCAGAATTCCAATTTATAAGCTGAGCTCTTTCAAGTTGAAAGAAATAAGAACCCAATGAACTGCTACATACGTTTCCCCTTAAAAGATGTTTTATGTCAGGCTGAATTCATCTTCTCTGAACCTGCTGGGATTCAATTCCCAGTGGTATTTCTTTAATTCCTCTTTCCAGATTTATCAATGACAATTTGTAGTATTCTGCAGAAGCAGCAGAGCATCCTCTTAGACTTCCGTAGGGGGGAATAGATGCCATGCACCCACCCTCTTTATCCTGTCACTCAGAAGTCTCCTGTGGATTTTAGCACAGTCTCTAGTAAGATGTCTAACTCACCCCAAACTCAGCACAGAATGAACAGTTTTGCAAACAAGCTAGGTATACGCTAATGAAGGTAGAGACCCCTTGATGTAAACTCGTCACCAAGAAGTGAGGGAAACAAAAGGGAGAAGCAGGCAGGCCAGTTAATGTTTTCAGAAGAAGCTCTCCAGATGGGCCACATTTCTGTAGCCCACCCCAGGCTGTCATCAACATTTTAACATTTAATGTTTTATGTTTGACTTTCTTCTTGCCTGAAATAGAAATTGCCCTAAACTTCCCTCTTTGCAGAAAGTGTCATCCACATTCCTGGGTTTGTTTTTTCTTTCATTGTGCTGTGACCTGTGAGCATCTTAAGCAGGGTTTCCATTGCATGTTGCAAGTTAATATCATAGAGGGGAAGCTGACATATGAATGTTATCACATATCAATCATACTTCCATTTCCTGCTGAGAGGTGTCCACTGATTATATTTTACTTCTTTGCTCCATCTCCTTCCCACATTTCCCGGGAAAAGAGTTAGGACACTGGCTATAAATCTGAGCAGCTTTTAAAAAGAGGAGGCGCTTTGCAAAGAGAATTAGGAACTTGCCCATATTATCATCAATGACTTCTTATTTTATTCTGTCACTAGATTATCCTCTTCGCACTTGCTGCACTGGTCCCTAACAATGTCTTTATCCTTTTCACTTATGCCAATTCTTCCTATAGCTATCACTCTTGAAGTTTCCATCAATCAGCAGCACTGTATAAGGAGATCATCTGAATATTGCTGAGAGCCAAATTATGCCTAAATCCAATTGGTAAAGTAGGAATAATTGAGAGGAGTGCTTTTTAAGAGAAGTTGTCAATTTGGCTTTCATATTACTAACTCTGAAGTTCTCTGGGCTTATGGTGTGTAATTAGAAAGGCAAAGGTTTCACTAGCAAGGCTGGCTTTTATTACTTTGTTTGTACATATTTTCCCTTTGTTGCCAGAGGATAGAATTAGCAAGTCAAAGTCACAAAGTTTAAAATCACAAAGAGCTTGAAATCTATACTGATAAATCTGTGACTATGGCACCAAGTCTATAGTTAATGAGTTCTAGAAAAGCATAGCTTTGTATCTGGTAAACTATGCATTGTTTATAATTCAAAATTGACAATACCAGCTATCTTGAATAGATGATTCTAGAACCATACTCACATCAGTGCTTACTTTAGTTACAATCTGAGAGTGATCATCTGTATGTTTTAGACATGTAAAAAGGGACAAACACAATCCACAATTGCCAAACTAGGGAACTAGCCATGTCCATCAGCAGATGAATGGATAACAAAACTATGGGATGTGTACACAATGGAATTTTACCCAGCCATTAAAAAGAACAGAATTATGTCATTTACAGAAAAATTGATGGAACTGGAGAACATTGTGCTAGGTGATTTTAGTCAGTCACAAAAATAAATTGGATGCTCTCCCTAATATGTGGAAGCTAGGGAGAAAAAGGGTCATAGGAAGAACTCTAGATGAAAGAAGAGAAAGCAGAGATGAGCAAATAAGAAGGCCTAACTAAGGGTGATGTGAGGGGGGAAGAGGGAAATTCCCCAATGTACATGATGTACATTCACAAACATACCAAAGTCAATCAATAAGCCAAACATGAGATGGACGAGGGGGGAGGAAATGGGGTGGGATTGGGGAAGGGCTAAATGAGTGATGTGTGCATGTATGCCTCTACCATCTTGTACTCCATTAAGATGTAGGACTACAAATGTACCAATAAAAAAATTTTAAAAATAGAAAATAAAAAAATAAAAGAGTGCCAGGCATGGTGGCCCACGCTTATAATCCATGCACTTGGGAGGTGGAGACAGGAGGATCTCACAGGTTTGAAGCCAGCCGTGCTGGCTTAAGAGACCCTGTTTCCAAAAATAAAAAAAAGCATAAAATAGGTCTGGGAGTGTAGCCCGGAGGTAGAAGGGCTTCCAGGAATCCCAGTACCACCAAAATTAATTAATTAATTAACTAATTAATTAATGAGTGAATAATCAGACAGATTAAGTCACTTGGCCAAAGCCACTGAACCGAGAGAAGTTTGAATTCTCTCACCTTCTTTGTTGGCCCTTTTCCTACTGTTGGGATGGAGAGACAGATAAAAACATGCCTTCTTGTCCATAAGTTACAATCGTTTCCTATAAGAAAATACATAGGAAGCAAAGGCCATAAATGTCATTGTGCTGCTGAGTGAATGCATTGCCATAGAAGCCCAGTGTGGTTGGACTCGGTTTTTCTGCTTCAAGAGTAATGCTGGAGAATCTAAATAAGTCAGTTGCTGTCTACTCAATAAACGTTTTGGTCTGTAATCGTTATTAGAAAATGACTAGTGATCCACCCCCCAAAATTAAAATCCTTAAAGCCACCCAATTACCCGTATCTTTATTTCCTCGTTGTCTTTGGTTCAGGACTTGAACACATCTGTTTCAGACTCTGCTTTGGAGCCATTTTCAAGTTTTATTCATTTCATGTGATGCTTTAAATGCTTCCTTCTCGCCAGGCGTGGTGGCGCACGCTTGTAATCCCCGCGCTTGGGAAGCTGAGACAGGAGGATTGCACGGGTTCGAAGCCAGCCTCAGCTACTTAGTGAGGCTCTCGGCAACTTAGTGAGACCCTGTCTCCAAATAAAAATATAAAAGGTCTGGGAGTATAGCCTGGAGGTAGAAAGCCCCTGGGTTCCACCCCCAGTACCACCAAAATAAATAAATAAATAAATAAATAAATAAATAAATAAATAAAATAAATACTTCCTTCTCAACTCTAAGTGTCGTCCTGTAATATGTGTAAGAAGGTGCTTAAATATGATATGAAGTCATTATATTATACTATGCAGTATTTTATAGACAAATGATAATTTTAATAACATTATTACGTATAGTATCAGAGAGATTCAACTATTTTATTGAAGAACAGAATGACAATGTATTCATTAAGTATTTATCTTTCTATCACCCTACTGTTATAAGGGTCAACAGTTCTGGAACCATGGGAGTGAGTATTCCACTTTTTTTTTTTTGGTCATTACTAACTCAGTATGAAGCCTTATCTCATGATCTAAAGTACTGTCCCCAATTCTCCCATAGTATCTGCCAAGTACAGAAAAGGAAAAGTGAAGGCTACTTCCACCCTCATACACATATCATTGGCTAGAAAGTAAGAATATAGCCACAATAAGCTTCAAAGAAGGCTAGAAAAATGGAGTGTAGCATGTGTCTCCCTATTAAGCTGAAACTTTAAAGTTCTGAATAAATAAACATTAGGAACGACCAACAGACTATTTCCCATCATTTAGTTCATTGCTATTTTACTGATTTCTTGAGAAACATTTTTAATATAAGAATCCTACCTTGAAGAAAAAAAAAGAAATAATAGGATATTTTTCATTAGATACAATTAAATTGCATTTTTAAAATAACTTTAAAAGGAAGCATAATGATTTTGCATTTCGAAAAGAAGCAATATGTATTTTTAAATTTTCTCAAGATAAGGTGTTGACAATAAATATTAACATTAAACAGTAACACAAAGATTTAAAAACTGACATAGATGTTTTGGGAGGAGTTATGTAGGAAGTTTACTGATTGGGGAAGGGGTTGTACTGGGGATTAAACTCACTGATCTATATCTCCGGTCTATTTTATATTTTTTACTTTGAAGCAGGATCTCTCTAAATAACTGTGTGCTGACCCCTCAAACCTGTGATCCTCCTGTCTCAGCTCCCCAAGTACTAGGATTATAGGTATTAGACTCCAGGCAGCAACAATTTCTTTTTCAGGGTCACATAGTAAATGTCGCAGGCTATCAGACATATTTTCTCTCTGGTATAACTATTTGTAGTGCAAAAGCAGATGTAAATAACATATAAATAAATATATTTTATTCATATGGCAATAAATTTTATTTATGTACACAAGTGGTGCGCCTGGTTTGGTTCACGGGCTGTAATTTGCTAACACATGGTTTATTGGCTACAAAGCTTAATAATGTTTAATTCTTCCTTGATTTTTCCCCAGGAAAAAAAAGTCTGTGTTTCTCTTTAAATTCAGATTATTGAAATAGTTTGAGTGTTATTTTATACATAAACTTACATCTGATGCTACTCAATGACTAGTTTGAGTAAAAAATATACCT
This sequence comes from Muscardinus avellanarius, assembly GCF_963383645.1. Lineage (NCBI taxonomy): Eukaryota > Metazoa > Chordata > Mammalia > Rodentia > Gliridae > Muscardinus > Muscardinus avellanarius. Next base: position 154,265,421 of record NC_137788.1, read on the forward strand.
AACACACAATGACAATTACAGCTTCAAGTCACTTACTCACTGAATTAAAATGGATAAAAATAATAATTCTTAAATTTTAAGAATAACTGGTTGCATATTTGGAATAAATCACCTTATGTAATCATAGAACATCATAGAAAATGAGATGTTTCAAATATTTCCAGAATGTGCAACTTCGGTTATTTAGCTATTTACATATTAAATTGAAGGATTAGATGTGATTAATTATTTTTAAAAAATTGTTGACAGCTGAGCATGGTGGCACACCCACCCACTTGTAATCCCAGTACTTAGGAGGCTGAGACTGGAGAATTGCAAGTTTGAAGCCAGCCTCGGCAGCTTACCTAGGCTCTCAGCAACTTAGTGAGACCCTGTTTCCAAATAAAATATAAAAATAGGTCTGAGGGTGTAGCTGGAGGTAGAAGGCTCCTGGGTTCCATCCCCACTACCACAAAAAACAAAAAAGAAAGAAAGAAAAGAGGAAGGCAAAAAGGAAATAAAGAAAATCAGATAGTTAATTCACTACACTTATATTCAGAAAATTAAAATAGGATTACAGGGAAAGCCTGTTTGAGGAGGCTCCATTTAATCTACCAAATGTGAATTGCAAAGGTTTAGTTTTGTACTCCCAAGTTAGGATAAGAGGAAGGTGATTATAAGCCAAGGACCAGCTAGCACAAAGGTACTGGGCACGCTTAAGAAATAGAAGGTCGCCTCTATTGAATGTGGCGTAGCAGATGAAACGGGAGTGGTATCAGTGGAGGTTAGAAACGTAGGTGATAATCATCTCACCCAGGGGCTTGTCATCAATCTAGACTTTAGATTTTATTGTAACCCAATGGGTAGTTACACTGGATACCTTTCCTAAAGTATTATAAATAAGATTAGCTCCTTAAAAACTGGTTGTTTGCAAGCAGAGGCCACAGTGTAGACAGAGAATGGAGAGATGGATCCCTAAACATCCAGGGTTGGGCAAGCTTTCTGACTGGGTTGACTGGTTCTTTCCAGATCCAATCAAGATGTTTGCAAATAGAGATATTGCACATGGCTGTGCTTTGTATCCAGGGACAAGGGGAAAATGGATATTTACTGACCCAAACCGTAGAATGTGTGAAAGACCAGGTAGTTTTTTGCCAATGCAATTTTCTTTTTATTCCTAGACTCTCTTGCACTTTCGTGTAAAATGTATTTCTGAAATGTAATTAAAAATAATAATTGTTATTTTTCGACTATCCATAGAAACTTCCCATGCATACTCCTTCAAAATCTTTATTCTTCTGCCTTTTTTTTCTTTCTTTATATCTCTTTCTTTCTTTCTTTCTTTCTTTCTTTCTTTCTTTCTTTCTTTCTTTCTTTCTTTCTTTTTTTCGTTGTAATGGGGTTCCTGGAAACCCTTCTACCTCCGGGCTACACTCCCAGACCTATTTTATATTTTTATTTGGAAACAGGGTCTCTTAAGCCAGCAAGGCTGGCTTCAAACCTGTGCCATCCTCCTGTCTCTGCCTCCCAAGCGCGGGGATTACAAGCGTGCGCCACCACGCCCAGCCTCTTCTGCTTTTCTTGATATGCATAGGCTTAGTGGTCTCAGAAACAGTATATTCAATACGATAGATCAATAGATGTGGAATTCGGTCCACTGCATGAAGAGGGTGCCCGGTCAAGTATGAAATATCTGCTTTTAATTCTAAACAAGTGAGGAATGTAATTACATTGTGTTGGAGCCGTTATATAATTGGGAGGGGGTTAAATCATTATCTTAACTAACATATGGGAAACAGAGAAGGTATGGGAAGGGACAGGGCTATTGTTTTGTTCATCTTTCTTTTTTTGTTTTGTCATGCTAAGGTCTCGATCTCTATTAGAATTCCATAGAAGAACGTGGAACATATAGATCTGAGATTCCTGGGAAAAGTCAGGGATGGGAATTTGGATGCCATTTGAACCTAGATGGTATATTTATACCTATGATGATAGTCTATAGTTAAGAGAAGGAGGCTCAAGCCTGATCCAGGAGCAGCCAGTATTTAGGAGTCCAAAGAAAAGGAGCCAGAGAAAAGGCTAAGAAGCACCATTCAGTGAGGAAGGAGGAAAACCAGGCTTGAATGATGTCACCAAAGGTAAATTCATGCCTGAGGTTTCTAAAACACACATCACCCCAGAGATCTCTTTGGGAGGCAAAACTTTGCAGCCTCTGGGATCAAATGTCAAAGTATATTTCTACAGAAATAAACTGTAAAGGAAACCACCAGCTCAGTCCACCACACACCTGTGTTTTCTGAAGTCTTTTTCTCAAGGGAATAATGAGTCAGAAAATTTGAATTTAATGCTTGGTTTTGCATCCCCCCTCCCCCAGAGAACCAGTGAGGCTACATAAACAACCATTTCCTGTAACCTCAGACCATACATCCAGTTCTCACCTCACTCCTGTCACCCACACACGCTGACAAGTTTCCTCCCACCACGAGATTTGGAACAAGCCAAACAGAAATGCCAGGTGAGCAGAGGAAAAGAGCAAAAGTCTCCATCATGAGAATTCCTCCAGCTAAACACCCAATCACTCATTTGCAAAGAGGACACCATGAGGGTGAAATATGCACTCATCTTCTCTTTCTGTCCAAAGGATGCTGGGAAAGGAAGTCTACTTTCTATGAATAAGAACCACTAAGGCTTGGCTGGAGCACAGACACATGGGGGAGGGGTGATTCATAGATCACTCCAGCCTGGGTTTCAGATCATTTTCCAGAAATTGTTTCAGCAATGACTTATTAAATGTTGGAGTAGAAATATTTTCTTGAAGGGAGATGATTCTTTTATTTTTATTATTAATTAGTTAATTGATTGATTTAATTGGGGATGGGATGAAGGGGCATTCTACCTCTGAGCTATACCCTCAGCTTTTTTTAGTTTGGGCTTTGAAACAGAGTATTATTCATGGCTAAAGGTCTCGCCAATTTGCTGAGGCTGATTTCTAACCTGTGATCCTCCTGTCTCAGCCTCCCAAGTACTGGGATTATAGGTGTGGGCCATAGTAGGAGAGGATTCTTTAACTTGCTATTTTACTTTGTTAACTCTTAGTCTAAGTAGCTGTCCCAGAGACTTCAAAATTCAATGGATAGAATGAAATAGAGGCCCATTTTCTCTCTCACTCCTACCTAAGAATCCAGAGGTAAACCATCAAGGCTAGTGAGGTAGCTTTTATCTTCAACATGAAGTGTGCATATCAGAATTCAAAATGGCTACTCTACCTGTCTCCATTTCTTCATCAAAGGGAAAAAGGGGAAGGGATATCTTTAAAGGAAATGACACCAGAATTATATACATCAGTTCCATTCATTTTCCATTCATAAAACATTTGTTACATACCTATCTGCAAAGGAGCCCATGAAAAGTGGTAGTGCCACTGGAAAGCCAAGTATCCTATATAAGAAGCGTGTAGTTTATAGGGTAAAGCCTACTCTAAAAGGAAAATCAAGAGAATAGATTCTGAAGGGAAATTAGTACCCTGCACCCTTAATGTCCAAAATGCAACCTGAGAGCCAGAGTCACGAAGTGAAAGAAAGTCAAGATGGAAAGATGGAGCTGACCTTTGAGACTTCTGCTCATCCGGCTCAAGTTCTAGGCTGCCATCTTCTGACTCCAATTTCCTTTTCTTGCTATTTGTGGTATCCTGTCCAAATCAACTTTAAGGGTATAAACAGATTTAGGGAAACCTATTCTTTGTTTTAACCCTGAAGTACCCTGCATCTCAAGCTTATGGTAGAAATAAAAACTAAAATATGTTATAAATGAAATACATTAAGGGATTATTTGTAGAAATTCATCTGATTATTCGAATAAAGCCCAATTTTTAGAGACTATAATAAATGAAACTATGCTTCAATTATTGTCCCACTGGCTTTTCCCAAGGCTCTGGAGAAATCATTAAAATTAAGTTACATAGTCTCAATATTGCAGATACCAGTATGAGAAAACTTAATTTTAGGTGGTTCAGGCTTTCATACAGTATCTTGTAGTGGCAAGCCTCCAGGAGGTTCTTGGTTTTGTTAGTCTTTTCAAACACCATCTCCAGCATGCATGAAGTAACCCCCTTCTCTATGCTACAGTGATCTGTATGTGCCTTTTATATATGTTGTTGACATCTTGTCTATATCCTCAATGTCAAGGTCCTGAACAGCAAGCAGGAAGGTTCTTGTGTTTTCATCCACACAGATCAAACAGTGTCTGACACTGAAGGTGGTACTGGTTCATGAACATTCACCACTACAGCCCCCACAGTAGAATCTGAGACGTCACAGGACATTCAAAATGCTATTTTATCCTGGGTTTTAATCAACTTTCAGCCTAACCTTCAGTTTTCCTGAATAATATGTGATGGGGATTGATGGGGAATAAGAACAAGTTTTTATACTTAGGCAAAACAATAAAATCCTTTTCTCTATCTCTAAGCTGTGAGCCCAGAGCTGCAGCAAGGTTGACCTTGGTCAGCTAAAAGTTGTCTGTTAGCTCAGCTGAACACTGAATATTAAGACAAAAGATGCCTGCACTTAGAAAAAGAATTATATAGACTCTTACAACAGTTTAGAAGTTAAAAGATAAAAAGCAAACTATATTAAACAGATATTACTAATAACAACAGTTACAGCTTCCCCAACCTCCCAACTTTAAAAGCCTATATTCCTATGTCTTTCTTTTTTCATTATAAAACAAGTTTTCATAACTTCTAGCAGACGGAGATGAGAACTCACCAGGGACACAGGTGGACAATACATGCTTTGAACTTTAGGAATAAAAAAAACCAAAAATAAAGCAAGCTTCTACCATGCAGCCCCCTGACCTTGCTAATCAAGTAACACATTTTTGTCAGTGATATCAGACCTGTCTGTCCCTGTGAGGGTGGGAAAAGGAGGCTAACAGAAAAGGCTTGCATAGCAGAAATAACTGGCAGACCTACACCTGCTTTTGGTGGGAAAAGAGGACTATTGGCTAAGCAGGGTGGGAGGAAGGAGATGATTAATTCTTATGAGAAAAACGTTATGTGTTCAGAGACCTCAGTGTCTTACTTTCAAGGCACTCCACTGTGTCCCTCTGATGCAGTGGCTTTATTGTTCTGTCCCTAATTTCTACCTTTGTAATAATAAATATTTGCTTAATTTTGCAGCAGTGCAGGTCTGGATAATTTTTCTAAAGTAGCTAAGAACAAAAACCTACCACGACATCTCAAACCATTTCAATATGTAAAGATTGATTCTTTTTCCCAACTGGCTGGCTGACTTGGAACCTCAAATGTTAATTAATATGCATAATAGGCAGACTATTAGCTTTAAAAACCTGTCCACATCCCAATGCCCGGAACCTGCATGTATCTTTACATGACAAGGAGAATATAAGGTTACAGGTGTGATTCGGGTTGCTATTTATCTGGCCAGCTGAATAGTAAAATAGCGGGGCATGGTGGCACTCGCTTGCAATTCCAGAATTTGTGAGGCTGAGGCAGGAGGATCGTGGTTCATGGACAGCCTCAGCTACTTAGTGAGGCTCTTTGCAACTCAGTGAAACCCTGTTTCAAAATAAAGAATTAAAAAATATGACTGGAAGTGTTGCTCGTAGGTAGAATGTCTCTGGTTCTATGTCCAGTACCACAGAAAAGAATATTATCCTGAATTATCCCTATATATGCAGTATAAGTCATAAATGTCATTAAAAGTAGAAGAGAGAATCAGAAGAAAGAACCAGGGATACGACAGCATAGTAGGTAAGTTGGCCCAATATTGCTGGCTTAAAAGAAAGAAGAATGAGGCCAAAAGTCAAGGGCACCTCCTTGGAGCTAGAGAAACAAGAAAGTAGATTCTCTACCTACAGTTTCAGAAGGATAGAACCATGCTGAGGCTATAATTTTAGTGAGACTCATCGTGAATTTCTGACCTTCAGAACTGCAAGAAAATAAAACAATCTTATTTTAAGCTACTACCTTTGTGGTAATTTGCTACACCAGAAAAAAAAAATGTTAGCCTATGAAATATAAACACTTTTTCAATATTGAATTATACTTAAAAATCTCTTCAGAGAATGGCATTTATTGAAACCAGTTTTGAAAATACGTTCAGAAATTAGGACAGAGTAAATAACTATACCTTGCTAACGAGTATTCTTTCAAGAGATGACTATAATCCAGCAGGCTTACTTAGAAGTTGGTAAGAGCCTCCCAAAAAGTATATCAAAACAATTAGAGAAAAAGGCATCAATGTATTTTAATGCTCAGCTAAAGGTTGTGATTCATCCAGTGCTCATGTGACATTTCCCACTTTGAAAGGTTTCACTTGCTAATATTGCTAATAAGCATGTGGCTTACTGAGTACATGCTAAGGAAGCAAAACACCAGAATAAGAAATATACTTGTCTAAGCTTGCTATACTAGAAAATGATGAGTGAAACTAGAGCCATGGAGATAAGTACATTGACAAAACTCTTCCAACGGTCAAAAGAATCTTATTTAAGAAAGAGTTATTATGCCATTAATTCTTGAAAATGTTTTACATTAAAAATAATTATCTATCCATGCCATTCAAAACAGCAGTAGAGCCAGGTGTGGTGGTGCATGCTTGTAATTCCAGCATTTGGAAGGCTGAGACAGGAGGATCATGCTTCGTGGACAGCCTCTGCCTTTTAGCGAGACCCTTTGCAATTCAGTGAGACTCTGTTTCAAAATAAAGAATAAAAAATAGGGCTGGGGGTATAGCTCAAAGGTAGAACACCCCTGGGTTCCATCCCCAGTACCGCAAAAATAAATAAATAAATAAATAAATAAATAAATAAATAAATAAAAGCAGTAGATAAGTTAATAGCTAATTCTTGTGTACATGTGGGTGGGGGCAGATGATAGAGAGTCAACCCAAGGGTATTCTACCAACTAGCTACACCATCAGCTTTGTTTGTTTGTAAAAATGGTCTCACTAGGTTACTAAATTCTCATTATATTGCTCAGACTGATCTCAAATCTGAAATTCTCTTGTTTCAGCCTCCCAAATACTGAGATGATAGGTATGTGCTACCATGCCTGGCTAGTTAATAGCTTTTATAAAAAAATATTTCTGTTTTAATTCTCAAAATAATAAATTCCAGGAAGGTTTTCTTACAGTCGAAGGAGCTGCTTTTATTCTTTCCTTTTTTTCTTTAGTTTTTTTTTTTTTTAACTTGGAATTGAATCTAGGAGCAGCTTACCTCTGAACAAATACCCTAGCCCTATTTTATTATTTTAAAACAGGGTCTCACTAAGTTGCTGAGAGCCTCGCTAAGTTGCTGAGGTTGGCCTGGAACCTAGGACCCACCTGTTTCAGCCTCTCAAATACTGGGATTATAGCGATGAGTCACTTTACCCCCCTTCACACACCAAGGCTCTTCGTCTGAAAATTTTAACAAAAACAATAAAATAGAGACTTGATAAGACTGTTATCTGAGAAAGATCTCTTGACTTGCAAATGCGAGGACATATCAGAAGTGAGATTAAAAGCAAGCACAGAGTTAAAAGATGGTTGTAATAAAACAGCCCCAGTATCTATAAAGTTGAGATATCCATGTGCTGGCCTACTTTGTCATCTCCAAGAACAAAGCATGTCCTGTGCATACTATTTTTACATTTATTAGACTAAAAATTTTTAGGAATATTAAGACACTTTTGCTTATATTTTAACCTTATACCTAGAAAACTTATTCTGAATGTGAGCAATTATGATAATGATAATCTAGGATTTTTTTTGTAATATGGCTTGTGTTTACAGATTTGGGTCAACTGATATATTTATGGGAATGATTGCTTCAATCCTTTGGTTGCCAGTCTGAAAATCTAAGGTGGTAAACGGAAAAATAGGAGGAGGGAACAGGAGGGAAAAAACTCAACCTTTAGTCATCCCAAACCCTCTGGTTTTCCCACCTCTTACTTGGACAATTAATAACACTTGACATTTATGGAGCTGCTTTCAAAACAATGACCCTAGAAGGCTTAATGCCCCATGATACCAGGCAGAAGTGGAATGAGCTTAGGAGCAGGTGCAGGATGCTGCTGCCTCCAGCGTGGATGCAGCAGCCGGTCCTCAGCTGCTGGGTGATGACAATGGCCCACAGCAGAATGTGAAAAAACCTCAGCGGGGTCCACTTGAGACTGCCAGGACAACAGGAGATGGTGGCCTGACATGACAGGTGTGCTGCTTCTGGATGCAGCCTTACACAACACTGAGACTCTCCTGTCAAAGACAGAGGGAAATATTTTCCTGCCTCAGCTAGTGGATCTTCAGGGGTTAGGAACTGGGTCTTCCTAGTCAGCCCTGAATTGTTGGAGGAGAACAGTTTTAAGAGATGGGAGCATCATCCCTGAAAGAGCAAAGCAGAAAGCAGAGATGCCTCTACCCTGGGAGCTTGCGTTTGGGGGCTAGAAACAGAAAAGTGAGGATTTCTCCCCACTGCACTGACAGTGGGAAGCATTTTATTCCCCCAAACAAAATTGAGAACTGTAACTTTTCACATAAGGGTTTAAAACAATGTAGTAAACTCCTAAGATTAGTTTCTTGGAGTGTTTGTTCCATGCCTGTGGGATTGAAATGCTATTTCCAAAACTGTTGACTTTTGACATTTTTAGTGCATCTCCTTAAATTACATCCAGGCAGTAAAAGAAATGGGAATGGAGGTTCCAGGGCTTCCTGATTTTTTTTGTTTTGTTGTTGCTGTTCTTTGAAAGAGAATTGTAGTCAGGCGTGGTGGCACACGCTTGTAATCCCCACGCTTGGGAGGCAGAGACAGGAGGATCGCACAGGTTCGAAGCCAGCTGTGCTGGCTTAAGAGACCCTGTTTCCAAGTAAAAATATAAAAAATAGGTCTGGGAGTGTAGCCCGGAGGTAGAAGGGCTTCCAGGAACCCCAGTACCACAGAAAGAAAGAAAAAGAAAGAAAGAAAGAAAGAAAGAAAGAAAGAAAGAAAGAAAGAAAGAAAGAAAGAAAGAAAGAAGGGAAAAATACACCTCTGATTCATTTGGATCTGTGGATACCTTTAGACTGATATTAAATTACAGCAACTGTGATAAAATCACAACTGATCAATAAATATCAAGCTAATGAAATGATCAAAGTCACTGCTCTGAGACAGGAAGTTCAGGGCAGAATGCACGGTGGACTGAAGTTTAGGCTCAGCTTAGGAATCTCATTTACAGAAAGATGCTGAGGCTTTAGCTTCCATGCCTGTTAAGAAGGAGACTGCAGCCAACAGACTCAAAGTACAGTATGTGACTGGGTGCATATCTTCTATGCAGTTGCAGTCTTGGTAGGCATTTCAGAGTAGAGACAGCCACAGTTGAAGTTCATTTTCTTGAAATATGTTGTAGGCATTTATTTTTTATTATTTTGACAGAAAGGTTTTCCAGACTAGGTGTGATAGCAACACATTCCTGTAATCCTAGTATTTGGGAGGCTGAGACTGGAGGATCACAGGTTCCATCAGCCTCAGCAACTCAGCAAGATCCTGAGAAACTTAGTGAGACCCTGTTGCAAAATAAAAACAAAAAGTTTTAAGCACTAGGGAGTGTAGCTTAGATGTAGAATGTCCCGTGGTTCAATCCTCAGTACTGGGAAGGAAGGAAGGAAGGAAGGAAGGAAGGAAGGAAGGGAGGGAGGAAGGGAAGAAAGGAGGGAGGAAGAAAGGAAGGGAGGGAGGGAGGGAGGAAAGGGGAAGGAAGGAAGGAAGGAAGAGAGGAAGGGAGGAAGGGAAGAAAGGAGGAAGGAAGAAAGGGAGGGAGGGAAGAAGGGAGGAAGAGAGGAAAGGGGGAAGGAAGAAAGGAAGGAAGGAAGGAAGGAAGGGAGGGAGGGAGAAAGGAGGAAGGAAGGAAGGAAGGTCAAAAAGAGAAAGAAACAGAGAGAGAAGAAGGAGGAGGGGGAGGAAGAGGAAAAGAAGGGGGTAGGAGAGGAGAAGAAGGGAGAAAACCAGAAAGAAAAGCTTTCCTATAATGTATCTCAGGGTGTCCAAAGCTTTCCTAGGATTTACGAGGTTAGACTCTTAGATGAAGACTGCAGGCCCCCTCCTTGTTCTGAACCCCATTTATGGTAGAAGCCACTCTAGGCATTTGGGTTCCGTGGTTAACACAACTGGAACTCATCAGGCCTCCAGGAGTGGAGCTGTGGACAAAGACTTTTGCATCCTGGGTGCCAGGAAATGCTCTGGGAAGTTTCTACACATGAGCATTTGTATTCACTCCTTATCATGCTCTGGCAGGCAATTTTGCATTTATTTTCTAGACCAGGAATATGAGACTTCCTGAGGTTAACTTCAATCATGAGGCAGAGGAAAAATTCAAAATCATGTCTGTCTGACTTTGCACGTAATTATAACAGGTGCATTTACATGTGCCATCGCTTAATTCTTGTATTGGTTCTTCCATTGTTTCAAGAAAGGGCCAGAAAAGGCCAAGTGACTGATATAAACACCTAGGCTACTGTACAGAAGAATTAAGATCTCACTTAGCAGGTCTGCTCCATGGCTTTTTTCTTAACAGCCATAGTATTCTAGCCTGTCTTGAAATTCCAGGGCCTTTTATTACCCCACATCATCGCTAATTTAAGGAATAAGAATTACTTGATACATGGGGTAGGGTTTAAAAATAAACTAAAAATTCTTTAAATGTATTATAATATATATGGAAAGATGGTCAGTGTAACTTTAGAAATGGAAAGGCGTGAGGTTAGATTCTAACAGGAAGATATTTCTGGGAAGGTGGGCAGAGAGAAGGAGCATTCACAGACTCCCCAAGGTCCGTGACACTGCTCCAAGGGGGTGCCGGGAGATCCAGGGAGGTGACAGAAGCCTTGGGTGCCCTTGCAAATGCCAAATAGAAATAAGTGCCCCTGGGTGCACTGAGTCACTGTTGTTTTATTTTCTGAAAGAGAAGCAATAGACAAGCCAATAAATTTGGGAATCCATGATTTAGATTACGGGAAGGAAATCTGTGAACTGAAATCCTCTCGCCCAAAATAGACTTGAGTGTTTGAACTGGCTGGAAGAGTATTAACATGTCTCTGGAAATGAGAACTGGAGAACTCCTTTGTGTCCTGTGTCTGTCTCCTGCCTCCTTGGCTCTATCCTGTGTGGGCTTGATGGAAATATGGGGAAGAGAGATGGGGAAGGAGGAGAAAGGAGATTGGAAGTTCATAGAATATATATTTAGATTCTAGAACTCTAGAATATAGAATGAACTATCCACAAAAAAAAAAAAACACTTGAAAAAGAAAAATATGGGACCTCTCTCACGGTAGTCAATACAAATGGCCAATTTAATAGCTGAACTGAGAAAAGAGCCATGCAATTAGGAAAAATGATGTGTACTTTTTTTCTTTTTTCTCTCGTGTGTGTGTGTGCGTGTGCGTGTGTGTGCGTGTGTGTATGGTACTGAGGCTGGATTTCAGGGGCTTTCTACCTCTCGGCTACACTCCCAGATATGTTTTATATTTTATTTGGAAACAGGGTCTCACTAAGTTGCTGAGAGCCTCACTAAGGAGCTGAGGTTGGCTTTGAACCTGCGCAATTCTCTTGTCTCAGCCTCCCAAGTCCTGGGATTATAAGCGTGTGCCACCACATCCAGCTGCTTTTTTAATTTTTAATTGCACAAATAGAGAAATTTTCTAACAACATGCTTCTATGTAGTTTGGATGTTACATGTACTCCCAAACCTCATGGGGTAAAGGCTTGGTCCTAGGTTGGCTCTACTGGGAGATGTCTGAGGAGGCGAGCACCCATGGGAAGGCTTATGTCATTAGGGATGTGCTCTTGAAGGGGATTTCGGTTCCCTAGCCTGTCTTCTTCTTCTTTACTTCTCAGCTCATGAGGTGAGCAGTTCACTCCAGTACCCACTTTCCTACACTGACATTTAGCACCCACCCCGAGCAGAGCCCCAAAGCAATAGGTCCACTCTATCTTGGACTAGAATCTCAAGAACTGAGAGCTATTGACCCTTTGCTTTTATGAGTGAATTATCTCAGTCATTTCATTATAAAAACATTAAGCTGACTAACACAAAGGCTCTCACCCAATTCAGAATCACCTGGGGTTGGAGAAGAATGTTTAAATTCTAGATTTCTGAGCCTTTACCTATTCCCACCAAATGAAAATACACAGACAAAACCTCTCTGACAGCCATGGGGTTGTCTATACTCTTGGGCCCGCTTTCGCTGAAGGTGGGAGTTGGGGTTCTATTTTTCAAACTCCAAGACTGGGGTGGATCGAGCTCCAATCTGTGGTTTTACTGCTTTGCTTTCTTAGTGACCTTTGAAAATGACTTTCCTTATTGCAGTCATCTCTCAGCTATCAGCCTTGGGGCTTCTCAGTTACCAATGAAACATTTTTTTAAAACCGAATTTGACACCGGGTTCTGAGGTATGGGTGTGGCTTGGCAATAGCTACAAAAAGGCTCTTTTCATGCCTGTGGCATATGGTCTGGGAGGAGAGTCTGCAGCAGAAGTGAGATAGTGAGTGCAAAGCAAGGAGCAGGATGCTCAAATATGTTATCAAGGGCTGCCGTCCACAGGACGCCATAGCTATTTGCCATTTCTTATAAGCAAAGCCCAGGGGCTTCCAAACCAATAGAGAACTTCCAATGAGAAAAATTCTACCCCCCCAACACCACTGTTGTTTTAACTAATAAATTAATTAATTAATTAATTTTCTTGGTACCAGGAATGGCACTCAGGTGAGTTTTACCTCTGAGCTACACACTCTAAACTCTTCTGTTGTTGCTGTTAATTTTGTTTTGAAACATGGTCTTACTACATTACTGAGGCTGTCCTTCAACCTGTAATCCTCTTGTCTCAGCATCTCAGGCATTGGAATTATGAGCATGTGCCACCATGCTCTGCTTCTTCCTTTTTGTTTTATTTTATTTTATTTTATTTTATTTTATTTTGCTTTATTTTATTTTATTGGTACTGAGGATTGAACCCAGAGACATTCTACCTCTGAGCTGAACTCCCAGCCTTTTTTATTTTTTATTTTGAAACAGGGTATTGCTAAGTTGCTAAGGCTGGCCTTAGACCTGCTATCTTCCTATCTCAACCTCCCAAGTAACTGGAATTACAAGCATGAGCCACCACACCCAGCTCACCCTCTTTTAAAAAAAATTTTTTTTTGGTGTATTGCAATTACACATCAGGATGGATTTCAGACTCATAGAAACATACACACACACACACACACACAATACTGGGTGTATTTACCTGCAAATCCCACCCCATTTCCTCCATTACCTATACATGTCATTGATATTTTTGTATATGTACTTAGCATTATTTGAACTCTTCCTTTTTTTGTGTGTGTGGTACTGGGGTTCCTGGAAGCCCTTCCACCTCCGGGGCTACACTCCCAGACCTATTTTTTACATGTTTATTTGGAAACAGGGTCTCCTAAGCCAGCGCGCGCGGCTGGCTTCGAACCTGAGCGATCCTCCTGTCTCTGCCTCCCAAGCGCGGGGATTACAAGCGTGCGCCACTACGCCCAGCTGAACTGTTCCTTTTAAACAAAACCCTCTTGGTAATCCTAAAACATGAATTTGTTTTTGTTTTTGCTTTAGGCTGAAAGCAGGATCTAACCTAGTTGGCATCTGACATAGAACTGATATGAAATTCACAACCCCCCAAAATTCCGACCTCAAGATGGACTTGCTGCTTAGAGAAAAGAAAAAAAAAAAGGCTTTTTGGCCATTGCTATGCTCTATGTGGCTCCAGCAATAGAAACTGTGGTACAGGTGATCCGTGTCAATCATATATTGGTTTGCACCATTAAGTCCACTGAGAGGATGTGGAAAAGTTACCAAGACAGAAACAAGGAAGGCACAGAAATGCCCTTTCCAGGAACATGGACATTGAAAGACAAATTTTTTTCTTTTCAGATCCTTGGGTTATAGTTCAAAAATGTTCACAAGTAAAGGCTCAGGAATATAATTTATGGAAATGTATATCAGAGCTCACCCAGAAAGAATCTGGTTTGATGGAAACATGAGTGGCAGACACATTTGCTAGTATATATTTTTTTTACCCAGTTTTGTTAAAAATGACATAATTGCCGGAAGCATTCACACCAAAGAACCCCTTAATTGCAGGAATGGCAACCTGTTCCCCCAATTCAAGTAGAATGATGGGAGGACAGTTGCTAATGCTTATTGAGTATATAATAATGCTTATTGAGATTATATGGCAAGTACTAGATCAAACACTCTACTTTCAATAGCATTTCATAAATCTACACATTCTGTAAAGTGTATAGTTTTTATAACCTCTAAGGAACTGAGAAATGTACACTTAGAGTTAATGAACTTGGTAAATGTCACATAGGCTAGTAAAGAGAGCCAGAAATGAACCAAGACTAGTCAGACCTTCAGACACACTCATTTGGTGATATCACTTTGACTGCAGTCTAGAATTCAGATGAGCTGATAAAGGGCTTATCTTCATAAAGGGTAGGTGGCTAATTCTCTGCATCAATTCCAACAGTTACACATGGGAAAAAATGCAGAAAAGTGCATGACCATGCATCATCCTGGAGAACCTGTAGAAAAGAGTAACGGTAAAGCCATATGTGGTGGTACATGTCTGTAATAACAGAATTTAGGCAGCTGAGACAAGAAGTTCACAAGTTCAAGGGCAGCCTCAGCATCATATTGAGATCCTCAACAATGGAAAGAGAACTCATTTCAAAATAAAAAGTAAAATAGGGCTGGAAATGTAGCTCAGAGATACAATGATCCTGGGCTCAAAACCAAGTACAGAAAGAAGGAAAAGAAGAAAATGAGAAAAGAAAAAAAAAAGAGTAATGTTAGACCATCCTGAGTCACAAGAGATCAAATGCAATAGTCCCCTTTCCTTGTCTTTGAGAGGCGAATGGGAGGAAAATGTTGTTTGAGCATTCAAAACTAAAGAAATATTAAATATTTGTGTATAAGAATTTTACAGTGCAAATAATATTCCTCTTTTTGTGTGTCTGAAATATCTCGGGGTTATACTTTTAAAATATTACCTCTTTTAGTCATTACAGCAACATTTTGAGGCTGTTAAAAATCTCCATTTTAATGGTAAGAAAATTGTGACCTATAAAGTTGAAATAAATTTGTCACAAAAGAGCAGAACTGGTATGAGACTGGGTCAGGAATTGATCTCAAGTCTGCTGGATTCCAAAGTTGAAGATGTCTCAACAATTATGATAGACTCCTTCTCTGGTGTGTTAAGTATTCAATAAATAATCATAGAACAGAAATAAATTTAACAGTGCAGATTCATCAGTTAGACATTCATTCAGGCAAATAAATGCCTGCATAGATTCTTTTTTATAATGGTCAATTTGACTTGAATAGTATTTATTTAGGCTCTGTGTTCTTATAAACCTTTTTTCTGCACAAAGAACCTAGAGATGGATAGGCACAACCTCTGCATTAAACAGCTTATTATTTTGTGTAGGGCATAAAAATATAACACAAATTACTAGATGATGAAAGAGAAATTCAACTAAGCACTAAAGATATTCAAAGCAGAGTGAGGAACATCAGTTTGAATCAGAAGGGTCTTCATGGGGGCTGGCTTTGAAGATAAATAACTACCTGGCATGGACTCCATTATTGCTGAAAATTACCATTTTTCCCTGATTGAGAGTAGATTACACTTACCAGCCCCAGTGATCTTGGTTGTGGCCTAGTGACCTGCTGAGCCAATGAGAGCTGAGTGGAAGTAACTATTTTCACTTTGAAGTAGAAGCTTTAAGAACCAGCACTGGTTGTCCATCCTTTTTTTTTTTTAATTTCATCTGTCAGTCATTTTTAGAAATACACTGTTCTTTCAACTTGGACTCAGCAGGGAAAGTAATGTGAAACCCAAATTTAACTGAGCTGCAAAGCAATGAACAAAAATTAAAAGTTGGAAAAGATATTGGGATTTAAAGATCATTTGTTATTGTGGCACATCCTAGCCTATACTCACTGATATGGTCCCCGAGAATGAATGCATTTCAAGTAGAAAACCACACATTGACTTGAACTGAAAAGAAAAGACACAGGAGTGGGAGAAACTATAGACACAAACCTCCCAAGGTAGTGATTATAGAATATCCAATATTCTCAATCCTGGCTACATCTTAAAATTTCCTAAGTAATTATAGAAAAAAAAACAAAAATCCTCCAAACAAGTGAACAAACAACAAAACCAACAACAAACGAGCATGTCTACAGATCAACTAAATCAACATCTAGGTGTAAATCTGGATAGGTAAATTTTTTAAGACTTTTTTGTGTTATTCTGATATGTATCCAGGATTGGAAAGTACTACTGTAATCAAATTCCTTTATGTTGCTAGTGAGAAAATTGATTGCTACAAATAAGGGAGTTTTCCAACATCAGTGCTGTCAAATTACAAGGTCAAGGTCCCATCCCAGTGTTATTCTCAGAATAAATATTAAATAAAATTAGAATAATTACATTTTGACTCTAGAAATATATAAATTTTGACTCTAGAAATCCATATAGCCTGGAATCAAATCCAGATAGGAACTAAGTAACTATTATGTGTGACAAATCACTTAACTTTCCTAAGCCTTGCACTTTTTAAACCCATACAATGAAGATGCTAGCAACTGCTTCGTGGCATTGTTTTGACTATTTAATGAGATAATGTGTATTCGATGGGATAGTGGAATAGAAGATAGGCATAATGGTTGTGAATTTAGACCACCAGGTTTCCATGTTCACACTGATACTTATTCTACAATGGACATGTTACTTAATGTATTTGTGTCTTATCTTTTTCAACAATATGGCGAGTTTTTATAATTGCTCCACTTTTAACATTGTTGTGCAAATTATAGGTAGACCTCATGTGCTATAAAATCCAAAAGGTGCCATTATATTGTTCTCTATACAGCGTCCCCTGAAGTTGTGTACCCAGAAGCCCTGTACATTAATTATTTTGTAAAGAGCGTTTAGAAACATGCCTCAACAATAGTATGTGCTCATTAAGAATCACTCTAATATGGTGTGTAGCATACTGGCTGAGACCTGAAAAATGTATGTGTTTATTGAATGAAAGACTGAACAGAGTACATAGTTTGGAACTAGTAGACTAGCAATACAGGGGAAGACAGATAGAAAACAAGGCAGGTGGGAATTAAATTAAATTATGCTGGCTACAAACTAAATATCTTGGATTTATTTTCTAGATAATGGGGAGCTGCTAAATATCTCTGAACAGGGAAAGAACAAACTGTAATTTTAAGTCTGATTAAAAAGCAATGATTTGTAGATGGGGTAGAAAAGGAGATCAGTCATAACACAGCATATATAATCCAGGCATGAGCTAGTCAGCCCCTGAAGGATGGGAAGGAAGGGATTAGCACAAAGACAAGGAGTAGGCGTCTCCAAAGGACCCAGGATAAATCACCTTCTTAGCATACCCAAAGAACGCTGGGCTTGATGCCACTTCTGCCCTTGATCTGTTTTTTGCTCTCAGAAAATGAGGGAAACACTGTTTCTCAGAGACTCATCTGTCTCCAGAACAGCTAACAGGCATTATTGGTTCCTACTCCTCCCTATAAGGAATCAGGTCCAGAATCCCACATGTAAAACTGAGAACAAGCTAAGGTGTCTAGAGAACATTTTGAGAACTTGGTTGCAGCCTACTGCCTACTTCTGTCTAGCTGTGGAGTCTCGGGTGGGAAAATGACTCTGTGACCTTACTTTTCCAAGGAATTGTGTTTGTCTGCCTTTATTTATTCAAGGTCAGTTAGATGTGTGAGGAAGATGGGAGATGATTTCAGTGAGGTCTATCATTTTAGTTCTGTACTCTCATCCTTGTTGGTTCAGGGCAAGGTCAAGCAATCTGACCTTTTTAGTTTCGTCCTCCCAACCCCTAGCTCTTCCCAGGAGAGATCACAGCAAACACACAAGCATGCACTTAAGTGCATGGGCACTCACATGCACATGCTTGTATCACACTCACAAGTTCACTCACTCATACACACTCACACATAGTCATTTGTAGGCATGCAATCCACACTCATATGAACTTGAGCACACATATGCAAACACACATCTGCATATGTGATCATACATTTATATGAACAAACACACATGTGCACTCCTATACATATACATATTTTCAATCCAACACATATGCACATAAACACATTCATACCCATACTTATCTGCACATTTACATGCACTCAAACACACACACACACACACACACACACACACACACACACACATATACATGCTTTCATTCACACTCACCCACTGCCTTGCTCTTTATATGGAAGGAAACCTGAGGAGTATGGTGTTTTACAGCAGTCATCATTCCTACTATTCTGGCTGAGGATGACCACAGATCACAAAATTAATTTAGCTCTAGCAGACTTGACACAACATTCTACAGATGGAAGCAAGACTTAGAGCTTTGAAAATGGCCAGGTAAAGCTGGAACATGGGATTTAACATGGTGACCCATCCAACTGGGTGGGGTGTCCAGACTCAAAGCTCTCTTTGTAAGTCCCTACTCAAGACTTTTGCACAGGTGCCAGCCTCCCAGGAAGAGAGTTTGCCAGGAAGGTGGTTAAAACCAGCTTCTATCTAATTGAAGAACATCTGCCCCACCTTTCTTTCCAAATATGTAAATCTCACATAATTAATTCACCCAGAGAAAGATTAATCTTCTCTTGAGAAAGGAAATCAATGGCATTTGGCCAGCCACTTCTTGACCATTTTGCTCTGTAAAGGCCAACTTCCCTGAGGTCCAGGCAGATGAGGACCAGTGATGGGGACTTGGTGGTCCAAGTTCTTCTGTCATCCCATCCCCCAGGACCA
The DNA here is from genome assembly GCF_963383645.1 of Muscardinus avellanarius. Lineage (NCBI taxonomy): Eukaryota > Metazoa > Chordata > Mammalia > Rodentia > Gliridae > Muscardinus > Muscardinus avellanarius. The sequence continues at coordinate 154,284,284 of NC_137788.1, forward strand.
AGATGTGGAAACTTCTAGCCAAATGAGATGGGCAGTGTAGGGATGTGGAAATGTGCTGTTTTGAGGATAAGGAGGTCTGCCTTTGAGGACTAGCTCTGCCACTCACAATTTTTTTAATATATTTTTTCACAGCTAACCTCAGTTGCCAAAGAATCTGAGGTCTCTGTATATAAACAGATTAAATAGAAGGGAAAAAATAACTCAAAGGAAGAAGAAAGAAACTGGTAAGCATGAGGGCTCATCAAGATGCAAAATCTGCCCACTAACCCTTGCTCTGGTCTTTCTGGCAGCCTAGGAAAAAAATTAAACATGACAAGCCCATGAACATTTCATCATTAGAGACAAGAGCACTGATGGTGAGGGGAAAATAGTTTGGTGTCATTTTTTTCCTTCTGCACACAAATCCTTAAATGGTCCATCTTGGAGTATAACTTAGGGGCTCTTAAGAAACAGATGGGACAAAGCCCTCCATGCTGATTTTTTATCCCATTAGTCATTGGTACTAGTCTAACCACTTTAATGTTTTTTATAATTCTTTCATCAAGTGAGGCTTAAAAGCACTACACCCAGGTTAGTTGTAAATAGTAAATGGGATGACAGATAAACAAGCACCTTATCCACAGTAAGTATAAGCACATAACTACAAGGATGAGCTGGTATTTTGTGAGCAACTTAAAATTGAAGAAGAGTCCTGAGCTCTCCTGCACCTCCAAGCTTCATCCCACTCTCTGGATTGAGCAGGATAACTTTTCCATCCACAACAGCTCCTTTGCTTCCACAAGCTTTCAGGACAAGGAGAGGCAGGTCTTAGAAGGGAGAGCTAGCTGGCCCCTAGACAGCCAAGTCACTTGCATACATCCAATCTGTGAGGCCAGGCCTCTGTTCCAAACAAGAAGCTGCCAGGAATCTTCTGCAAGTCCATCAGCCTCTACATCTTACAATTTTATTGGAATTAACAAGTGTGTATTTCTAGAGGCGGAGAAGGAGCTACCGTGACCCTGAACACAGCTTCTGGCAGCTATAAGCTTTTCTGGTACATTCTCCTGCTCCTTCAGTTTTCACTGACCTATTCCTCAGGCTAGTAATTAACTGCAAAGCTTTTTGCCCACAGCAAATTGTTGGTCTCTGACACCACACCCTTTGGGCAGGGCTGGGGTCCCAGTTCTAAACCACCGTTCAGCTGGTAATTTCACTACAAATTGCAGCAAGTGTGGAGCCTCCAGGGGACTGCCTTAATAGCTCCCCTCCCCACCCTCCTTCTCCAGGGCTAAGTCAGAATCTGGCTTGATAGGCAGCTGGAAAGGGAGGTTAGAAGGCACGGGGCTAAGGCGGTGGGTGTTGAAAAAAAAAAGTTCATACTTGGTATTTGGAAATCTGTGAGTCATGCTCTTAAATGGGTGTGTGTGCAAGGGAGACACAGAGGCAATAAATGGCTTTAATTTTGCTTGCAGTGCTGGAGGGTGTAGGCATGCGCAGTTCTTACTCCAGACGCCATCCACGGAGGCTGCTATCTTGACCAGAGTATCACAATGTCTATCAATCCATCAGAAAGCTCCCCATAGGTTGAATTCCACTGTCTACAAAACCCTCTCATCAGCATTATCTAGAGCTTTATGTGAGGATCAAAAGCTAACATTTGTATTTTATGCTTGCCTTGAATTTTAAAAAGCAAAATAGGACCATGTGTGAAATACCAATTTCAAAACTTAGGCTTTCTGCACTCTATAGCTCCCCTAGCCTGGATGGTGTGGTGTGTGTGTGTGTGTGTGTGTGTGTGTGTGTACACACATGTGTGTATGACCCAAACCAATGAATCACAGAGAAATCCTGCTCTGGATCTGCAATCAGCAATGCTCAAGGATTCCATCCCAGAAAAAAGTGAGTAATATTCCAGATTTAGGGGTTAGCATGTTATTCATAAAGCTGCTATGAAGAAGAGGTGGCTACAACATGGATTTACTGTCAAGGGTAGCTGGTGGCAGCACTGGCTAGGCTTTGGTGACTCACACTGTGGCTTTTGGCAACTTAGCTCAGCTCCTCTGTGACTCAGTTTCCTTCTCTGTAACATGGAAATCATAACCTTTTCATAAGATTGTTGCAAAAATTTAATGTGGAATCCCTCCCCATTTATTTTTTAGTTGTTTAACAGGCTCTCCACATAGGCACTCAGTGAATAGCAGCTATGTATAAAGCAGCCACAATGTTTATGCATTTCCCAAAGAGCATTTTGAATACCTTTATCTTTTTTTTTTACAGTGATTACCTTTAAATCTTCTCTTTTGCACCTCTCTTTGCAATGCTACAATTTGATCCAAGGTGCTCACCGTATAATTTCTACTTACCTGGAGTTATAAAAGCAATGTCATCACAATAGATAAGCTTTAGCCTCATCCTTTATTTTTTTATATTGGGAATTAAATCTAGGGTCATTTTACTTCTGAGCTTCAAACCCAGGGTTTTTTTTTTTTTCATTTTTATTTTGCAACAGGATCTTGCTAAGTTGTTAAGAGTCTCCTCAACTTGCTGAGGCTGGACTCAAACCTGTGATTCTCCTGTCTCAGTCTCTCAAGTACTGGATTATAGGCATGTGCCAGTATGCCTGAAGTTTTCCATACCCCACTAAGTCTTCCCCAGTTTATATGGTTTGGGGTTTGCCTTACCCTCAATGAAGGGAAGATATGGGTTGCTATTTTGTGTCACCTCTCTCTTCAGAGTCTAACAGCTATGAGAGAGGAGAGAGTATCTCCCAAGAATTTCCTCCAAAGCAGGTGAATCTGCAAGTTTCTGTTGCTATACAAAGCACCTGGCCAGAGAGTACCCAAATCCTTATACTTTCAAATACCTTCTCCATCTTTTCATTTGTCTTGGAATGAAAAGATCCCACTTCTTCCCATGAAAAACACACTAGACATTCGGTATCCCAAACACTTTGAACTCCAGAGATCGCCATTTGTATCCGGTTTTTCCGTAGTCTAGTTTTATAGATTGCTGTCTAGGAGGACAGAGGCTACGGCAGAAGATCCAGTTAATTCCAACAGAGGTTTGTGGTTCACCTTTGCAGACTCTTTGACAGCTCCCTCTAAACCATGGAGTTGAAGTACACAAGCCACAGCATGTTGTCTCTGGAGAGTGTGTGGAAACACAGATCACTCGCCCTCACCCCAGAATTTCTGATGTGGTAAGTCTGGGGCAGAGCCTGAGAATTTTCATTTCTAATAAGTTCCCAGATGCAGATGGTGCTGATGAGCCCTGGACTTGGTCCCGGACTCACCTTGAGAATCATCATGCCAGAGCTACGAATTTTTTCGCAGATCTTCATTTTGACCTCACTGTGGGGGCATGAGGAAAAGTTCACCCAGTGTCCCTTTGGATCAACAAAAGGCATATCTGTTGTTTTTTAAATTCAGTTTTATAGGTAAGGAGGTTGAATTTTAGAAATACTAAATGACTTGTCCAGAGTTACATGATGAAGAAGTGGGAAAGCAACCCCTGATATGGATAGATTTGCTTGACTCTAAAACCCTAAATTTTGGGATGTATTGTACTTTTTTGAGTAAAATAGCATACCAAAAAGAACAAAATATTCATTTATTTCAGAGCAAGAATTTCTAAGCTGGGTAAGTCAGAATTATTCTCTAGACTCTGCCACTGCCACAAATATTAATCAGAGGTAATATCTGATTGGATTTGGAAACTCCTGCTTCTTCTTTGGTAATTGTGCAGACTTGTCCTAGAAGAAGAGATCTCTTTTGTGTCTGGGTTGTAACGTGAAAATGCAGCAGAAGCTATTGGACACTTTATTTATTTATTTATTTATTTATTTATTTATTTATTTTTGCAGTACTGAGGACGAAACCTAGGGGTATTGTACCTCCTAGCTACGCCCCCAGCCCTATTTTTTTTACTCTCTTTATTTGTGAAACAGGGTCTCACTGAGTTATGAAGGGCCGCACTAAGTAGCTGAGGCTGGCTACAAACCATGATCCTCTGGTCTTCGTCTCCCAAATGCTGGATTACAAGCATGTGCCACCACACCCAGCTCTTTTTTTCTGGTTCATTGTAATCATACATCTTAAGAGAGTACAAGGTGGTAGAGGCATACATACACATATCACTCATTTAGCCCTTCCCTAGTTCTTAAGCCATTACCCCTCCTTCCTTCTCATGTTTGGCTTAGTGATTGACTTTGATATGTGTGTGAATGTGCACCATGTACATTATGGAATTTCTCTTTTTTCCCCTTCCCATCCTCCTGACTTAGGTCACCTTATTTGATCATCTTTGGTTTCTCCTTTTTCATCTAGAGTTTCTCCTATTACCTGTTTTCTCCCTAGCTTCCACATATAAGAGAGAGCATTTGATTTCTTACTTTTTGTAACTGACTAATCTCACTTAGCATGTTTTCCAGTTCCATCCATTTTCCTATTATTGACATAATTTTGTTTTTTATGGCTGAGTAAAATCCCATTGTGTACATATTCCATAGTTTGTAATCCATTCATCTGTTGATGGACATCTTGGCTGGTTCCATAGTTTGGCAATGGTGAATTGTGAAGTTATGAACATAAATATGTATGCATTAGTTTGGTAGTTTTGTTTTCATGCTTTTGGATAGACACCCAGAAGTGTTATTTCTGGGTCATATGATAGGTTTCTTCCCATTCTTCTGAGGACCCTCCATACTGTTTTCCAAAGTGGTTGCACTAATTTGCAATCCCATAAAAAATGTATTAGAGTTCCCACTTCTTCCCATCCTTGCCAGCATTTGTTGTTGTTTGTGTTTTTAATGAGTGTAATTCTAGTTGGAGTTAGGGAAAATCACAGGGTATTTTTGATTTTCATATCTCTGATTTCTAATGATGTTGAGCATTTTTTCATACATGTATTGGATGTTTGAATTTATTCTTTTGTTAAGTGTCTATTAAATTTTCTTGCCATTTTTATTGGGTTGTTTTATTAGTGCTGTATTTCTTGAATTCTCTGTATATTCTAGATATTAATTCTCCATTGGAGGAGTAAGTGGCAAAATTTTCTCCCATTCTTTTGGCTTTCTATTTAGGTTCTTGATGGTTTTCTTTGCTGTACAGAAGCTCCTCAGTTTCATGAAATCCCATGCATTGATTCTCCTTCTTGTTTCTTGTACCTTTGGTGTCCTGTTGAGAAAGTTTTTACCTCTAAGTGTTGCTCCTTCTGCTTGTCTTCAAAATTTGTTGGCATAGATTATCTTGTTTCAGCTCTTTACCTTTAGTTTGTTACTATCTTTACTTGGAAGGTGTTTCTTGTAGGCAGCAGATAAATGCATTCTGGTTTTTAATCCATTTTGCCACCTTATGTGTTTTTATTGGGGAGTTGAGGCCATTTATGTGCAGTGTGATTATTGAGAGATGATTTTTAATTCCTAACATTTTGAGCTTTAACTTCAATTTGAGGTAGTATTTGTTCTTTGGTTAGTTGTTTGCTTGATGAAAATTATTGTTTCTCTGGTTCTGGCATGTATTACTTATTTTTTCTTTGCAGGTAATCTCTTTGAGTATTTCCTCTAGTGCTTTCTTGGAAGATATAAATTTTTTCAGCTTCTGTTTGTTGTAGAAGATTTTTAATTTCCCATTTAATTGGAGAGATAGATTTTCTGGGTAGAAAAAAATTGGCTGCCTGTTGTTTTCTTTTAGAATTTAGAATATGTTAGTCTAGGCCATTCTGGCTTTCATGACTTGGTTGAGAAGTCTGGAGTTATTCTAATTAAATTGCCCCTTAATGTCACTTGGTCAATGTTGGTCAGTTTGATTATTATGTCACATGTTAAACCTTTTCTTTTATCTTGTCTAAAGGGAGTTCTATAAGTTTTCTGTACCTTTGTATTGACCTCTTTTACTATATTTCAAAATTTTTCTGATATTTTTTCTTTGAAAAGATTGTAATCCCTTTGGTTTAACCTTCTATTTCTTCTTCTATGCCTATTATTCTTAGGTTAGCTTTTTAAGATGGGACCATATTTCATTAATGTTTTGTATTCATGTTTTGAATTGTTTTCTTCTAAATTATATACTATGCATTCATTTTTGGAGTAATAATCTTCTAAAAGTGAGATTCTATTTTCCATGTGGTCTAACTCTACTCTGGATCTCTAGAGGGTGTGTTGCCCTCAGCCTCCACTACCACAAGTCCTGGCTAATGTTTTTACAGGAGAAACTGACAGCTTACCATTTCAGTGAGCTGCAGCCACTTTCTTTGTTTCAAGTCATTGTTGTTTTTTTCCTTTGAGTCTTTGTCAGTTCAGTACAGAGAGGCAAAATGGCACTGCCACAGTGCCTGCGGTCACAGCCATTGAAAGCAGGCAAGGTACTTTCTTTTCTGCTCTCTGATCAGCCTTCTAGCTATTTTTCTGTTACCTCTCACTAGTTGTGCTCTTTTTATATTTATGCTTCTTTCTTTCTTTTTTCAGAATGCTGTTTTCCTGGCAATGGAGAATGAGTGCCAGCAGGACTGATGTGTGTTGCTTCCCTCATTTATCTTCTTTCTGGAAGTCTGGCCACCTTTTTCTTATCCTATGGATATGTGGAAAGAGGCTTCATCTGAAGATAGCAGAAATTGACCTGAGACGATTGAACAAAATCATATACATTGTTCAGGGTTCCTCCAAGCTGCAGTCTCAGCTCCAGTTGGCAGGCTCAGCAGCCTCTCTGTTCTTGGATTCTGTGAAATGATGTAATGGCCTTACATAATAACCTCTCTTTCCTGATTCACTTTTCTTTTCCTTACCCTTACCTTTGCCCTTTCCTTTATTGGGGGGGGGGGTCTGGGGGATGGAACCCAGGGGAATTGGACCTCCAAGCTATACCCCCTGCCATATATTTTATTCTTTATTTTGAAACAGGGTCTCACTATGTTGCAGAGGGCCTCATTAAGTAGCTGAGGCTGTCCGCGAACCGTGATCCTCCAGTCTCAGCCTCCCGAGTGCTGGGATTACAAGTATTCGCCACCAGGCCCAGCTTCCCTTGAGATTTTTTATAATAATTCAGTTACCTGTAATCAGTAGCCTCTAAGTGAATAAAATATATATCATATACATGTTCTGCAGTTTCTTATAGTCTGACCTTCTGTTTGAAGAACCCCTAAACTGCTAGTAAAACTACTAGTAAAAAGAGCTGCTTCCTTGTTCATTTAATATTTTTTATTTGTTGGTGCATTGTAATCCTATATCACCATGAGGCACAGAATGGTAGAGGCATACATGCACACATCACAGTAGCCATGGTGTTGTGTACTCACACCTCCATTTTTATTTGCATTTGGTTTCCTATCTTTGGAAGAAGCGAGTGTGTGTAGTATGTATGTGGAAGAGATGGGTGAGGGGTTGGCAGTACTAGAGACACAGAAGCCAACCACACCAAGATCTGAGCCTTCTGCAGAACCTGGCCTTGCCTGCTGTCTGGCCCCTGAATCCTGGTCAGTCCAATGCAGCTTCCTCGCAGGTGTACCCTAGAAGTTGGGGTATCTGCCATCTTGCCCTCTGAAGCCCTCCCTGGGTTTGCAGGCACTGAGCACTGTTCCAAGAGTCTGCTTTCCTGAAGTGAGTTTGGTCTAAGAAAGGTCAAAATAGCTCCATCAATCAACTGAGCTTGTTGTGTTTTAAAAGCTCATGTCCAAGGAGTTGGGATTAGCACTCAGCCTTGGCCCTGTCCAATGCCACCCACAGAGTCTTCACTAGTACCCCCCTCACTGCTCAGGAAGCCATGACTCAGCTGGGAAAGCCAATAGAGTGGCAAGGTCTTTTGAGGGTAATTAGCTGCATGTAGAAGCACTGATTTATTCATTTTCCTCTCTCAGATAATGGACACTGTGCCTGAGTTCTATTGGGCTGGTGACAGGACTGTGGGTATCCCAGGACTCCTTCCTGCTTCCCTCTCAGAACGTGTCTTTAAACACCTTTGCACCTTGCTCCTGGATCCAGCTGTCAGCAACCCCCCCCCCAACACACACACACTTCCCTTCTCTTGATTCCCCTCCAGTCCTGCTCACATAACCTGGGAGGAGAACCAGAAAAAGCAGAGCCTGAATCCATGCAGGTCAGCTTTGAAATGGAAGAGGGGAATGAACCAGAATCACCCCCGAGCACAGAGGAGTCAGGTAGGAGGTGACACATCACTAGTTGCTGGTCATGTGTGTGGCCAAGGGTGACATTAGGATATGAAGCCATTAGGATATGTGCACCACTCTGCACAAACCGGGAGCACCAGTCACATAGAATATGGCATTACTCATACACCCTGGTCCAGGTCATACCATCTGCCACCTTTGGCCAGTTTTTTTCTCATTTCCTTCAAACACATTTGTTCTCATATTCCTGAAAAATAAAAAAATATATTTTTATAAATATATAAACAATAAAATAAATGTAATTATTATCAGCATATAGTTATTGCTAAATATATTAACAAATATAAAATTATTAGCTGATAACAGTAATAAATAATAAAATTATTGGTAAATCTTTAATAAATACATAAATATAATAAATAGTTTTAAAAAAATAATTAACCACATACAGCAAGACATTTTTATAAGCTAGCAAGGAAATATGGCAGCACTGAGCTGCAGGACTAGAAGAGCTGGTGGTGTGCTGAAACCTGCAGATATCAGCTCCACAGAGCTAATTCTTGGTATCTCTGCCCATTTGTGTATGTGGTGATTTCATACTGGTCAGCTAAAATTGGTCCTAGTGATAATTTACACTGCAGAAATTGGTAGACACCATAGGCAGGGCCTGCCCCCCTCCACTGTGTGAGCCAGTTGTTTAGACTTTACCAGCACACCTCAGGGCATAGTCAACTCTTGCCCTGTTCTTGGTTTCAATCAGGGACTAGGGGTTACTTAGGCTCACAAAGATTTTCTTCTTTCCTTTCTTTATCCTTCCTTTATCCTTTCTTCCTTTCTTCTTTTCTTTCTTTCTGTCTTTCTTTCTGCCTTTCTTTCTTTCTCTCTGTCTTTATCTTTCTGTCTTTCCTTCTTTTATGGTACTACAAATGGAACCCAGAGGCATTCTACCTCTGAGCCACACCCAAGCCCTATTTTATTCTGAAACAAGATCTTGCTAAATTACTGAGAGCATCACGAACTTCCTGAGGCTGGCCTTGAACCTGTGATCCTACTGTCACAATCTTTCAAGTACTGGAATGAGAGGCATGTACCACCATGCCTGGCCATGTCCTTATATTCATAGTTGCTGTCTTAAAATCAGTCCTTGGCATACCTATAAAAGTGGTTCTTGTCATATTTTTCCTCACTTGAGACCCAGCCCTACAGCATCTCTGATCTTTAGTTGATGAGCAACTAAGCCGGATGCTTAACTTTTCTGTCCATATTAAACTCTTCATCATTAGATGACAATTGGCAAATAGACTTTCTAAAATGTTTGCAGGGGAGTGGTTATCTCATAAGTCCTGAAGCTTTTATAATTGGTTGGGACAGTGTATGCTAGAAAAAGTTTATTCATAAAGATTTTTATCTAGCATTGCTACAATTTGCCAACTCCATAAAGATGAAAGTATGGCACTGTTTTTGGTATATCTAAAAGGTTACCAATCCTGGCAATATTTGATATACTTCAGTTCTAAGAGTGTGCCATGATTTTTTTTATTTTTAAGCTAATATCTCTTTCTATTAGGCAGGTAAGAATTTTCTCAGAAGCACTCATAGAAGGAGGGTCTTGTCTATGTAACTGGATTTAGATGTTAAAATTTTCACAGTTTATGGCCAGCATGGTAAGCAATGATTGAATGGATTAAAAGCATATAAATTGTACAATGCAAGTATTAATGAAGACTTTAAGAAAGGAAAATAAAGCTGTTTAAAACTTCTCTTATGTCAGAACTTTACATTCATTTTTTTATTTTTTTATTTTTGTGGTGCTGGAGTTACAACCCAAGGCATCCTACCTGCATGATAGTCAAACACTCTGCCACCTAGCTGCCCACCCAGCCCAGAAAATAAAGGGCATTTCCAATGGTGTGCACCCCCTTTACTCCTCAATCGATCTATTTCCCAGAACAAAAGGGAAGGTTTCCAAAATAATACATTTCGTCCAACTTTTCTTTCCCACTTACAAACACTTTTGAGTTAGATTATAAAGTGTTATTGGCAGTGATTGGTATGATTCAGACAATGGAAACAAAGACCTTTCCCCATGACAAAATACATTATTATTGAATTTGTTGTGTCTTTTATTTGCCAGACTCTGTTCTCTGCTACACTTCACATACATTACTTCATTTAATTCTGACAGCTGTGTCATGAGGGCAGTATGTCTGGTTCCTAAATGAAGGTGTAGAGTTCAGAGAGAGATTGGTTTCTCCTCTAAGAACCATCCCATAGTTGGTAAGTGGCCATCTTTTTGTACTTTCACTATTTTTATAATTTTTTTGTGTGTGTATGATTCATACAAATCTTACCATAACTCCATTCAAGTATCAATTTGTATATAGCATCAGATCAATCTAATCCCTGGGTAGAAGCTGAACATAAAATTTATTATTCTTGGTATCATAACAGAATGAATTTGGGCTGTAGGGAATACTATCTATTTCATTCGCCAAAAAAAAAAAAACCCAGAAAATTCCAGTTCTCCCTAGCTTATATTGGCTACCTAATCTAACAGTTATCTTCAAGAATAAATTTTTAAAAAGTTGAACATATAACATCACTTCAATAGGATAGATAGAGACTCTTTGGGAAGAAGGCTTATAAGAACTTAGGGAAAAGAATAAAAATCTCTTTCTTCATGAAGCAGTAGTCACCGAGGCTCTTAAAATATCTGAGAACATACTGGGTGTGGTGGCGCACCCTTGTAATCCCCGCACTTGGGAGGCGGAGACAGGAGGATCCCGCAGGCTTGAAGCCAGCTGCGCTGGCTTAAGAGACCCTGTTTCAAAAAAAAAAAAAAAAAATATATATATATATATACATATACATACACACACACACACACACACACACACACACATATATATATATATATATATATATATGTGTGTGTGTGTGTGTGTGTGTGTGTCTGGGAGTGTAACTCGAAGGTAGAAGGGCTTCTAGGAACCCCAGTACCACCAAAAATAAATATCTGAGAATATAACAAGCATTACAGCCAATGAAAGTGTGTTTGGATTGAGCTGTCAGACTTACTAAAAGAAAAAAAGGTATGCCTTTAGTAATAACAATATCTGAATCAAACATTCTGATTCAGAATGTGAGTCTGGCAAACATTCTTTCCCAAATAATGTAGCTAATTCAAGTGCTTCTCTCTTTGAGTACAAAGCAAAGCCAAGCAAAAAGCCTATCAGGAAAGGAGAAGAGAATTGTTTGGTTGTCCAAAAATTTACACTGCTCCAAGTCTCTTAGATTCAAGGCACAAAATAATGAAAGCATGCCTTTTCTTCTATTGCATTTGAAGGATTATAATAGGCATCTATAGCCCCTCAGGATTCAGTGCTATGAAAGTTACTCTCAACAATTAGCAGAAGTTAGATCTTTGGAAAGGGTCTATCCAGGAATGCAGGTGGCTCGTGGTATCAGGGACTTATGATGTACTTCATACACTTACGCTTTCTGTCTCAAATAAAAACTTTTGACCTGTGTTTCTTAATGTGCAAAATTAAGAAATCACAGGTATGGAGAAGAACAGAGAATTATCAACGTTTACGATAAGAGGAGCTGTTTTTGTCTGTCTAGATTTAGCCTTTCCCTATGAACATATGGAGACTGAGACTCAGAGGGCTTTGGTGATGAGGCCAGGTTTCAGAACCTATTATATAACTGACCCTATTACTTGCCCCTACCAAATAAAATAATATACAGATGCTCCTTTGTATTGTATTCATAGGCTCCTCATCCATGAAGTCAACCAACTTCAGATCAAAGACTTTCATGAAAAAATGCATATGCACTGAGCAGGTAAAGGCTTTTATTTCTTCTTGTCATTATTTCCTAAATAGCACACTGTAACACCTATCCTATAGCATTTATATTGTATTGGGTGTTATAACAAATATAGAGATTACTTGAAATATGTAGGATTTGTGCATAGGTTATATGCAAATGCTTTACTTGAGCACCTGTGGATTTTGGTGCCTGTGGAGGGGTCCTGGAACCATTACCCTGCAAAGTCAGAGGAACCATTCTACCTGATAAGAATAGAACTGTAACTGGTAAGAGTTTTAAGGCTGTGTCCAAATAAAACTTTGACAGTGATAGCTAAAGAATAAAGCTGATTAAGCAAAGGTTCTCAAGTTAAATTTACTTTTCTGTTTAATTTTGTTTTATTTTATTCAAGGCATTTTATGCTTCTAGTTAGGTCAGAATTCATAGCAATTTACCGTGGGTTAAATCATGATGCCCAGAATATAGACTGCAGTTCAACTTTCAGCTTTGACTCTTCAATTATGACTAAAGCTCCTTGAGTAAGACATAGGGAAGCTAAACGAGAAAAGCTATACTATAATAGATAACAATATATTTAAGGTAACTATGCTTCTAAGTTTCAATATACCAAACATAAGTAATAAAACAAAATTTTACAATTTTTATGTTTCCAGCTGGCAAAATAATATAATCTCTTTTACCATCACTATTATGTTCTTTATACTTCATGAGATTCAAAATACAGATTTTCCTTTCTCCCAGGACTTCAACAATTCTTCTGGTTTAAATTGCTTAGTGGAAAGTGTGGAGGAGGATCTTTATGGTGGGAAACAGCACCATGGAAGAACTACACCTTTATAGTTAATTTCTCTTCTGACACGTTTACACTGAGAGGTTTTATAAAGGTTGGTCACATAAGGGACATCTGGCTAAAAAAGAAAAAGAGAAAAAGGAAATGCATAGGCATGTTTATTCTGAAAATACTGAAGCTAAGATAGTTATGTATCTTAAAATATGCCTCTATCCAAAGGACCCCAAATCAGTGCCTTAGCACACAGCAGGTTTTTCATAGTACACCTTTTATCAGATGCCCATCCAAGTATTTGCGGAGTGAGAAAGCCGTGGGTCTGTTTCCTTTTTGCTGTACAATTAATATTTATCTTTTCATCTTTCAACAGCAAGCATCCTCATAAAGATCTCAAAGGAGTGGAATTATTGGGAGCAAATCCTGACAGTTCTATATTCTTGTCTATTGTTGCATAAACAGAGGTCATAGAAACACTCCACGTAAGTTTGGATTTTTATATGGTAAAAATCTGTAGCTTGTAGCTCAGAGAAAAACCTTGAACTTCACATGCCTCAGAGGTCTTGTGTTCCTTCCATTTACTCTGAATTTTATTGCTGCTGCATTAACTCTTAGGTGCCCATACTCAAGGATAGCGGTGGGTTTGTGTCCAACCCTGCCCCTCTAGAATCACCTCCACAGTTCTCCCTCAGTTCTGACTCAGGGAGCTGATTACAGGGCTCTGAGCAATCGATCCTGCAGTGCCCCCTAAAACCTTGGAGGCTGGCAGTGGGCTTAGGCTTGTTCTATACTTTTGGCAACTTTCACCCATTTTTTTTTGTAAGAACACTTTCGACCAACCTTACAGATTTTAAGTATAAAATGTAAGTATTAACTATGGTCATGAACCATGCAGTATATCTCCAGATTCTTTGTACCTGGTAACCATATTCCCATTTAACCCTTTGCCTGCCCCCAGCAATCACAATTCTACTCTCTGTATTTATAAATTTGTCTTTTCAAATTCTACATATATGTGGTATGGTACAGTATTTGTCTTTTGTGTCTAGCTTATTTTACTTAACTTAATGTATCTTCTTTTTATTTTTATTGCTGCAAATAACAGAATTTTCTTCTTTTTAAAGATGGAATAGTAGCCATTTAATATTTAGTATATATGAACCATAATTTAAATATAGTATATATTATATCATAATTTATCTGTTTGTCCATTGATGGACACCAAGGATGAGTTCACATTTTGGTTATTGTGAATTATGGTGAGATGAACATGGGGTGCTAAATCCCCTTTGACATACTGACTTCAATTTTTTTAATAAATATGAAGATATAGGATTGTTTGATCATATGGTAGTTCTATTTTTACTTTTTTGAGGAATTTCCATACTGTTTTCTACAATGGTCCTTCTAATTTGCATTCCCATCAGCAGCATACAAAGGTCCTTTAATGCTCCACATTCACATCTTTGGACTTCTTGAAAATCATCATTCTAAAATATATGGGTACTATCTCATGGTGTGTTTGGTTGCCCCTCCCTGATGATTAGTGGCACTGAGCATCCTTCTGTAGACCAGTTGGACATGTTCATGTTTTTCTGTTGATGTTTTGATAAATGTCTACTCAAATTCTCAGTCTATTTTTTTAATCAGATCTTCTGGGTATTTTTGTTGTTGTTGTTATTGTTGTTGTTGAGCATCTTATATATTTTAGATATTAACTCCTAATCAAATATATGGTTTCTAGTCTATCTTGAACAAATTGTATCAATCACTGCAATTTGGTTTGCATATTCATTAAAGCTAGTTAATAGCATCCCTCCGTCTTTTTGCATCAGGCTTATCAGAATCAGATTATCCTAACTTCCTGCATAATTAGAACCTGAGTGTTATGTCCTCATGACTGTTAACATTCTTCACCTTCTTCCTCCTCTCGGGAATAATTATAGATATTTATTTGCATATAAATAATGATGAAAAGGAGGCTTTCAGACACTGTATTTTCTCTGTAAGAAGAGCCTTTAAAAAATGGTTCAACAGAACAAAGAGCCATCTGCACTAATCAGACATGCATTTTTTTTATTTAGGAAAGAATTTATATGTGGCACAATTTGTTACTAAGTGAATTAAAGATTTATGGTACATAGTATAAACCATGAGGGCAAAAACAATGACAGACATTTAATGACTCATTCACATTGAAACCTTTTGCCTCTTACTAATGCTGTAAGGGACCCAGATTGTATTCCTTTCCAGGTCCTGTTTTAGGAATTATAGTGGAAGCTATACGTACTCTTGAAAGGAGACTGCGAGCTGATAAAAATCTGCTCCACGTACATTTCTAGAATATTAATGTTTGACACAATTAACATTTCCTAAAATTCGGATAAAATGCTACGAAACAAAGCTTCCGCGCAAGTCTGAGAATACTCTACTATCCCTCCATCAGATCAGGCTCTTACAGTTTCTAGTATGTAGATTTGCTGGAGCACTAGCTGCGAAGCAAAGATACTGAGGGAACTGAAAAAATATATAGGAATAATTTATTTATAGATATAGAAATTACAAGAAATTCAAAATCTTTCGAGACAAACAACAATAAAGGAAATTCTATGATTTACATCTTTCTAGCATATAGAAGAAGGAGAAAATCTCTCCAAATGTTTACAAAACTGGGACAATTTTGATCCCAAAATTTAATTATTGAGAAAGATTTTCTAAGCATATCATTAAGTCCAGAAATTCTAAAACAAAATGATTGCTAGATTTGACTATATAAAAAATATGCTCTAATTGTGAGAAAAGATACCATAACTAAAATCCTATAAATAAAAATACAAAATATTTTATTAATATCCCAAGAGAAAATTAAAACCCAATGTTGAAAAAAATGGGGAGAAAAGAACCCAAAGTTGCATTTTACATTAAAGTATAAAGGAGTCCTTATGTACATAAAAAGTATTAATTTCTTTAGTAAAAAGCAATACAAACTAAGATAGCAGTGTTTCTAATAAAATTATGAAATTATATAATAAAATGGTTGCGAACACAGACTTGGAATTTATAGCTTCAACCTACTATCTGCCATCTCTCTGTTTCTTGGGTAAGTCACTCGCCTATCTGTAAAAGGTTTGTGGTTAATACAGCATAAGTATATATCTATATAACATTTACAATAATTCAGTGCACATTGCGACTAGCCATGCAAACATTGTTAGCTCATTTAATATTATTGGTGTGAGAAAAGGAAAATATTTTCATACTTTGCTGGAATTCAAACAAAATTACACGTCAATTTAGAGGCACTAATTCATCCATTTAGTCAATATTTACTTATTGGCTATCAATTATGTGACAGGGACTTCCCTGGTGACTGAGTTGTTACCAGTGAACAAAACAGATAAAAAGCCTAACCTAGCTGGCAGATAAAAAGCCTAACCTAGCCAGGTGTGGTGGCGCACGCTTGTAATCCCCGCGCTTGGGAGGCAGAGACAGGAGGATCGCACAGGTTCAAAGCCAGCCGTGCGCGCTGGTTTAAGAGACCCTGTTTCCAAATAGAAATGTAAAAATAGGTCTGGGAGTGTAGCCCGTAGGTAGAAGGGCTTCCAGGAACCCCAGTACCACCAAAAATAAATAAATAAATAAATAAAAAGCCTAACCTCATGATCTCTTCTTTTTTCAATCTAATGGCCCATGGGTAAATGTTCTGGTGTGCTTTATAATATTAAGAAGTTGTTATTATTCTAAAGAAAAATAAGGAGTATATAATTAGAGGGTGACAGATGCTACTATTTGAGATAAAATGATATGATTGGTCAACAATACTATTTACAGTTAGATAGAGAAATAAGGTTCGGTGTTTTATTATACAGTGGCATGAATATAGATAATACTATACTGTGTACTTCCAAAAAGCTAGAAAAAAGGATTTTTAATATTTTATCAAACCAGAGTTAAAGGAGAGAGACATACTTACCTTGATTTGAACATTGCACGATGTATATATATATATATATATATATATATATATATATATATATACTGAGACATGAAATGACAATATCTATGCTTCACTTGATCTTTTTAACTTGTAGCTTTATTTAAAATATTGATTGATTGAGTGAGTGATTGACTGATTGTGTGATACTGGAGATTGAACCCAGGGGCATTCTACCTCTGACATCCCCAAACCTATTTTATTTATTTTGAAACAGGGTTTCTCTAAGTCGCAGAGTGTGGTATTGAACCTGTGATCCTCCTTTCTCATCTCCAAAGTACTGGGGTTACAGATGCCTACCACTGTGTCCAGATTATTTTTATTTTAAATAAACTTTTACTGATTCATTGTAATCACACATCATAATGAAGTTCAGAGTGATAGGGACACATATACAGTCAGCACTTGATGAACTCTCCCCTCTCACCCCACCCCGACAATTAATCTCTTTTAAATAAAAATGGTATGGGAGGACTTTTTGCAAGAGGTGACTTTTTTGCTGTACTGGGGATGGAATGCAGGGACATTCTACTTCCGAGCTACAGCCCTAGCCCTATTTTTATTCTTTATTTTGAAACAGGGTCTCACTGAGTTACAAAGGACCTCACTAAGTAGCTGAGGCTGTCCTCAAACCGCAATCCTCCTGTCTCAGCCTCCTGCATGCCGGGAGAACAAGGAAAGAGGTGACTTTTGTGCATAAATTTGAAAAAAAAAAAAACAAAACTGAGAGCCCTGAGGATGAGAAGCACTGAGCATTGACAGGCCATCAGAGGGCTGAGCTTGAAGAAGGGAAGAGCAAAGAGCAGTATGCTAGAGCCCACTGGACATGGTAAAGAGAAGGAGAAATCCAAGTAGAGGAGCAGCCAGGGTCCAAATCCTTCAAAGTGTTGCAACACAGCGGGTGGATGGCTTTTATTTATTTGAAGTGTTACGAGAAGCCTTGGAGGGTGTCAAACAGGCAGTGGTATGCTGGTGTTTAAAACCTGGCTTTCTAGGGGGGAAAAATTCACCTGCAGCTCTTGCCAGTTTCCATGGTGCGTATACTCACATCAAGGCCAAATTCAATATACCAACGTGAAGTCGCTGGAGGTGGAGTTGGTAAGAGATGTGCGCCCTCAGCTCTCTGCCAAGTCGTGCCAGTAGACTCCATCAGAGCACAGTCGCGAGAAAGCAAAGGGTCTTAGGGGCCTTCTGAAGAATGGCTGATGAAGAAAGGACCCTACAAAGGCAAGAGTGGAAGCAGAGAGGCTGGGCAGACAGCATGCCGTTCCCATAGCACAGAACATGAGTCAAAGTGGCTTGGACCAGGGTGCATCACCAGAGAGCAACGGAAGCAAACACTGGCATAGTGTTTCTAAGGGCCTGGTCCTGTGTTCAACCTTTTACTATTAACTCCTTTAATGCTCACAACTTCCCCACAAATAAATACTTTCATCTCCGTAGATGGAGAACACTGAAGCACAGAGAAAATAACTTGTTCAAAGTTAGAAGGATTAAAGGGGAGTCTATTTAAAAGAACTTGGTTGGCTGTACCATATGTCCTCTCAGATGAGAAGTGATCACATTCAAGATGTCAATAGAATGCTCTAAGGATTTCATCGATGTTTGGTACTTAAGGTATTTCTTATTGTAGCCATCTATCTATATACATATATGTATGTGTCTGTGTATCAATCTGTCATTTATCTATCTAATGTTATCTTTCTAATGTTTATATAGAGCCATGGTTATTACATTCAAAATCCTCAACAGAACTATGTATTGGTGCATTCTAGTCCTTGGTTATAAGATTATTCTACTCTAGAGTCCACTTACCAATAACCATATATTATTATTATTTTTACATATTTTCGGTATGTATAATAAACAGTATTTTTAATATATGAAAAAATAAAATTATTTTTCTATATATTATAGAAGCCAATAACTGCAAATAATTTATTTTAATTATAATTAGACAAATAATGATTTTTAAACTAAAAATATTTTAATTTTATCAACCCCAAATAGTGTATTAAAATGCCAAATATGAGGGTTTTAAGTATCATTAATAATTGAATATAATATTTGAAGCAAATAATGGGGAAATCTATTATTTAAAATAATAAAGACAGGAGTAGCAAAGCATAATGGAAGGATAACAGAAGCCTGAGGTCCACAATGACTTGGGGCAACCGAAAAACCGGCACTCCAGGAACGGAACAGGCTGAGGCAGCCTTGCTGAGAGCCCAGTTGCACCTGCTCACAATGACACTAGGCCTGCTTAGGAGAAACTAGGGAAAGGTCTAGTGAATCCCTGACTCCTGGGTAGACATGCTTTAAAATTGCAGAAAGTATCAAACGAGACACAATAGTAAACTCCCTGAAGTTTGAAAGCATTTCCCATGGTGGCCCTAATTATCCCTGTATTTACATTCTTGTGTGATGCCCTTCCTTGAATGTGAGGAAGACTTGTGGATAACTTCTCACACAGAAATCTTGCCATGGTGTACGTGCCTGTGGTTGTCAGTACTCAGGAGGCTGATGTAGGAGGATCACCTGAATCTAGAAACTGAGACTGGCCTGGGCAACAGAGTAAGATCCACAACTCAAAGGAAAAAGAAGAGAATATAACAAAGGTAAAGGAATGTCATTTTCTTGATCATGTTGTGTAACATTTTAATGTCTATCTTGCTAGGAGACTTTTATTCTGGCTGTAATATAATAAACTGCTACATAATGACTGCCCTCAACAGAGGCCTATATGGTTTAGAGTTAGCAACAAATTGAGGCCTTTGATAAAACCTACAAGGAACTGCATTCCGCCATTATCATGTCAACTTAGAAGAGCCTCTTTCTCCAGCTGAGCCTTGAGCTGAGATCACATCCCTAGCCAACACATTGATTGCATCTTTATTAGTCCAGGAATAAGCACAGAATGCAGCTAAGCCATACGTTTACTTCTGACCCACCAGAGATGTGAAATAAAAAAGTACGTTGTTTACGTTTCTAAGTTTGTTTTGACATTGCTACACTGTGATAGATAACTAACACACCCAGCCACGGGTAAATCCGATTGCAGAGGGTGGAAGACTTACTGGCTCCAGGTGTTTAAATACACATTCCAACCAGTCATCGACTGCCCACTAAGCTCGACTGATCCAAGAAAAACCTCTAAATCCAGTCTTAAAAATAAAAGCTAGAAGTTTTAAAAAGATACATTGAGGCAAGAATTCAGAGTCCACACACTGCAGACAAAATACAGACAGCCATAGAACTACTTTGGGAAATAACAACCAAGACAAACAAGTTTTCTGGGGCAAAAAGAGAATTGAAGTGAAGTAAAAATCTAGAGCTGCTAAAATTGATTATACATAATACTCAGTTTCCAACAAAAATTATAACTCATACAGAGAAACAACAGACATCCCTCAGTACACATAGTTGATGAGGGCACCAAGATGTTAGACATATCAGACAAATATTTCAAAGCAGTGATTGTAAATAGGCTTAAAGCACCTAAAGGAAGCCGAGTGTCCTGGCGTTATGCTTGTAATTCCAGTATTAGGGAGGCTGACACAGGAGGATCACAGGTTCACGGCCAGCCTCACCAAGTTGGTGAGGCCCTCTACAACTTAGTAAGATCTTGTTTCAAAAAATAAAGAATAGCCGGGCGTGGTGGCGCACGCTTGTAATCCCCGCGCTTGGGAGGCTGAGACAGGAGGATCACGCAGGTTCGAAGCCAAGCCGCGCTGGCATAAGAGACCCTGTTTCCAAATAAAAACATAAAAATAGGTCTGGAAGTGTAGCCCGGAGGTAGAAGGGCTTCCAGAAACCCCAGTACCACCAAAAAAAAAAAAAAAAAAAAAAGAATAAAAATAGTACCAGCGGTGTAGCTCAGAGGTAGAATGTCCCTGGCTTCAATCCCAGGTACTGAAAAAAAAAAAAAAACTAAAAGAAAATCTGCCTAATTCAGATAATTTTAATGGTTAACTATGATCAAAGATAGAAAGATGCTTGGTATACTCTACCACTGAAACACCAAGGATATGACTATTAGACCATAGTAGACAATAAAACTAAAATATAAGGTGAAATAGTTTCGTGTAGACAAATCAGCCTCAAAGAAAATTTAAAACCGTGTCCTGTATTTATTCAACATTACAAGTTCTAACATTATGATTGATTAAATAAAATTGATTAACTTGGGAAAGTTGGCACCTACCTGCAATGCCAGTACTTGGGAGGCAGAAACAGAAGGATCTCAGGTTTGAAGCATCACAGGTTTGAAGCCAGCCTCAGCAGTCTACTATTTTTAATTTAATTTATTTTTCAGTGGATTTATGGTTGGCCAGAAGGAAACCTGATTTTTTAAGACTTATTTTGAACCTAAACTTTGCTACATTTGATGATCAGTTCTATGAGACTTTTGGCTGAGTTTGTTGGGTCTTCTAGGTGTAGTATCATGTCATCTGCAAATAGTGAAAGTTTTAGTTCTTTCTCTATTTGTACTCATTTGATTTTCTTTTCTTCACTTATTCTTCTGGCTAGTCTCAAATACTATATTGCAAAGAAGTGATTATAATGGTCATTTTTGTCTTGTTCCTGTTTGTAGAGGGAATTCTAGCAGTTTTCCCCCATTTAATATGATGTTGGCTGTGGACCTATTGTATATTGCCTTTATGATATTGAGATGTGTTCCTTCTATTCTAATTCTCTACAGTGTTTTTAGCATAAATGGATGTTGGATTTTGTCAAATGCTTTTTCAGCATATATGAAATGATCGTGTGATTTTTGTCTTTGATTACGTCTATGTGAAGAATTATACAGATTGATTTTTGTACGTTGAACCAGCCTTGCATCCATGAGATGAACCCTACTTGGTCATGATATATGATTTTCTTGATGTGGTTTTGAATGCATGTTGCTAATGCTTTGTTTAGTAGTTTTGCATCCAAGTTCATCAACAATATAAGTCTGTAGTTTTCTTTCCTTAATCTGTCTTTATTTGGTTTTGGTATTAAGGTGATGTTGGCTTCATAGAATGTATTTGGAAGAGTACCTTTTTTATATTTTATGAAATAGATTGAGGAGTATTGAGATTAACTCTTCTATAAAGGTTTTATAAAATTCACTTGAGAAGCCATCTGGTCCTCAGCTTTTCTTTGATGGTAGGCTCTTTATTTCTGCTTCAATCTCTTTGGTTTTAATTTTCTGTATCTTCTTGACTCAGTTTAGAAAGATTAAACTTACCTAGAAAGTTGTAATTTTCTCATATTTTCCATTTTATTGGAGTACTTTTTCAAAGTAATTTCTGATAATCTTCTGGATCTCTACACTGTCAGTAGTAATATCTCCTTTTTATCTCTTTTCTTTAATTGGGTTAATTTTCTTTTTTGTGTTAAGTGGCTAATTGTTTATCTATTTTGTTAATTTTTTAAAAAGCTAGCATTTGATTTTCTGTATTTTTATTCTGTATTGATTTCTGCTCTACTTTAATAATTTTTTTACTTCTACTGGCTTTGAGGTTAGACTGTTCCTGTTTTCAAGGGCTTTGACGTGGGTCATTAGGTTATTTGTTTGATGATTTTCTGTTCTTCTTATGTGGGTTCTCAATGGAGTGAAGGTTATAAAGATATTTAGGAAAAATTAAGTAGGCACAACTAAAGTGGGCCAAAATTTAGTTACGAGAATTTCCCTTAAATAACAAACAAAAAAAAAACAAATATACAATCATTACTATGATTCTCAGGATCTATATAATAAAAATAATCTAGAAGCTCAAGAAGAATCTATCCTGGATTTAAGCTGAGGAGGCATTTTTTTACATGGGTTATTTAGAGAGGCTACAATTAAACAATATTTTTAACAAAAGTTTTTTATAGGGTTCTGTTCTTACAATCCCTTTCAAGTGCCAAAACACAAAGTAATAAATATAATTTTGCTTCTTTTATTATTTTTTGGAAAGGAAGAAGTAATAGGTCATTAATAAAGAAGTAAAGATGCCCAAACTTTCCACCCATAAATGGACTCTGATGAACAGACTGAATTCAGAATATATATTAGAGGGTCCGAGTCAATGACACTGAACTAAGATATATATCAGAACTCTCCCGAGCCTAAACTCCTCAGACTTAGGAACCAAACCAGAAGCTCTGGTTAAATAGGTCCAGGGTAAAGTTTTGACCAAAACCACCATGGAATTCTGATACACATACTGACAAAAGAGCCCTGATCAAGAGGAATGGAGAGACTGCCAGACCTTTCAGACACATCATACAATGTTTTAGATAACTACTTAGCAAAACAAGGTTAAGATTGCATAATAAAGACTATAAGGTGTTCTAGATAACTTCATTTCTATATTTCCAGATGGCTCCTCACCCTCCTCCAGACTGTGTGTGCTGAAATGCTGACCCCAATGGACTGCATCCCACTCCATTACTAATCAGCAGCACCAAGGTAGGTAAGGATAATGAGAACTAAATGTTTATCACTTGGCTTTCTGACAGTGTCATGGGATTGCCATAACCATTTACCACACTCCCATTTCTTCAGTAGATTTTCTGTCTGTCCACATTTGTAACTGCATAACTCTCCTTACCATTTCAGGTCTATCTGGATGATGGCTTCTATCTGGTCCCTGCCCTCGGATGTTAGACTATTTTTTGTGGTTTTCCTACATCTTATTAATAGTTTCACAAATGGTCTCTGTATTTAGCTCTCCAAATTTCTCATACTGAGTGGGCCATTGCATGTCTGGTGGTACTTGACCGAAACTTTTGAAATTTCCTAGACTCTAACATTTTCCAAATTAATGATATTTCTAGAGAATAGAAAGAAAAGTTATAGACAGGCAGTACCAGAAATGGGGGGGAGGGCATTTTTTGGCTGGATCATCGACAACATGGGTAGTCTAATTATAAAATATAATGAAATATAGATGGGACTTAAGACATAGATATCATAAATATTTATTGTCTATAAATCATGCAAATTAATGCAATAAAACATTAAAGACCTACCATCATTTTCATTAATTGATACTTCTGAAACTTGAAAGATAACATTTTGCATACATCTTAAGTTTTTATTTACATAATTAAATTCATATATAACTGGAAATCTTATTCAGAATACTTGAAATTATATCCTGAAAATATTGTCTTCATTATGGCCAGCAGATGAACCTGCAGTTTAAAATAAATGCTTGCTGATGTGCTCCGAATGCAGCAGTTAGAGCTGCAGAAACCAAGTGAAAGATCCCTTTTGAAAAGTCCCATCAGTGACATCTGTTTGCTTTGGCTATGCCTGTGTTTTATAACTCAAAATTTATGAAATCTCCAAAACCTGAAGTAGCCCTAAACTTGTCAGTGCATAGCATCATGATTAAGGGATTGACGTCACACTCTCGGCCTTGGATCCTGCCCTGTCGGGCTTTCTCTGTACAAATGGTTCTAATATTTAAATTCCCAGATGAGTGATCTTTTGTTAACACAGTGTGCTTTTTATTGTGAGTTATATTTACGTGATTTACTAGTCAATTGCAAAATATTTATACTCCAGTCGTTTCTACTGAACATCCAACAAAAGACAATGGCCAGAAACCAAACCAGTAGTTGTACATGGCATCAGATGTTTTCTTTTGTAAAAATTATTTTGAAGTTTACATTCTGGAATACTAGGTCACAAAATGACATATGCAATACTTACAATGGGTTTTTAAAAATTAAGATGCTTTATTTCTACTCTTTGAGAGTAAAACTGTAGATAATATTCCCAGCCATCATCAAAAATATAGAGCAAAGTTTTCTGTATGTAAAGTGTACATCAAAGCAAGGCACTCACTATACAATTTTGGGAGTGATGCTAAAATAGAAAGTAGGATTCACATAGATTTGCAGAATCTACACCATTAAGTAAAAATTCTTTGTTAATTTTAGCACTGGAAGAAGTACCCAGAACCAGACATAACTAACACTGACGGAAAATTTTCTAAACATGTACGAAGATAAATTTGGTGTCAGGCCCAGTTCAACAAAAGCAACTTCATACATCTTTCAATGCTAGTTAATATGCAAAAAATAAACATGAATGAATACATAGTACTTTGTTAAATACACATTTGATTTAGATGTCAATTACATAAATATGTGTTCCTTAGACTCCAAAAACCATCAAAATAACACTTTATAAAGAACACTGCTTCTAAAAAAAGACAGTGCTATCTTGAAGGAGAGGGTAGTGCTATGGAGGCTTCTGAGAAGTAACTATTTAACAGCACACGACAAAGAATTTTATTGGCACACATGCTTACTCTGGAAAGAACATTTCCAAGGAGCTCTTTTAAACATTTGCAAGTTACACAAGTTTGGGAGAAGAAGTATAGTTAATAAGGTCAGGTGAAATACTCTGATTTAAAAATACTTTAGTAAATGCCAGTCTAAAGATATATCCATTTTTTTCTGGCCCAGAAATTATGAGTGTGACCATTGGGGCTCCTCCAGCATCTCTCCAACTCAGAACAGGTTTTTTTTACTTTCTTTTAGATTCACCTGATTCCAGATGAATCTGTTGTCATATTGAGTACAAACGCAAAGTCTTCATCAATGAGATTAATCTCTGTCTTTAGAGGATCAACTATTTTTGGGAATGGCATGGCAAGAAGATCACTCAGTGAATAGATGGTTTTACAGAGGTTTGATAACAAATCTTCCACAAGGCTGATCTGATTCCAAACTTCCATAGCACTTGCATGATCTCAGCAATGTCCTCTTGTGTTTTTGATTAGGAATCATGTTGGTAAATTTCAGGGGTCCCAGACCACCATGGATAAGGTAAGACTTGAGAGGGGCAGCTTCTTGAGAAGCTTTGTAGTTTTGAAAGACCATGTCCATAGTACTCTTTCTATCAGAGGTCCAGCAAATGTGTGTGTACCGGTGACCTTGTTCTCCATGGGCCATGCCCCTTGTCAGAGGTGCACCTCATAGTGAACACTAATGAGGAAAGTGCTGGCTGCACTGCACTGTACATATCTTCCTGCAGGAAGAGCACAGAACTGAACACAGAGAGGGCTCATACCAGGTAGACGACCTTCGAGGCTGAGAAAGCTCCAGTTTCATTCATAGTTGACAGGCTCCTTTGCAAAGCACAATATCATGGTAGAAGTGTGTAGCAGAGGAAGGCTGCTTAGCTCATTGCAGCTGGAAAGCACACACAGAGAGAGACAGACAGACAGACACTGGGTCAACATTCTCACTGCTATAATATAAATGACTGTGCACACAACTTAGAGAAAGGAAAATTTATTTGCTCACAGTTTCATAGAGAGTCCACGTTCAGTCCATGTGAGGCCAGGGTCTATGGATCTCAGAGCATGATGGCAGGGAGCTGAGAAAGGGAGGGTACCTGGGCTCTGTTCCTCACATCAGGGGGGGCCGGAAGCAGAGAGAACAAGCAAGCAGGGGATTCTTGCCCCCAGGGACCCTTCTTCTCCAGCCACACCTCACCAGTCTAGGTTAAAGATTTATCTACTGATAAAATTATAACTCTTTTGACTTAACTATATCATACCTGAACTTTTCAGGGGACATTATATATTTGACTATAGCAGAGAGAGTGCAAGTCTATCATTTTGCTCATGAATAGAACTAAGAAGACACTGATGAAGTTTATTGGGCTAAATCCAGTAAGGGTTCCAGAAATCTGAAAGAGATATTTTCATCTCAGTTTAATAAAATCTGTCCAAAAGATGCTGGTCTTCATCTCTGGTCTCCTTTCTGGTGAGCATCTTGGGTATTTCATTTAGTACCCTTATAAAAACGAAATCAAAGACTGGACATGTTTGACTTAGGGCTATCTTGTTTCCACTGAATGACTTAAATAAAAGCATTGTTTTTCATTCATTTTATCCAGGAAACACATCTATAGTCCTAATGACAGGGATGAATTTCTGTATTTATGCTGTCTTTTGAGAAGAAGCCTAGTTTTAATTTTGGACATCATGACAGTATTTCATTGTATGAGTTTTATAGTAGGAAAGGCTACAATTGAATCTATTCACATGAAATTTGAGGGCTCTCTGCCTGATTGCTGGCAGGGTATTGAGAACACACTCCCCAATTCGGTGGATAACAGCTGTTACCACAGAATACAGAATTTCAATAAATACTTCAGTCACTAACTCAGAAGTGGTCAGGGCTTTTTAAATCACTTGTGATACCCTGAAGACCATCGTCCCTAATACGTTGCCTCACATAGAGGATCATACAATCTTACATAGTGCTCAAGACAATACAGCACTCTGACCAGAGCAGGAAAAATCCAGTACAACTTTCTGAAAATGCATGTCTATACACTAATCTTATGTGTATTTAAAATAGGAAGAGTCTGTATTATCAACACACATGCATTGAACAGTTTTGCTAGTTACAACAGCCACTTGAAAATATGTGACAGGAGATCCTTGGAATGACAAGAAAAATGAATTTATGTAAATGGGTTGGGAAGGAAGACAAATCAAAGGGAGTGGGGGGATAAAATATAAGGAAGCAGAGGGAATTCCCAACCATGGTTCACCAGGGTGGGGTGAACATGGAGTACCAGTTTTTCATATGCTTTATGATGTGAAGTTTATCCCCCTGGGGGATATTTCCACTGGATACGGGGAAAACAAAAAAATGTGGGTAGGCCACATGGGGGTAGAAGATGTAGAAAAATGTGAAGGGAGTTCCTCTCAGGTACAGGGTTTCCAGTTCTGAGCACCACCTGAGGGTTTATCTTCCATTCATGGGGTAAAGTAGAAGACAAGAGCATGTGCTACAAGAAGAGGCAGGTGCCTCTTAACTTGAATTCAGGGTAGTTTTTTAAACTAAGGATTAAAGTCAGAGGCATGTTACATCTGAGCTGTATCTCCAGCCAGTTTTTTTTTTTTTTTTTTTGAAACAGTCTTGCTAAATTGCTAAAGGCCTAAGTTGCTAGGATTGGGCTTGAACCTGAGAACTTCCTGTCTCAGCCTCTCAAGTACTAGGAATACAGACATATACCACATCCAGTCACAACCCAGGATTTTAATAGTTCCTCAAGTCCTTTGGGCAATGAGCACACTGATTTTTTGGACATTAACCAAAATGAATCTTTACTGAAGTATAGAATCAGGAGAAACACAAAACCTGATAGTCCAAACAGGTGTCCTGTGCGCATGCTTGTATGTGTGCACAGATGTGTACAAGTGTGTGTGGTACATCACAGAGGATGAATATAACAGGTTGTTAGGTGGCAGAGTATCTCTTTTGGTATCTTTAAAGAAAGGCAGCCTCATATGGCCTTATAAGAATGGGCCCTGAGCCCAGAACACTGTAGGCTCTCAGGTTTTTCTTGATAGTTTCTTTTGTTACCCAGAGGCTTTTAATTTGATGCCATCCTATATATTTGTTCAGAAAATATTTAAATACTTACATGATTGCAGCAGACACACTGTGGCCTGCCTCTGTCCTTAAATTCCAAACCTCTCCTTTGTTGGCTAACACACAGTTCAGAGCCAGGGCTGGGGATGGCGTGAAGCAAATGAGGGGTGTAGGATGCAGAATTTAGGAGGTGCTGGCTCTCACCCTGTGCAAGCACTGGAGTCCCTCGACATCATCCCCTTCACCCTTGCTGGTGCAGTGCTCCCCAAGGGAACAGCAACCCTTCTTTGAATGCCCCCAAGAAGACAAATGTGAATTTAAGACAGATGAATTTAAGAAATCATGTGCAACATGTACATTTTGAGGAAACTTCCTTGGCAAAACTGCCTATAAAAATCTTGAAGAACTCCAGTTTTTTAGTATATTCTTACTTATGCACCGTAATTATACATTATAGTGAGATTCAATGTGACACAAACATGCATGCACTCAGTATAAGAAGTCTATCAGTCAAAACAATTTGGCTGAACTTTGACTAAGCACATATTTTCCAAATAGTCTTGCTGACTTTCAGAGGGTTGGCTTGTTTATTTATGTATGTTTTAATGTATTTAGAAAAGGTATCTGTCCTAACATTACATAAATACATGCTGGGAAGTGAGTGCTAGGATTTGGTTATAGTAATGCTGCTCTAATCACTGCATGGATACCTCCCAAAGTGTAACTGCTGTTCTTCTAAGCTGGAACAACTTCTCACTTCAGCCTCATATGAAATAATAGGAAGGGATGGCCTCTTACGCTAGTCACTACTCACGAATCCCAGTTTCCCAGATTTTGTCTCATCGCCACGATTAACATATTTTTAACTCTTCTTGTCGGCATCCATCTGTAATGAACATTAATTCCCACTGGTCCAGCGATGCTGAGCAACTCCAAAACCCACTTCAAACTCATTTCTCAGACTTCTTCTGGACAAGATTTCTATTCATAACAAAACTAAGTTGACTTCATGTTGAGCCAGTTTTCAAATGACATGACTTGGGAGAAATAGAAGCACCTATTCTTTTGATGATTCACACAATCTTATGAGATGCAAAAATAGCTGAAATTAATGGAGTGCGTTTGGCCACAGTAAACACAATGTTGTGCTATTAATTCCAAAATAATAAATAAAAATTCTATAAAGCACAAAGGGAAGAATCAGGACATATATGTAGATGATGCAGGCAATCTTAGACTTAGTTCAACATCAGAGAATATATCTAAAATTATGGTAAAGCTCACATCACTCTAAGACCCTAGGGAAAAGACCACCAGCACAGGTGTGAGCAAAATATTATGAATTAGGAAAAATAACACAATGGAAAGGATAGTCATCGAGGTGATGTTGATGGATAAAATATAAAAAGGAAGAATGCTAGCTCAATATTGGAGAGGCCTACAGAAGACCAACCTCTGTAGGTCCCCTCTCACCATCAGTATGCATGAACTGATTTTGAAAAAGAAAGAATCAAAGTAAAGAAACTAGCTAATCAAAATAGTGCTATGATAGCAGGCAGTGTTGGAGGGCAGGTGGCCTTTCTCAACTTAATTGTATTATTGATTTCCGTTAGCAGGCATGCATGCATGTGGGATTGCCAGGGAGGAAGAGCAGTTCACAGGAATGCCTATGTATGAGCAGTGGAGGACAGATAGTAAATAATTTATCCAAGAAATCCTTTCTCTGGGATAATTCTGAGACTTCCTGTTGAAATCGTATATTCTTTGCCTCTGAATAAAATCAAACCAACATGACATAAGAGTTTCTTTGTGTGGAAAATTATTTTCCTTGACTCTCCAAACATCATGTCTAGTGTGTACACCCAAACACAGAATACCAAGCGTGGGGCTCACCCCTGTTGGCAAATAGAGGAAGAATCAAAATTGTGCGAAGAGGTAGAAAAGGTCCCCCTACACAAGCTCAATGACTTGGCAAGAAGAAAGGCAGAGCTGGGTGTGGTGGCACAAGCTTGTAACCCCAGTGCTTGGGAGGCTGACCGAAGAATTGCGAGTCTGAGGCCAGCCTCAACAACTTAGCAAGGCCCTCTGCTATTTAGTGAAACCCTGTTTCAAAATTAAAAATTAAAAAAAAAAAAACAGTAGCACTGGGGGTATAGCTCAAAGGTAAAATGCCTCTGGGTTCGATCCCCAGTTACACACACACACACACACACACACACACACACACACACACACACACCAGGAGCAAGAGCAAGAGCAAGGACAAGAGTGAGATAGAGAACAGATCACCCACTTGCTATTGCCAGTAGGTCTAGA
Organism: Muscardinus avellanarius; assembly: GCF_963383645.1. Lineage (NCBI taxonomy): Eukaryota > Metazoa > Chordata > Mammalia > Rodentia > Gliridae > Muscardinus > Muscardinus avellanarius. The sequence continues at coordinate 154,314,694 of NC_137788.1, forward strand.
CAAAGAGAAATGGGGTAAGTGGCAGCAGAAGAAGTTGTCTTAAACCATGAGAGAATTTGTTCATTATAAAATGTGTTTATACTCTCCAAGGTCCCAGGATACCTTAGGCAAACAATCATGAGCTTATAAGGCTACAACAGCAGACCCTGCCTCGGGGATTTATGTCTTGGCACTCGCTGCTTCTTTCAGCAATGTTTTTAATCTGCTCGTTCTGCAGCTCAAGTGATTTTATAAAGTAGCTCACTCAAATGTAATCCAGTTCCTTTCCAGAAACTTCTAGAAGCTGGATTCCCTGCAATCACAGGAGACATAGCCTATTTCCCACCTCTTTTCTCATCTGGAAAAAAGAAAAATTGACGAAATCATAAGCAGTTTGCATTCATTCAGAGCAGATGATTTCATAAAGTCACACGTGAGAGATTTAAGCCTGCAGATGAGAGGGAGCAGGGCTACAGAGGGAAACTCAGCCTGGCTCCCGGAGTTCTGGATGACCTCAGTCTCATCTTCAGAAATGTCTGGAATTCAGTAATTCAATGGCACAGTGGTGTGTGTGTGTGTGGGGGGGGGGTGGGTATTAGGACGCTGTACCGCAGGAGCTTACTTCAAAATTCTGTCATGCCATCCCTAGTGGGGGATATTTAGGAAGGAAGAGAGAAGGCGGGAGCTGCCAGGTAAGCATGAGCATTAGTCACATAGAGAGAAAGGATTCTACTGTGACAGCTTTCTAACCAGAATCAGAAAACATGTACTTATAGAGCTGTGAACCTCAGGAGCATCACCTACCCGCAAGTTGTGGTCTGTCTAGGTGACTGAGACATAGTGTGAATCTCAGAGGCTCCTGTCTCAAAAGGAGGCATGTTGTGTATTGCTTCTGTGTATGTTCAAATACTGGGGCATCTCATGGTTGTCTTTTTTCCAGCAACAGTCCATCTATTGGATTAAAAACTAAGATGGGGTAGGGATACCACTGAGGATGTCCCTCAATGGTATATCCTGAAAGACACTGAGATGCATTCTGTAGTATTTCCCAGGATGCATGCATCTAGCCACCTTCCTTTTTTCAAAAGAATCTAGCAGGAGATAGCAGGGAGGGTTTTGAATATGTCTGTAACACTCTCCTCTTCCAAATAGGCTAAATAATTCTCTTGGGGGGAAAAGTCACATGTAAAATGAATAAAATTACTGCCATTTTTTAAAAACGTGTCTTCACTTGCCATAGAGCATCCCTGGCTTGTGCAGAAGATGCATTTCAGGCATTTTTGGCCATTTCCCTCACATCATCTGCAATCAAGTTTACATTGTGTTTGTTAATGCTCGTGGCTTGTAAGAGAGTTAGAAGAGACAGGAAAAAAATGTGCTCTAATTCTACAATTGATTTGAAAGGTTCTAAAAGATTCCAAAAGTAATAATTGTCAACATGATTTTGCTTTTAGGTACAAGAACTTGAATTACTGCCTGTTCTTTGAAACTGTGGTCAAAGTGTTTATCAGGCTGGGCTTAAGCGTGCTCTCAACCTGAGATGTTTCTGGAATGCCAAAGAGTACATTCGCCTGTGCACAGCTCAATCTTCCCTCTTTATTCCTTGAAGATCCTTACAATTGCCTCGAGAGCTCTTGACTTGCTCAGCCTGGCAGCTCTGATTTCCTTGCCCTCTCAAGAGTTGAATCTCCTAAGTAAAGTCTCCGTAGTCATGGGAGAAATGACAGAGTGAAGCCCAGCTGGGAATCACGTTGATAAAAGTGTACGCCCCTATTTGAACAGACCCAACAAAGGCAGTGGCATAGAAAGGCAGCCATGCTGCTGTTCTGCATACCAAGCAGCTAGTCAGAGAGGATAAAAGACAAATGGAGTCCACAGGATTTATGACCGAGGTGCTTAGGAGAATAGGAAGCAGGGGGCACAGAGTAGGGGGAGACTTCTTGCTCAATGTTGTGCTGATGCCAGTGGCAGATTTCAGGTCAAGAATGAAAACCCAAGAAACCCAGAATAAGCACTGCTAGTTGGAAGAAAAATGGAAGAAAAATGCTTCCTTGTGAGAAAAGAGTGAGTTTACAAGAACTGAATTAAAAGACTCAGGAGATGAAGGTTTTGGTGGAGGGGTGGGCATAGGAGGGAGAAATCATAGATCCATTCCACAGAAATAAAGCTAAGTAGTGTAGTGATGTTCACATGAAAGAAGTAGACAAACTCCTGATTTTCAATTTCAAAGAGAAAATACTGAAAATGGCATCTCGTTCTTGGGCTGGACCAATTTCTCTCTTGGTTTATCACCTAAGGCATTGGAATGAACTTGAAAACACCCCAATGTGTCCACGGAAATAGGAAATATGTGTTTTATTTGAGGATTAAACTTGGCTCTGAGTGTGTGGTGGTGGTAGTGGTGGTGGTGGTGGTGGTGGTGGTGGTGGTGGTGGTGTGTGTGTGTGTGTGTGTGTGTGTGTGTGTGTGTGTGTGTTCAATTCTTTGGAGAAAGCACCATTTTGCAAACTACTTATCAAATCAAGAATATCACACTTACTGATCATGGATCAGAATTCCTGCTCAAGACTGTCTCTCTATCAACAAGTGGGATGGGTCTAAAATTGTGTCCTACTTGCAAATTAACAAGTTAGCCTGTCAAAATTTAGTAGATACTGGCAGAAACATAAGATTCTTGGATCAGAGACCAAAGACCTTATCAATCACAGCATAGCAAGCATTAGCTCATTGGCATCAGGTTTCTTGCTCTCTACATTAGTCAGTTGTCAGTTGCTATGACAAAATACCCGAGATAAGCCACGTAAAATAAAAAAAAACACTTATTTTGGCTCACAGTTTCAGAAGTTTCAGTGCATTGCATTTGGCCTTTGGGCCTATAATAAATTATGATAAGAATGTGCTAGAACAAAGCTGCTCACCTCATGGAAGCTGGGGTCCCAATAACCCTTTTGAGGCTGCACCCTCAATGAACTCGCCTCCTTCCACTAGGTTCCACATCCTAAAGGTTCCACCACTTCCCAAGAACACCATCAGCTAGGAACCAAGGCTTCAACACATGGGCCTTTGGGAACATTCAAGACCCAAACCCTAACACCCATGAAGACCCACTGGACAGTGCCGGTGGGGCCAGATGGCTGCATGCACAGCAGGTGACTTATTTTACAGAGAATAACCTCAAACTGAGAGAGTCTCATTCTCCCCCTCCCCCAGGACTGGGGATTGAACCCAGGGACATTCTACCTCTAAGCTACACCACTAGCCCTATTTATTTTATTTTATTTTTATTTTGAAACAGGGTCTCTCTAAGTTGCCGAGGACCTTGCTAAGTTGCTAAGGCTGACCTTGAACCTGTGCTCCTCTTGTATCTATCTTCTGAGTACTAGGATTACAGGCATGAACTGCCATGCCCAAGGGAAGCCTTGTTCTTTTGTGGAGAAGGGTTTGTCTCTCCTTTGCTTTAGAGGGATATATCATCTCTTTCTTTCAAGTTTGTTTGCTTGACATGGTAGTACAGAATGAAGACAGTCAATGTATCTTCTCACAAGAACAGAAATGTAAAAAGATTCCTGGATCAGCCCAAATTCTTCTTTTTATAACTTTATGGAAGTCTTTTCTGAGTCTTATATTTTATATATTTTAAATAAAGATGTCAAATTGGAACAAATCTAAGGTTATTTTGTGGTCAAAATTCTGAAACTTTCATTGTCTTTTAAGAACTGTTTGGTAAAAGTTCAGCTTTTTAAGGTCTGGTAGTTTCAGAAGGTCATGGTTTCTAGATGATCACTGATGGTTGCCATTTCAAACACATACACACACATCAGTACCTTAGCAAGAGTTATGATTTATTAATTTTTTGGTGAAATCTGATATTACAATGAAAAACAAGCCATGATTGAAACAACTTAAATATCTCCTTTCTCTGCCTACAGTTGTACATTAATTGGAAAGGCATTTTCCTTAATTCAAAGGCATGGAAAACAGCCTGGGAGTTTCTCTTGTTTGATAATTTCTTCATTTTTCATCTTCTATTCTCACTCTGATTGCAAACTTGTCCTCAGAATGAAACGATTTGAAACAGGACCTTCGCAAGCAATACCCTGCTGATTTTCTGCAAAAGAAGTCAGGTCATTAGGCTCAGATCTAATGCCTCTGCTCTGAATCGCCTTGGTAACCCGCCAAGGTTGACCACAAAGTGCTCATGATTGTGGCGGCCCTCTGAAGGCACTGCTGAGGATGGCCAGCTAACCTGCTGACACTGGGCTCTTGAGGGTCACCTTCATGTTTGGATTCCCTCTACTAGGTCAATAACACCACTGTCCCAGATTCCCAAGTGCACAATCTCCTTGTCAGGAAGGAGTTGAAAGCTGCATCGGAAGCATCAACCACCATTCTTTTCCTCAAGGAAAAGATTGGCAGGGTTCCCTAGAGGTGAGCAACTGACGCCGCTTGATATTTAGTACCAGCAGATCATCTCTGCCCTACTCAGTCCTTAATTGGAGCTCATACACATCATCTAGAGAAGTCTGGATGTCATCAAAAGCTCGCACTCAATATCACTGTGGTTCAATTTTACCCTGCACATCATTTGGCCTCCCTCCTTTAAACGATTGTAGCCTCTTCCTTCTCTTCTGCTATGCTTCCCCTTTAAAAAAAAAAACAAACAAAGAAACAACAACAACAACAAAAAAAAACCTTTCTGCCTCCTGGTTTTTAGAGTGATTGCCAGTTATCACCTTCTTACTACTTTCCTGCCTGGGCTGTCATGCACAGATTACAAGCTTCATAAGTCAGCGAGACGCCAACAGATAGACTTGGACCCAGTGTTTTGCAGTGGCCAGTGCACAGGATCATACACAGCAGCATCTCTGGCATATGCTTTTGCTCATATAGTCCTTAAACTATGTTATAAAATAAGTATTGGAGCCAGGTATGCTGATACATAATCCTAGTACTTGGAAAGTTGAGATAGAAGGATCACATGTTCAAAGCCAGCCTCAATAACTTAGCAAAACTCTCAGCAACTTAGAAAGATCCTATTTCAAAATAAAAAATAAAATAGGGTCAGAGGAGTTTAGTTCAGGTGTTCCTGGGTTCAACCCCTAGAAGTGCTGAAATAAAACAACATTTTCATAAGTAGTAGTTAATTTGTTTCACATAATGTATTTTATTGGAATTATTTTAGTGTCCTTTTTAAAATTATTTACAATTCGATGCAAAATAAAGTGGATGATTTATCTAACCTAATCCATCAATACTTAATATTTTACTTTCTTTTAAAAAAGATCTAAATAGCAAGGATTTATTTTTATTATCATGGAATTTTATTTTTCCTTTTAAAGTATTAACGTTGAAAACCAAAAATTAAAATATTTTTATATTTAGCAACATAAGCCCTTGTCTTGATACCAAAGAGCTTCAGTCCCACCAGCCCCCGATTTTCAGAGCTAAAATCTTAAAAAAATAAAATAAAATAAAAATTAAAAGAAAACCTCAAACTCAAATAAAAAAAAACTCAAACAAAAAAGAACACACTAAAATCTTGAAAACTTAGCTCATTCCTCTGTCAATTCAACTGAGATGTAGTATTTGGGTCTTGGGTTTCAGGCTTTATTGTCTGCACAGAACCACAGGTGATACCTGGATCCCTTTGATCCCCTGGGCCACAGCCCCTGCTTAAACACCTAGAGAGGGAAACATTTGTGTATTGGGTTTTGACCACTTTGACTTCCCCTTCACAAGTTCGTTCTCACATTATTTCCAGAGACAAATATTTTGAAAGTGTAGAACACAAGAGGTTGCTAAATATTGGCTTTCAAAGGCTTAGAATCACATGATGTTTGCTTGGGTTACCTCTTCTTCTAGTCTCTATAAAGAATGGTGTGTACTCTTGCATGCACTTTGAGGATGAGGGGCTGCTGGGTAGAGAAATATGCAGAAAGAATGTAAACATGGTTGGGACTTGCTTGGTTCTGTAGATGCAGACATTTTTGCTGGGTTTAGGCAAATCACAAAACTATAAAAAAGAGAATGAGACGTAAGTTTTAAAGGCGAAACGGTCATACGTGAAATGTGCTTTATCTTTCTCTTTTGGTTTTTAATGCACGGCCATTTAGCCTTAAACTCTTAGGTCTCATTTTCTTCTTCTCAGTTTTTCTGGGCCTGAGTTTTCATCCAGAACAATTGCTACTACATCTTCTGATTATAACATTTTCTAATGATCTAAATTAATTTATCATATTAAACTTAGCTTATTCTACAAGAGTGAAATGAGAGGTGTTGTGAATTAAAGTTGGAGTCCATTGAAATTAACTCAAGTATACTTTCTAAACTGTTGGCCTTTGAAAATGTTCTGGGGTAACACACTTCCAAAGCTTGGCAAAACTGACTCATACATACGTGCATCAATTAATGCAAGTATTAAATACTTACAAACTTTTATAAAAAATCTTCTAAGACGGTGTGCACATTTTGCTGCCTTCCTTAAGAGAGCATTTGGAACACAAATTTAACTTCTTATAATAATTTAAGTCTGAACTGGCAAGATTCTTCTATTGAATACATTCTGTTAAGAGATTAAAGTTCAGACTCAGAGACTTGTCAGCTGTGTAAAGAAATTATTTCATTTGGCTGATTATCTATGATCTTTTTAATAAAATAATATAGACTTACTCCTTGACTCTCTGAATGATTGTGAGGAGAATAGTAAAATAAATTTATCAACCAGAAAAGACTTGGCAACTCTGAGAATAAGGGTTATGGGCAGAAGGAATCAGGTTGAAGATTTCATTACAGATCAAATTTTGGAAAGTTTTGTCAAAATTTACAAAATGTCTGCTTTGTTTTCTTGATAATGCCAAGGTAATTTTGCTTCTACTTTCAGAGAAATACGTATTTAGGTATTTACCAATGTTCAAGTTTAACACCGCATTGTCATACTCTTTAGCTTCTATGTGTACAAGTCTGTTGGTTCACCCCCCCCCCCAGGTGTTTCCACTGTTCTAGCATCATAAATTAATTTTGCTGCCTTTTGAATTTCATTGTTTAAAAAATCCAACATGCCGGGCGTGGTGGCGCACGCTTGTAATCCCCGCGCTTGGGAGGCAGAGACACGAGAATCGCGCAGGTTCGAAGCCAGCCGCACTGGCTTAAGAGACCCTGTTTCCAAATTTTAAAAAGTATAAAATAGGTCTGGGAGTGTAGCCCGGAGGTATAAGGGCTTCCAGAAACCCCAGTACCACCCAAAATAAATAAATAAATAAATAAATAAATAAATAAATAAATAAATAAAATCCAACAACATAAAGATTCCCCCCTCCCCAAATCTGTGGGATTCCAAGCTTTGGAAGTAGGATGCAGTTATTTTCACTAATATATAACAAAATTTAATTATTCTACTGTTGATGGATATTTGAAATATTTCCAGTTTGGAACTATGATGAATGTTGATGCTGTGAACTTCTTGGCCATGTCCCCGGGTGCACACATACATGCATTTCTATAGGGAAAACACACAAGAGTAGAAATGCTAGGTCACGGGACGGGCATATGTTCAATTTCAAAAGGTGCTGATTTCTGTTCATGACAAAAGGGGATGCGCCCTCATTTTCCACATCTTTGCAAATATGTGGCACTGACAGTCTTTTTCGTTTAAACCCTCCTGGCATACCTCCAGGAGTGGTTTTTTTTAATGTTTAGTTTTTCCATTTTGGGACTGAGTGCTCTTTAAAATGAGTTTATAAACTCCTTGGTTATTAATAACCTGGTTATACTCCTTTTTGAAGAGTGTAGTGAAATTTTTTGCACATTTTTTCTCAGTCCTTCTTGCTTTTTTCTAGTGACTTAATAATAATATCTTATAAAATCCGGTGTATTTTATAGCCCTTGTTTCATCTTCTCTTACTTTCTTTTAGATTACTTTTTATTATCTTAGTCTCTTCTCTAACACCTTATTTTTCCATTATTTTAGTGTTAAAACTAGTGGTTAGGATATCCACCTTGACTTATTATCATCTCCTCCTACTCCCTGAACAATTTAAGTGAACTATAATTATAGAACAAAATGCCAATGTTTTAAATGGTGGCAACAGGAAATATAACATTTTATAGATGCTAGAAGGTGAAAGAGGTAAAAAGAGAAAGGAGGAAATAAATCTGTGCTGATTTCTTCATATTTCACGAGAGAAAATCAGTAAACACCGACTAAAAGCAATAAATAGACATTTAGATATATTATGTATTAGTTGCAAAGGTAACTATTAGAAGAGCAGTAATCTGTCTTTCATGTTTTGCTTTCTGGAATAGGAGCCGCTTTTTATTTGTGGGAAATTCTCAAGTTGTGTGTCATAAAGGAACGGAAAGACTTTCCAAGTAGAAAAGATGGAAACACAAATTTACCTTTCCTTTAGCAACTTTTGGACAGGCCTCTGATTCCGGCTCTGACAGTAGATACACCGTGTAGTACTTTAAGAGCTGACGAGCCAAGAATGGGAAAGCTCTCTCTCCATTTCCCTTTCCAGGCTGAGGCTAGAGAGGAGGAAAGCAGTGTTAGCCATGGTTTCCTAGCAGAATTAATTCTAAAGTGCAGTTTCAAGTATTTCTTTATTAATTGATCAGCTCTAGACTTGAAAGTACAGCTTTATGAATAAACATATAGAACTACTCAGCATCCCTTTACATTTAGGCCAGAAATATTGGTTAAATTGCTAAATAAAAATGCAAGGAGTCGTTTTGGAGAATCCTTCAAGTTGTATCTATAACTAATAGAATATTTAAATTATACAAGAGATATTAAGTTAATGAGAAATGCAGAAAATATAACAATAAGCAGCCATTCTAGGTAAAGGCCTAACATATACATAAGTAAAGGGAAAAAGGAATCTTAATTATATTATATGGTAAAAAACAATAACATATTTGTATATTGACAAACTATATGATCTATAAGTCAGGGATATTGAACATAAACAACCAAATTGTACCAAATCATAAAAAATCACTATACTGGAGGCAAAGTCTGGGACAAATAAAAAGAGAAATAAACATAAAAATGGCTATGAGAAGTTTAAATGATGTAATAAAATAGCGTATAAAAACAGAGAGTATATTCTTTTTTTCCTACATATCCATGGAAAATATATAATAATTGACCAGATTAGGCAATAAGAAATCATAAAAAGTGGTATAAATATGTAATATAAAGCTACAGTGAAAATTTAAAGACCCATGAAATAGTATGAGCCACCAATTTTAAATTTTTTAAAATATTAAATTATTTTAAAAAAGAATAGTAAGTCTCAAATTTCAAATATCAAGAAAATAGAAAAAAATGACATCAAGACATAGTAAAAGCTGCACAGAGAGATGGGTTTATGTATTTATATCCCTGAGGAAGAGAAAAAGTGAGAGAACAAAATGTCCAACTCAATAAGAAAAGAGCAAAAAAAAAAAAATAATAATAAGAAAAGCAGAAGGAAAATGCAATAAGTATTAGGAGAAAGTAATGAACTAAAATTTTCCTTTTTTAAATAGGTAGTGATTGAGCCTCAGGCCTTCTACCTCTGAGCTACACACCCATCCTTTTAAATTTTTAGTTTGAAACAGGTTTTCCCTAAGTTTCTGAGGGCTTCACCGAGTTACTTACACCTGGGATCGTCCCGTTTCAGTCTCCCAAGTCCTGGGATTACAGGCATGCACCACCAGCCCCCGCTGAAATTTTCTTCTTTAAAATATATTGTTTTTGTTTTTTTTTTTTGTTTTGTGTGTGTGGGTTTTTTTTGTTTTTTGTTTTGTTTTTGTTTTTGGTGATACTGGGGTTCCTGGAAGCCTTTCTGCCTCCAGGCTACACTCCCAGACCTATTTTTTATTTTTTATTTGGAAACAGGGTCTCTTAAGCCAGCAAGGCTGTCTCCGAACCAGCGCAGTCCTCCTGTCTCTGCATTCAAGCGCAGGGATTACAAGCGTGCGCCACCACGCCCGGCTAAAATATATTATTAAAATAATTTTTGAACTGGTTCTGTTTTTAGAAATCACTGACAAATTTAACCTGGAAAAGAAGACCTACAGCACAAATATAACACATACACATAAATTGAGCAATATGCAAAAAAAAATTCAAACCTACAACTAAACTATACACAGATGACATGGATGCATTTTTTTTTAACACAAATATACATTTGTTAAAATTGTCCCAAGAGATAGAGACTAGGTTGCATTTCTTAATCCTGGCTTTATGCTAAAATTGTGGATGTGTCAGAGGTTGGCTTAAAAACAAAAGCAAAATTAAATTAAGCTCATACACTCACTTCCTCTGATCTTTTGATTTCATTGTCATGTGTTGAGTGTGAGCATAATCATTTATAAAAGAAATCTCCAAGTGATGGTAGGATGTGTAAAAAGTTGAGACTGATGTCTACAGAATTTTTTTTTTTAATTTAAAAGTTGTCAAGACTCCATCTTAAAAAGAACCAAGCCTTGGTTATATAAATTCTTTTTACAAGGTCAAATAAAAGATTATGCCAATGCCATTTTATATATTCCATAGAAATAGAAAAAAAGTGATTTTTTTTGTAATAGCAACATAACAGTAAAACCAAATCTTAAAAAGTCTGCATAAGAACCAAAGAAAATAAAAGTATGAGTTTATTTCACATCCTATGTAAGAGAATTGAATAAAACATTATTAAAAATGTGTTACAATGAATTCAAGTCTTTACCAAAGTGCTAGGATACATCCTTAGTAAGGAAATATGTTGAAATATTTTATATTAAAACTTCAAAAGAGCCACAAATATTTCATCAGACATTAAGACAGTATTTTTAATGAATTAATAATATATATCTATGATTTTAAATAAAATGAATCATTTTATGTCAATAGATATAGATGAATACTTCCTTGACATGTTAAAAATATCAGACATATTAATCTAAAGCAAGTCTTTAATAGGATAAAGCCAGACGTACTTCCATTAAATGCAAAAACAGAGACTGTCCACTGGTGGATGGTAGAGCTAGCAGTTGACCACATACTACCCTACCAGTTGTGGATTATGGTTTCCAAGAACTCAATCAATACAACAACCAACTCATCAAGTGATATTATTGCATGAAAAAGTATACTACAAATCAGCATTATTCATCTTTTTAGAAAAAGCTATGACTTTTTAGACTTACATGCTTATCACATTATTAAATGTGTTTTGGCGTGTATTGAAAAAGTCTGCACAAAATTGTTATCATAACGGGCGGTGAGGGGTATTGTATGGGGACATACTGCTTTTGTAGTTTATGAAGTGTTTATATAGTCTTTGAGGTCTCTCCCCAGTTTCTGTCTTCAACGAGTATGGTGTTGCCTTTATAATCAGGAGAAATGACAAATTTCCAATATAGACAGGAATTTCAAGAACCACAGAAAAATGTTATTATTTATGAAAATATGTCGATGGCGTAAGTAGAAGCACTATTTTCCTGCCAGAAAAGCCAAGGAAAATAATCTAAGGAGTTGTTTTAATACTATTTAACAATTCAAACGACAGCTACTTCTTTTGGGGACTATTATGCAAAACAAAAACCAATATTTTGATAAAAATCTGAATTGCTTTGAGACCAATGTTCTTAAGATTATTTCAAAGTGTTTTTCAGTAAAGAAAACCCCCCAAAACTGTTCTTTCTGGGCCCAAGTCCTCTTCTTTTGGCCTTTTGGCCCCATTCAACCTGCCTCCATTCCTTTGGAATTCTTGTTAGGAAGACCAGATCTGTGGCTGGAAGGCAAGGGTTGAGTTTTGTTTACAGTTGTCGAATTTTTTCCCCCACTGCTGTAAATTATTTAAATTAATTGCCACTACTGGAGAATTGGCAATCTCCCTGAAAATTATCCAAGATTTAAAACTCTGAAGACTTAAAACCTGAATACTCTGGTAGGACTAAGACCATGGTCTTGCCAAGCTTGGGAGACCTGCTGGTCAGCTTTACACAAGCTCTTCCTCCCCTAGGTCCTAAGTCCCCTGCACAGGCCACCACCCTAAGGCAATGGATTTTGTCACCTCCAGTGCCTTACAAATTCTAAAAACAAAAACAAAAGCAAAACTCACAAAAGCATTCAAAGCCTGCAAGAGGCTTCTCTTTAAGTCACTGCTGATTGATAAAGCCAGCTGAGAGTTGTGGCACACACTTGTAATCCCAGTACTTGGGAGGCTGAGACAAGAAGGTTGTAGGTTCAAGGACAGGTTCAAGGATTTAGTGAGACCCTCAGAAACTTAGGGAAACTCTATTTCCAAATAAAAAATAATTAGAGCTGGGGGTGTAGTTTGGAGGTAGAATGTCCGAGGGCTCAATCTCCGGTGTCACAAAAATTAAAAATTAAATAAAACATAAAACAAAGTAAGCCAACTTGCAGAAAATGTGTGCTAACATCTCACGCATTATTGGGTCACTTTACCTGAAATAATGAGGTACATTGTCTTAAAATGCCATCTTTGGAAGCCCGTAACATTTGCTTTGTCAAAGTAGGGAGGGGTGTGAAGTTTTTTTTTTTTTTTTTTTTTTGTGTGTGTGTGTGTGTGTGTGTGTGTGTGTGTGTGTGTGGTACTATACTAGGGGTGGACCCAGGGGCTTTCTACCTCTGGGATATACTCCCAGACCTATTTTATATTTTATTTGGAAACAGGGTCTCACTAAGTTACTGAGAGCCTCACTAAGTAGCTGAGGCTGACTTCGGTCCTGTGCGATCCTCCTGTCTCAGCCTCCCAAGCGCGGGGATTACAAGCGTGCGCCACCACGCAAGGCTGTGTGAAGTTTTCAAATGGAAGAGTTCCTGTCTAGGCCGCTAACTCAGTATACTGTACAATGCTGCCACCTTCTGGCAAAATCCACAAAGCGGCTCCAGCATCGTTTCCTGAGGTCACGTTGCCACCTTCCGGTCCACCCTGAGATTGCAAAATATGTTGGGAAAGAGTAAAAGTCCAGAATTTGAATGAACAAATTGTACACCTTGACTGCTAACAGTGGCTAAATACCTCTAGAGATCGGAAATATAGTCGGTTCGATGTCTTCGAAAATCGGTATTTTTGGTGATAGAAACAAATTACAGAATTTTACCCCCCAAGGATGTCGAAGTCATCTTTGAGATGAAGAGAATACCTGCGATGCTCTGCATCGGAGACTGAGACGCTCCGCATCGGAGACACTTTGGATTAGTGGTTCCCAAATTCTTTCTTCTGGCTGCATAAAAACCAACTGGAGAACATGTTGGCCATTCTTTTCTTGGGTGCTAACCTAGAAATTCCAATACTGTGTGTCTTGGAAGGACACCTGGATTTTGTATTTTTAAGAGCTCCTTGGGTGACTTGGCAAACATCCTGATTCATGAGCCACGTGGTGACATCCCAGCCCGTGGTCCCGTATCTCATCCCTTCATTTTCTCAAAGGCTAATGAGCACTTAGGTGCACTGTACCGAGGCAAGTTTGCTTTCAAAGAAAAGAGCTCTCTCTGTTTCAGGCTGTGTATTTTTAAATGAGGGACTATGCGCCTGCCGTTAAAGCCAGCACAGCAAGAAAGCTTATGCAGTATACCCAAACTAGAATAAGAAGTGCAATTCCCACAGATTTCTCCAGTGGGAATAGAGAAGCTTTTCAGGGAAGTGTATAAATATCCAGGCATTGGCCAGACAGACATGTGGGAATGAAAGGCAAATATCATTCTAAATAAAGAAAATAAATGCAAAATAGTACAGAGGAATGCAGGAGCACATTATCCCTGAGAAACTGAAGACCACATTATTCCTGCGCTGGAACATCTCTGGCAAGGAAAATCTGAAATAGCTCAAGGGGTGAAGAGCACATCAAAGGCCTATGGATCTGTCAAAGGAATGGACGTTTCATCTTGAAAGTGAGATAAAGCAGTCACAGGGTATTCACACGGGAAGAGACAGGATCTGACTTGTGCTCAGAAAGGGTCCTTAGGAAGAACCTGAAGGTGCATCAGAGCAGGGAGCTACAGAGCAAAGATTATAGGCAGGGATGCTATTCTAGCCAGGCACTGTGGGTCACACCTATAATCCCAATTTGCTCAAAGGTTAATGACCAACGGTCGAGGCAGCAGGTTTGAGGATAGCCTGGGCAATTTAGCAATACCCTATTTAAAAATAAAACAAAAAGGCTGGGGATCTAGCTTAAAGTCAGAATGCTTCCTGGGTTCCATTCATAGTAGCAAATAAACAAATAAATACAAAAGATTGAGGTTATAGCTCAGAGGTAGCGCCTTTCCTGAGTTCAATCTCCAGTAACACAACACACACACACACACACACACACACACACACACACACACACACACTACACACACACACACACACTGTTATCTTGAGAACTCAAGCTATGGATGATGGAGACCTGAAAGTGGTATGGGAAAGAAGGAAGAAGGAATGGAGATGAAGACATTCCCAAGTAGGAAAAAGAGGAGCACACACAAATCAACGCGGAAGATTTGGGAGAAGGAAGAATTAATGTAATTTTCAGGTTTTATTTTGCTCAGAATTGAGCCCTTGACAAATTGTAGGTGCTGTTTCCCAAAGAAAAATCTAAAGGGATGATAAAAAGGTTCTGAATTCATATAAGAGTGTGATCTTGAGACACCTGAAACCATCACAGCCAGTGTAGGAAGGGCTGCTCAGTAATTGATCTGGCATTGGAAGAGATAGCTGGGCCAGAGTCTAAATGTAGAAATCAACCTAGGTGTAGGTGGTAAGCCCGTTATGTATAATGCAAAAGCCAGAGCAAAGAGGAAGAGCCGGAGAGGGGCAGGGACATTTAAGAGCTGGCATGAAGGAGTAGGTAGAGAGGATGGAATTGTATATGGTAGTAATGCTTCCATATTACAAAATCCCACACTCTAGTCTTATCTTTGCTTTGACTCTGCCATCTATGGGGAAGAGGTGAAAAGCGCAGGAGGGAAAGAGGAACAAAAGGAGGAGATAAAGAAGGCAGAGAGCACAGAATGGCTATAGACAGCGCAGAAAGTCAAAGGGCCTGTGAACCCTTTATTTTAAAGAACTGCTTTGTTTACATGAATGCTTTATTTTTCTGGGAAATAGATACCAGAAACACAACTGTGTGCTCAGGGTGGTTGTGGAGAGATGTCAAAATCTGAAGGTAGCTACTAAAGGGCTCTGAGACAAAACATACCAAGGATCACAGAGCTTTAGGATATCAATGTCCACATTAATTATTTGCACAGTTGTGTTCAGAAGCCACAGAATTATTCTAGAAGAGGTAGACTATTAACAAGATGGATATTGAGGAATTAAAAAAAACTCATGTAGTACTAAAGTGTTGGTCCTCAATTGGCTATTAGGAGTCTCCATTACCTTGGACTTTTTTCTGTCACTTGTAAAGTGAAGGTCTGGGAACTAGTGCTTTCTTGGATTCCTATTGACCCTAGCAGAGTCTGTGCCTGTAACCACCTCAAAGTCATATAATATCAAATACCAAAGTCATGGTATTTCCTTCTCCCCAAATGATAACTCCCTGGTAGACATAGATCACCTTCATTTATTCAATAGCCCTTTGCCATAGGACCTATTATATTATGACCCCATTCCATAGATGAAGAAACCATTTCAAAGATTAAGGAAAATGTTTCAGTATTCACAGATAGTAAATGGCAGAGCAAGAATTTAAACTCAGATATCCTAACTTTAGAGTAAAGTCTCAACCACTGGTCTGTATGATTTTTCTTTCACAATAACTTTAGAAACAACTGGAAAATGTTCAGAAGTTTCCTTAAGAATTTGAGAATTTCGGCCAGTCTGAGAGTTACTCCTCCAAACCCCGCACCTTCAGTTCTGGTTTCAAAGCAGACCCAAGCTGATGTTCCCAAATCTCTTCATTATTAAGTCAGAGAAATTTGGTGAAAAGCTCGGTCCTTTCTATAAATTGACAGAAACTTCCTTGGACCTATGAAACTATTTAGACTTCTGTCATTGGAGATATAACAAGGAATTTACATATCTGATTGTGTTACTAATTAAAATCTTTCCTTTTCTGTCTGCTTCGAGGATGTCTCTGACATTGTCTTAAGGAATTGGCTGAGATGTATAAAGTTTAGTTTCTTGGTAGATTCTCCTTCTCTTTTTAATTCTGAACCATGCCGCTTCAAGGAGTAATAAAGGAAAGAGACAGGCATTCAAAAAGGCCCTTTGACATTATTCAAGATAAACTGCAACCCTCAAGCACAGAGCTTCTTAACTCCTCCAGAACATAGCAAACCATTGCTCAAACAACCATGTTTCCTAGCCAGGTGGTAGGACCCTCTGTAAATGGAATAGGAAGAGCCTCACCTTCCCCTCAGATTTGAACACTACATATTCATCTTTGGCGTAGAAACTGTCACACCCTATTGCTAAATACCGCTTTCTCCATGAAGCCTCTGAGGGGCTTAGAAACAACTGAACCTTCTCTTTTGTTGAACCCCGGCATCACTTACTTGCCAACATCCATTATGACGCTTATCGCTGTTTGTGTCTGTATCTTCTTTCTATTTATGAACAGGGTTTTGTTTTCACAGAAGCGTAAGGCAGGGTTGGGACAGTATCAGACTGCAGGCCAGCTGCCAAGCTGCCTCCAAGCCCAACTACCTCCCCTCTGAATATGCTGATGTGATAAACTGTATCAGCACATTCTAGGATCTTATCCTCAGCCACACAGGCCCCAAATCTCGATTTCCAATCTCCAGAACATACGCTCCTTTAAGACTTTCTCATGCTAACCAATTTCTCCAGGTTTTAAAAGGTGAGTGTAATGGCAAAGTATTAATCTATAACAAATGATATGTTTGCATGCTCAGATATTGGCACGATGAAAAACTCTGCACACGTCAAGGATAGAGAGAGGAAGCGTTGGTTATATGAGCACAAATAATTACCAACACCAGCCTTATACATCTGCAAGGGACCATCCTCACCTCTAGGACTTTATCTTTTAGAGGCAGAGGGAGCCTTCCATGAGTAGGGGCAGGATTGGAGAATGGCGTTACTGAGCTTCCTCATCTTGTTGGCCATCTTTGCCCTAGCATCCTGCCTCTATCCCTTATTTAATGCCGTTTGTCCATAAGTTAGGACATTTCATATTGTCCCATATTGTGTGTTTGTTTTGTTGTTGTGATGTCTTCTGCATACTGTTGACTGTGCTTTCAGGTTTAAATGACCTGTCTTTTAATAGTGATATTTTATATTCCATTTCATCCAATCTTCCAAAATGTCTTTCTGTTGCTGTCTACATTTCATTTATTGACCCTTTCATTTCATTCTAAGCCTCTTTCTGATTCTTTCTTAACACCTCAATTTTCTCTTTCATTGTCCTGTACACTTACTGTGACGCCTTTCATTATATTGAAGACTAGAATTCAAAATTTTCCTTCTTGCATTTTTTTGTAGGTCAGTCGGTATTCATGATCTTTATTCCTTGCTGTTTCTTGTTCTCATATTTTTAGAAATCTTGGGTTTGTCTTTCTGTTGTCTTGGCATCTTCTTTCTTTTTGTGTGTGAGTCATTGTTGATAGGTGCTTTTCAAAATCGTTAGTGAGCCGGGCGTGGTGGTGCATGCTTGTAATCCCCGCGCTTGGGAGGCAGAGACAGGAGGTTCGCACAGGTTCGAAGCCAGCAGCACACGCTGGCTTAGGAGACCCTGTTTCCAAATAAAAATGTAAAAATAGGTCTGGGAGTGTAGCCTGGAGGTAGAAGGGCTTCCAGGAACACCAGTACCACCAAAAACAAAAAAAAAAGGAAAAGCAAAAAACAAAAAAACCCAAAATCGTTAGTGGGAGCGATGCTTCCAGCTATTTCTCACACTTTTATATTAATTCTAAAGGCTGTGTCTACTATCACTCCACTGTTGTCTTACCTGTAGATCGTCAAAACTGAGTTGCTTTGCAGTACCTTCTGCTTGCTGTTATGGTGGCATTGATGGGTTTCAGGTGTTAAGCTCAGGTGTTCTGTCTGCCACCTTCTTTATAGAGTCAGCTCAGTGGTGTAGGCAGAATAGTTTGTGACCTATCCACTTTTTTTTTTTTTTTTTTTTGGTGGTACTGGGGTTCCTGGAAGCCCTTCTAACTCCAGGCTACACTCCCAGACCTAGTTTATACTTTTTTATTTTTGGAAACAGGGTCTCTTAAGCCAGCGTGGCTGGCTTCGAGCCTGCGCCATCCTCCTGTCTCCGCCTCCCAAGTGCAGGGATTACAAGCGTGAGCCACCACGCCCAGCAGACCTATCCACTTTTCAAACCTTGATGTTCAGACTTTGTGTGCCTCCTTCTATCGGCTGAAGTTAGTTTATCTTTATTGTCTGGTTGTCTTTTCCTGTGATTCACCTTTCTGATCCAATCTTAACCATAGAAATTTAGAGGTGAGAGCAGGTTCATGCATGGGTGAGTAGTATTATTTTTAATAACTGTTTGCTTCCAGGTAGGGACCATTGTAAAGAATGCTACTACAAACATTTATTTATAGGTTTTACATGAGCCTTGCCTCAAAGGCATCCTTGCTCGGTCTCTTTCCCTTCTCTCTCTCCACAATCCTTATTCTTGGGAGTGCTGAATCACTGGCATCCCCGAGTCAGCTCATACCAGTGAGCAGCATCTCAAAGCTGACTGAGCAGTTCTCAGGAGCTTTGTGCCTTTTTGGCCGTCAAAACCATTACTAAATATCTAGAAGGCTATATAAATTACTAAGTATCTAGAAGGCTATATAAATTACTAAGTATCTAGAAGGCTATATAAATTACTAAGTATCTAGAAGGCTATATACATGCTATTTCCATGGCTGGAAATGTGCTTAGGAAATACTGAGAAGACATTAAGCTTTCAACTCTGAGTAACCCACAGATTCCTGTAAGCAGATACAAAGGTGGGGGCCGAGTATTGTCAGCGGCCTGCTATTGCCTTACGAAGGGAGGCACTATCGAAGAGCTCACCTACAAAGAACAGGGGAATGTTATTTTTTGATTGAGACGATTATGTAATTGGTCCTTGCTTTTCATTCAGTCTAATAATTCCAGTCTTTTATTTGTGGTAGGCATGACATTCAAATTCGACATAGTGATTAGCGAAAGGACTGTGCTTTATATTTCTGAACAGTATTCTCTTTACTAAATTTTTCACTTTGTCTTCCCTTCCCTTTCCTTTGCCTCCTCTTATTTTAATTGATTCCATTTTCTGTTCTCTCTTAGCATATCAATTATGTTTTCTTTAAAAACATTTTAGTGACTGTTGTAGAGTTTGAAATATACATTTAAAGCAATCTAAGCTCTTCCTCAAATATCACTCCTTGTGTAGGACAGGTACCTATGACAAAGAAATTCCTTCCTCCTATTGCATCTACTATCGCTGTCATTCTTTAATTCATATGCTATGCTCACCAAATATATTGTTACATGTGTGTGTGAGGGGCTGCTGAGGATTGGACCTAGGGCATTGTATCTCTGAGCTACTCCACAGCTATATTTTATTTTATTTGAAAACAAGGTGTCACTAAGTTGCTGAGGCTGGACTCAAACCTGGGATCCTCCTGTCTCAGACTCCCAAGTACCGGCATTAAAAGCATATACCACCACACCTGGCTATGTGATTATTTATAGTAAATATGTTTTATTTACTTTTAATAACTGTTAAATGAGTGTATGAAAAATGAAAGACTTTATTTTACTTACAATGACTCTTCTCTGGTGCTCTCTCTTTTACATAGATCCAGTTTATCACCTATATCGTTTTTTCTTGTCCCTAAACATCTTTTTTTAAATTCTTCTGTATTTATTTACATTTCTTTTTGAAGCACTTACTTATAAATTTCTGTTTGGGCTACATTCATAAGAAATACCCCAAATAAATATGCAAGCATATAAAAAAGATAAATAGAAGACAAATTCAGTTTTCTTTGTCTGAGAAAGCCTATATTATTGCTTGGGTTTTGAAGGACAGTGCTTCTTGTCATAGATTTCTAGATTATTGATGTGTTCTTTCAACATCTAAAGTAACTTAAATTATCTTCCCTCTTCACAGTTACTGATAAGAACTCATCTCTAGTTCCCATAATTGTTCCTGTATTGGTAAGGTCTTATTTTCCTCTGGCTTCTTTACAAAAAATCTTGTCTATTTCCACGGGTAATATGGCATGTTAATAAGGGTGTATTGTTCTGATACTTATTTTGGTCGACACTCTCTGAGTGAAATTCTGATTTAGCATGTCATAAATTTTGGTAAGTTTTTCCATTATTACTCAGATATTTCTTTTGCACTCTTCTGTCATTCCAATTCTGCCCATATCATGCCTTTGTGAATCTCCTCACAGTCCTAGAGCCTTTTTTAGTCTATCCTTCTTTACTTGTTTCATTTCTTCCTCTTTCATTCTTTCTTTTCTCCTTCCCCCTTTCCACTACCTTCTCTCTTTCTTCCTGTTTTCCTCCTTTATTTATTGTCATTTTTGTTCTGAAATTTTCTTTTGATCTATCTTCAAAGATATTCAATCTTTTTTTAGCTGTGAGCTGTGTCTGGTCTATTGGTGAGACCTTCAAAGGCATTCGTCATTTCATTTCTGTCACTTGTTCTTATTATTATTTCTAGTTGTTTGCTACTGGAGACTGAAATCCAGGGCATTCTGCCTTTGAGCTACATACCTAGCCCCTTTATTTATTTATTTATTTATTTATTTATTTATTTATTTAGAAACAGGCTACGGTGTTGAGGGTCTCACTAAGTTGCTGAGGCCAACCTGGAACCTGCAATCCTCCTGTTTCAGGCTCCCAAGTACTGGGATTACAGGTGCATGCCACCACGCCTGGCTAACATTTCTTCTTGGTTTTTAGAGTTGTTCTTTTTCTGCTCACACTGCATGAAACTCTGGGCTTAACTGATTCTCCAGCTCTCAGCACGACAGCTTGTCCTTTGCCCTCAGTTCTCTGAGGAGCCCAAGGGAAGTTCTTAATGTTGAGTTTGTCCAGCTTTTTGTTGGAAGGATGAGAGTGTCCTCTTCTAAGCTCTTTTTATGCCAGAGCTAAAACCAGAGAGTGCATTTTTATTTTCACTCAGTTGAAAATATTTATAAATCCCTTACTTTTTCTTGGGTTCCAATTTTGGCATAAGTTAAAATTCATTTTCCAAATATGTGATGCTTTTCAGATATTATTTCTAACTAAATTTCATTGTGTTAAAATAATTGACTTTGTACAGATCCAGCCCTTTTAAGCAAATTGAGACATTTTTGTGGCTCAGAATATGATATGTCTTGCCGGGCGTGGTGGTGCAGGCTTGTAATCCCCGCGCTTGGGAGGTGGAGACAGGAGGATCGCGCAGGTTTGAAGCCAGCCGCGCTGGCTTAAGAGACCCTGTTTCCAAATAAAAAAGTATTAAAAAATGGTCTGAGAGTGTAGCCCAGAGGTAGAAGGTAGAAGGGCTTCCAGACCCATATATATATATATATATATATATATATATATATATATATATATATGTATATATATTGGATGTCTGGGAGTGTAGCCCAGAGGTAGAAGGGTTTCCAGGAACCCCAGTACCACCAAAAAAAAAAAAAAGTACCTAAGACTGTTCAGAGCCTGTCATGTGTATTTCTCACTGAATCAATTTCTTTTTCCTGTAACCTTCTTGCGTAGAAGTTCACCAAGAGCATAGTTTTGTCTGAGGCAGGGGGTAATTTAACACATGCATAATAAAGAGAAAACACTAAACTCCCCAACTAGCAATATTCTGGGAACAATTCACAGTAAAGTTGAAAAAATAATATGGCTGACATCTTGTCTCAAACGGAACACCTGTGGATACAACTCAGTGCTTGGTAGAACAAAAGATAACTCTTGAAAAGCTCTCTGGAAACCCCTGTCCCTTAAAAAACTGCAAGTGGTGTGAATCCCTATAGCCTTTCTTCAGCTAATACAGGAACAAAGGTCTATATAACTCACTGGTCTAACTGTATGATCCTAATTTAATATAAGCCCCCAAATGTGACAGTGATTCATGTTTTAGGGTACCATGTATTTTGTTAACAGATGTTAAAATGCATTTATCTGTAAGCCGTAGGCAGGAAGGAGAGATACATTCTCATTCTGTTACATATATTTCCTCATATAATTGGTTAAGGACTGTACTCAGTTTGTGTATCCCATTCAGCCAAAAAAGTTCTCTGAGAGTCCTTTACTACTTGACAGACCCCACTGTAACAACTTCAACTAAATACGCACAAAGCCCAGTGGGCTTCACTCATCTTTTCAACTTCATCAGAAATGACACATTAGAAACAGACATATTTATCTTCTAGATAATCTCACAGAGATGAAATAAAGAACTTAACACCACTTTAAGTCTTTTCCTTTTTTTCCCCATCCTAATCATATATTGCAAAAGAAAAATAGCCCTACAAAAATTGGACTTTTTTTTTGCAGAAAGTCAATAAATCCTAGATACATGTTTCTTATTCTCTGTCCTGTTTCAGACTTGCCTCTATGAAGATTAATACTAAACTCGGCCCAAGGTTGTGTACTCCATTCGAACAGTGACAAATTTCCCACCATTTCCCCATAGATCTTTTGTTTTTCTGCTAAGTCGTGAGTTTCAAGATTGCCTCTAAGTACACACAATAGAAAACTCATCTGTCAATGGCTATAGATCAATCCTGTTTGGCCTATGATTGACAGTCTGATACAATTTGACGTCTTGGTGTGTTATTTGATCTTTCATCTTGCTAAAAAATTTCTGTGCTTTCTACAAATTTTAGGTTGTTCCTAGTTGAAGTGCAATCTAATGTCTTGGGAGAAAAAAGAGTAAAATAAATGTTTTTAGGTCAGTTGGCTCTCAAGTTTTTATTTTATTAGCAAAATACAGTTTATTAAAAAAGGCTTAGAGGATTAAAATAAACTTCAACTTCAAATTGTGCCAAGTACAAATATGTGCTCACACGAAAGCTCTCAACCATTGGCTATTTTTTAAATGTCATCATAATAATCTCAACTGATTTTTCCCTTTCATTTTGTTACAGATTGGACATGGTTGCATAGCATCCCGCAGCTCTGCTCTAGGGAACACAGGCATCAAGTGTTTAGACAGGGCCTTCCACCCACAAGACTCTAAAGCCATACCAGCAGACTAGAGCTTTTCTCCCAGCATGGTCTTTGTAAAATATGGGTCAAATCTGTGAACTTGCCTTTGGAGCAAGGCAAGTCATCTTCCCATCAGAAGCTTACCTGTTCATTTATATTGCAAATCCTTGCAGAGATCAAAAGAGATGTTTAGGAGGCTTGCTAACTGGGTGAACAATCATTCTTATTAGTAGGCATATTTGGTGAAGCAACTAGCTTCAGTTAATGTTAGGTCAACTTTGAGAAAGTTAGAAAATGGGAAGCCGGGCGTGGTGGCGTACGCTTGTAATCCCCGCACAGGAGGATCTCACAGGTTCAAAGCCAGCCTCAGTGGCCTGAAGAAAACCTGTTTCCAAATAAAAAAAATATAAAATAGGTCTGGGAGTGTAGCCCGGAGGTAGAAGGCCCCTGGTTTCCATCCCCAGTACCACCAAAAAAAAAAAAAAAAAAAAAAGGGAGATTAAAACATCATTGCCGCCTAAATAAATAATTTTTGCATGCATTTTAATTTACATAAGTTTTTTTCAAGTTAGCCATGATACCAAGCACTGATTCAAAAGAAGCCTCATGCAGGAAGCAATCTATTTTATCCCAACCATAAAAATTTTGTGTACCTGTTTGTATTCACATTTTTCTTGTGACAAATTATTTTACCTTGTGGGGATTTTTTTTGGTGGTATTGGGGTTCCTGGAAACATTTCTAACTCTGGGCTACATTCCCAGACCTATTTTATACTTTTTAAAATTTGGAAACAGGGTCTCCTAAGCCAGCACGGCTGGCTTCGAACCTGCGCGATCCTCCTGTTTCCGCCTCCAAAGCACGGGAATTACAAGCGTGCGCCACCACACCCGGCTTGCACTTTCTAAATAATATACATTGTCTACATTCTGGACATTGTGCCATTGTACACACTCATTTATGAGTGAAATGGAGAGGGCATCTCTACTTTCTCAGATACCTGAGAGGACAAGAAAGTGTACTAAGGGGAAGATATCGTGTCAGACAAGAAAGGATGGAAAATTCAGTTGTATACCTATTATATTTCGAAAACATTTGCCTAAACAAAGTTAATTTGGTGACTTGTGTATTCTGACCCTCAGTTTTAATCCTGAATAACCGTAATTGCTCAACACACATACACTTGAACACACACACACACACACACACACACACACACACACACACACACGGATTTTTTTTGTCTCATTTAACACTTTTGAACACACTATATAGGATATTTATTTTCATTTGAATTTTAACTACCTTGTAAAGTGAACTGTTAGTTCTTCCTTTCATCTTCAAATGTTATAAAAAAAATTGAGACAATTATAATGCTATAAACTGAGAAAATTGAGAAACTTTTCTTTACATGTTTTTTGTTTATGAATGAGTGTGCTTGTGTGTGTTTATAATAAATATTACTATCTGCTAAGGTGAGTTCCTTATTCTTGTTCTAATTTCAAATTATCTTGGCTTTTAGCCGGGCGTGGTGGCGCACGCTTGTAATCCCCGCGCTTGGGAGGCTGAGACAGGAGGATCACGCAGGTTCAAAGCCAGCCTCAGCTACTTAGTGAGGCTCTCAGCAACTTAGTGAGACCCTGTTTCCAAATAAAATATAAAATAGGTCTGGGAGTATAGCCCAGAGGTAGAAAGCCTCTGGGTTCCACCCCTAGTCCCAAAAAAATAAAAATAAAAAAACAAATTGTCTTGGCTTTTATTTGCCTTATGTTTTTCATATTGATTTTAAAATGAACAATTCAAATTCTTACAGATACGCTGACAGGATTGTAATTAGAAGTGCACAGGATTTATATATTAATTTCAAAATAATTGACACCACTGTGTAAGCATTGCTTTATTCTTTGTATCATTTAGCAAAAATCTCTCCCTTGGTATAAGCATAAATGTCATGTTTAGGCTAATTTCTAATTTTTTATGTTGTGTGTCTGGTGCCATTCACAGCAGGGTATGATCAGAACATGGTTCTCCGTATGGTCCTGTGATTTTCTGATCAAATATAGAGTTGGGCACAAGAGCATCCTGGTGACCAACAACTTAATTAAACACAAAATGACTACTGATAAGCACATACATGTCACTAAGTCCCAACTAAATGCCTTCTGTATTCAGCATCCCCTTTTCAGATCCCATAAATACTTGTCCTTTTCCCAGTATCATCTCCTAAGACAGATGCTAGAAACACAGTGGAATAGAAGGTAGGTTTCCCAGGGACTTTGCTCCTGTGAACGCCAAAAGTACCACATACTGGGAATTCCCTTCATTCTAAAAGAAACCAAGACTCATTTTTGGAGGAAGAGACAGTAAGTTCAGCTGCCTGTGGATCAAATAATTGGTAAAATTTGCAAAAAAAAAAAAAGTATGATAAATACTCAGCTGGGATCCCTTCCTAGAGCTCTGGGAACCACCTATACAAGTGAGGGGCCTAATTTTGAGGACTTAAGCTCACATACCAAGTAAATCTTATAGGTGTTTAATCTCTCTTCAAGTCATTGTTGATCTGAAATTTACTTTTAGCTCAGATCTGACTTATTCTTCCAGTTCCCACTCACTGCTCACTCTGGCTGCATAGGCCCTTGGGTGGTGTGTGAGGTTTCTAGATGGGTGTTTTGTGATTCCAGGGCCCCCTATGGAGTCTGCATCTGGCCAGGTGTCTGTGAGCAATGGGAGCTGAGGTGGTCTCTCGCTGCAGCAAGTAGAGAAGAAGCAGGTGAGCTGCCCACCTCCCAGGGATACTCCTGGGCAAGCCCCAGTGCTGCAGGCACCCTGGGTCATGCTGCAGGTTCTTAGTACCTGGGCATCAGGAGCACTTACAGTTAAGTAGGGTCTGGCGCTCATGTTGCATGGGAGTCTCGCATCTCAGCAGTTCACCTTCTTCCATTGTCTGCTACTTTCTCCTAGCTTCATAAGTCTCTAAGGCTCTTTCTAAGAAGGCGCACAATCCATTAAAAAAAAAAAAAAAAAAACAGGTCAATTGCATTTGGGTTGGGTTGGTTTCTCTGCAATACATTAAACAGAGAGAATCATAAGCCTCACTGGGTGCACCTGGCTGCCTTTTGTCCTGGGTGTGTATATGTATGTGCACGTATGTGGGCGTGTGCACACGTGTGTATGTGCTAAATAGTTTTCCTGCTGCTGTGATTCTTTCTCTATCATGGCAGAGCCAGAAAATCCCTAGAGACACGTTATATCAAAAACTCGTGTAGTGTTTTAATTGCTCTAATCATTTTTATAATTTTAGAAATCGAGAGAATGATAAGTAATATTATGAGACTGTGCAAAGGTACCTAGGATGGTTTCGTGTGTGTAACTGGATCAGTGAGTGACAGGATGACATGATGCTGGCCAACAGATATCATTATCTGAATATATTGCAAGATTTCCATACAATGAATGGGCTTCCCTTCTCCAACAAAGGGTTTATGTTGCTGGCCTTAATATCAGCTGATATTTAATTTTAATTTTTTTTTTGGTGGTACTGGGGGTTCCTGGAAGCCCTTTTACCTCTGGGCTACACTCCCAGACCTATTTTACATTTTTTATTTGGAAACAGGGTCTCTTAAGCCAATGCGCACGGCTGGCTTCGAACCTGCGCGACCCTCCTGTCTCCGCCTCCCAAGCACGGGGATTACAAGTGTGCGCCTCAGCTGATACTTAAAAGTGTTTATCTGAGCCAGGCACCATGGCATATGCCTATAATTCCAGTATTTGGTTATCTAGGATAGGAGACTTGCAGTTTCAAGGCCAGCCTCAGCAACTTAGAGAGATAAGACTCTGTTTCAAAATAAAAAAATAAAATATGGCTGTGGGGTGTAGCTCAGAGATAGAATGCCCCTGATTTCAATCTCCTGTACCAAAAATAATAAAAAATAAATAAATATAAATGAGAAGAATATTTATCTAAACTACTGTCAAAAAATTCAACAGTAGCTTTTATCAGTAGTCTTGCTTTCTTTATCTATGCTCAAGATATTAAATGAAAAATTCCAGAAATAAGCAATTCATAAGTTTTAAATAACTTTTATTGTAGTATATTAGTCTACATAATGGTTTGTAAATAGAATGACTCCTTAGCCCTCACAGAAATGGGGTGGCAATGCTGGAAGTGGGGCTTGGTTGTAATTTCAACAATGGTAAACCCACTGTAATGGGTTTACTAGGTGGTGGTCTGGGCTGGTAGGTCACGGCTGGAAAAGGTGGGTGCCCAGGGCTGCAGCACTGGAATTACATATGGTCCC
Source organism: Muscardinus avellanarius (assembly GCF_963383645.1). NCBI lineage: Eukaryota > Metazoa > Chordata > Mammalia > Rodentia > Gliridae > Muscardinus > Muscardinus avellanarius. Next base: position 154,342,065 of record NC_137788.1, read on the forward strand.
TCCCACGTCACCTGCTGTCTTGCTCTGCCCTCATGATGTGAGAGCTATGACTTGCACTCTCCCTTTCTCTGTTTCCCGCCACCATGCCCTCAGATCTGCGGTCCCCAGCCTCACATGTACTGAACTCAGAATCTCCAAAGTGTGAGAAAGTAAGTTTTCCTCCCTGTAAGTTATGTGGTCATTTCTCTGGATTAGAAATGTTAAAGTGTCAAATAATACAGAACACTTGCTTTATGTCATTAGTAGCTTTGTAATTTCATCATAGGCGTGCATCTATAGAATAAATGGTAGCAGACATATACAGGGTTGGGAGCCATTCATGGTTTCAGACATTCACAGAGTATTCCAGAATTAATTCCCTATGAATATGGCAGGAGGCTACTCTATTTCTCAAATAAATACAAAACAATAAATAGCTATGTCCTGCTATGGTTTCTAACACAGTACTGTTTGCAGAAGGGCATTGGTAGGACTGTGGATATTTGGAGGTCACTGTCAGTTCCGCATTTGGAAAGGACACAGAAGAGGTCAGTGTGGGTCCTAGGGCTTTCCTTCGATTTGGGGGCTAGACTGCTAGACTGTTGGCTTTACCAGAGATATCGAGACTGGGGTTGGGGTGAAGGTGTGACTCACACTTGGCCATTCAGGAAAGGCTTAAACCTAAGCTCAGAAGGCAACAATGGGCCGACTTGTCTCAAGTGCTGTCTCTGGTCCTGTGAGCGGCAGGTCAGCTGCCACCTTTTGATGGGCGAACGTGCTCAGAACTCCTCATTACAAGCCACAGTGCTCCCAGAGAGCAAAGGATAAGGGATGATTAGTGAGGCACTTTAAGAAAGCCTCTAACGGGAAAAGAGAAGCCACTCGTGGCCAGGTTTTTCTGTTGGACCCAACACTGGCAAAGTTTGGTGGCTTCTAGAGACATAACTCTGTCTTTGCCTCGATTTACCTTTCAATAGGAGGGATAAACAGGGTTACACAGGAGAACTTGAGCTCTAGCTTGTCCTATACGTTATCTAGCTTCACCTTCACAACAACCCTTCAAGGTTACTACCACTCGCCCAGGACAGACACAGAGTAGATGAAATACCCAAGGCCATGATCCCAGGGAATGGCTGAGCTGGAATTCCACCCCAGGTTTCTGCCTGCCAGGCTCCTTTCCCGATCTTCTTTCAATAACGTGCACCGCTGAGTTGTCACCCAAAGCTCTATAGATGCAGGCACCTTGAGGTTGCATAGGAAGAGTGGGTGGTCATTTAGAGTAATTTCTTTGTTATTATAAATGCCTACATTTTAAACAGTGTCGGATCATAATGATCATAAAACGTGGAATACATACACACACAGTATGATACTATTCAGCCATGTAAAGGAAAGAAATTGTGCATATGCTGATTAAAAGAATCCAGGACCAGGAAGATAAGTACTGCATGATCTCACTCATATGTGATGTCTAAAAATATTAAACTATTAGTAACAGAGAAAAATGGTGATTTCCAGGTGAAAAAAAAATTCAAAAATATTGGTCAAAAGGAACAAACTTTCTGTAATAAAATTAATAAGTTTTGGAGACCTAATGTACAGTATGGTGACTACAGTAAAGAATTCTGAATTGTTTGAAATTTGTTGAGAGTAGATCTTAAGTGTTCTAAACACACACACACACACACACACACACACACACAATGGTAACTTTATGTGATAGTGGGTGTATTTGCTAAACTAACTGCAGTAATCATTTTGCAAGATGGGTATCAAACCATCTACCTTACATAGACACGACTGTTATTCGTGAATTATTTCTTAATAACTATGGATGTTGAGGGAATCCAGATCTAAAACAATAATTAAGACTGGTTTTCAAATAATTAATTAGTACATATTTGTGGTACAGGTGTGCATGTGTGTGTGTGTGTGTGTGTGTGTGTGTGTGTGCGCGCGCGCATGTGTTTATATGTAAGCTAGGATCGGTGCCTTCTCTTCTTTGAACCTCAAATCCCACATTTATAAACAGGGCCCAATGGTTTTTCTCACCAGGCTCTTCAGAAGCATCAATAAATTAGCTGATATCCACATACTTTATATACAAGTAGTATAAACATTTACCCATGGGTGACAAGGTCTGCAGGAAGGAGTATATATCAACTTAGGTGTCATTTCTACATGGGTGAAGGAAGTGGTGAAACAGGACTATTTGACAGAAACAAAAAGAGAGTATCATTGATGTCCTATCAACCCGGATTTAAACCCTGAACTGGGTCACATGCCAGCCAGACTCAGTCTGTCTGGAACCTCAAGTATAAAGTGAACTTGCTCTTTACTTTAGAGATATAAAACTGAACAATACCCAGGAATAGGGGAAGGTTAGCTTGAAGGGGCAGGGCCTGGAAGACAAGCCTCTGCAGACCCCAGCGATTCCCCCGCAGCTTCTCATCTGAACATAAGCCCCGGAATTGCACTGAGCCACCCAGAACCGTGCAGCAGGCGCCAAGCGCTGCTCCTGTCGCTCTCGCTTGCAATGGCTGCTTCTCTCTCCTTGGGACTTGAGTTAAGAACTTGAACTGTACAATTCCATATCATTTTTTTTTAAAAAAGGAGATATTGGGGAGTTCAAGGGACATCCACTTGGCCAACACAAAAACCAGCTTCAAGATGTCTTTATAGGCTTCATCAGGTTCCTGCACTCCTGAGAGTTTCCCTCCTGCAGAGCTCACCGGAGGCTTCAAGCCCGGGCTGCCGATAGCCTGTGGCAGCAATTAGAGCAACTGCCCTTCAACACAGGCTTTATTTTATCCTGTGATTGCCAGGGAGAGCTACAAACAGCATCCAGCAGGCAGCGATAGCATTACCGCTTATCATTGTCATTTTCTATTTCGTTTATGTTCAGCTGCCTTAAATACTGGAAAAGTGGTATTACTTAAAAGGCTCAGCTGTGCCCTTCCAGGTTTATCAGAAAAAGGCAGAAACCAGGCTGGGTAGTTTTAAGGGCACAGGAAAAACAACACAATTTGGTGACAGGAGGTTTTGAATTACAGTGGGCAATGATAAGCCGGGTCCTGCTTAAGAGTTTAAACATTCAAATAGGTGCACTTAAAATAAACGCCCCCATGGACTCCATCTGACTCTCGTGCCTTTTGCTATCAACCTAAAGCAAGCTGCTCAGAAGCGGCTTTCATCAACTCCAAGGATTAAGCTGTAGGGATTGCATTTGGGATTCGGTAGCACACTCTGAGAATAGACAGTGTTTTTGTCTGGGCACTTTTTTAGTTAGGTAATCGGAGAAGCTCTCTCTGTTTTTGAGACTTTAATTTGAAAATGATGATAGCTATCATTTATTGAGTCCTTTTATCTGCCAGGTAGGACCTGCTTTATATATAAATTTCACTTTAGGAATTTATATATATATATGATTTCACTCAACTCTTACCAGGTCTCGTGAGTGGTATTCTAGATAAAGAGATCAAGACCCAGAGAGATCATTGACTTGCCCCACAGCAAATAGTTAGAAAGTAATCAGAGAGCCGAAATTTTAGAAAGAAGGAGTATTAGAGACTCCAGGTAATGGCTAATTTTTCACGCTAGAATCACGTCTTTCCCACCCAGGCCACACCTACACTGCATGAAAAATAAATATGGCCCAGCCACAACCTTGTAATCCCAGTAGCTGGGAGGCAGAGACAGGAGGATCACAAGTTTGAGGCCAACCTCAGCAATTTACTAAGATCTTCAGTAACTGAACTAGACTCTGTTTCAAACTAAAACATTTAAAAAAGGGAGGAGGGGCTGGGGTATAGATCAAAGGCAGAGTGCTCCTGGGTTCTATCTCCAGTACTAGATAAATAAATATATGTATAAGTCTAAGATGGCACTTATTGCAATACGTTCTTTCATGCAGCACCAAGGAATACACATCCTGCCAATGAAAAGAGCATAATCAATGCTAGGACATTCTGATTTCACATGTAAAAATCTGGCAAGAGGCTGAAGAGAACACCTTACATTGTGATCCAACAAACGGCGATTCAAACACTAGGCTGAAGTATAAACAATAAAGAAATAACATGTAGGCTCCACTTGCGGGCAAATTGCTAACAAGCTAAACACCTGGTTACTTGGTGCTTTCTCCAAGGAGGGAAATAAAATCCAGACAGCCGGTCATCTGTGTTTCCCAATGTCTGCCTGCAGATGGCAGTGCAGGCCACCAGATATGGCCTTTGGCCTTCTGGAACAGGTTCTGAGGACCAGGGCCAGTGGAGAAACTTATTTCCCAGCTATAATTTGTGTTTGCTCTCTCTGAGCTGGTTCAAGCTGGAGAGTCCTTCCTGTGTTGTTTCCCTCAACCCTTTTTCCTCCTCTCTAATATCTTCTTTCTTTTGAGTGTGTGTGGTACTGGAGGTGGAACCCAGGGGCTTTTCTACCTCTGGGCTATACTCTCAGACCTATTTTATATTTTATTTGGAAACAGAGTCCCACTAACTTCCTGAAAGTCTCACTAAGTAGCGGAGGCTGGCTTCAAAACTGTGCAATCCTCCTGTCCCAGCCTCTTAAGCGCTGGGATTACAGGCATGCACCACCACGCCTGGCAGACTTCTTTCTCCTGGTTAACTATTTTATTCACTCTCCACATTACAGAGTCTGAAACAAGTAATTTTGAAATAGAAATACATGCACTGTTGTTTATTATCACACCTCAAATAAAATATCCAGGGTTTGGCTAAATGGCAAAATGAAAGAAAGTTATTGCCCTTTTTTGGGGGGGGGGAGCAGCTCTAGGATTGAACTCAGGGGCTTTCTATCTCTGAGCTATATACCCGAGCCCTGTTTATTTTTATTTTGAAACAGTCTCTCTAAATTGCTGACCTTGAATCTGCCATTCTCCTGTCTCACCTCCCCAAAAGCCATTGTTTTGATTATTCTACTTTTCATATATCTAGAGACTCTTCCTAGACAGGTTCTCATATCTCTTGATGTGCCTGATAATTATATCTATTTGTATCACTTTCCTCTTGAAATACTCCCAAAGCCCCCCATAGGATGAAGTCGAAGAATGGAAATGTGATTCTGGATCCCTTCTCCCACCTCATTAGAGACCACTGCGACCGCTCCAGCTCCATGCAGCCACCTTTGAACACAGGAACTGTTTATTTCTGACTCTAGACGTAGCAGAGCACCTTCTTCTTCCTGAAATATTCTCCCCTTGATCCACGCAAAAAACTTCATGCTCATCCCTTGCAACTAAGCTCAGGTGTTGTGGTGGACCCTTGCTCATTTGTGCTGCGTCATCCTCACGCACTCGATGGTCTGTAGCGGCTCCCTGCACTCACTCCCTGGCGTGACGATCACTCGACATTACTAGTCATTGACATGGCGATCCTCTTCCTCTGTCTTATTTATAGTTGTATTCCCAGCACCCAGCCCAGAGCTGGAGTTATGGTAAGGACTCACTTGGTGCTCATTGAATGAATAATTAAATGCCTCTTTTCTAGAATATACCAAAACTTATAATCCCCTAAGGGGTTGTTTTTCACTTTTACACGTTAGGATCACCGACCTGAAGAAGAAATTCTGCTATGTGCAACAACCCGGATGGAACTGAAAAACATTATCTTAAGTGAAAGAAGCAAAATGCAAAAAGAGATACTCCATGATTACTAGAAAATACTGTGCCAAGTGAGACCCACCAGTCACAGAAAGTCAAGGATGGGATGTTTTTTCATTATGTGGGAGCTAGAGAAATGGATTTGGGGGAAGGAAGTAGAGAAGGGGAAAATAATTAATGAAGAGAACAGGTAAAATAATGCTGTGTCCATGTATGAAGGCATTGCTACCAACCTCACTAACATATACAGGGAGAGAGGGAGGAGGCTGAGATATAGAGGGAAACACACTATTGTGTGTGTAAATATGTTGCTATCACTTTGAGCCTCACCATCATGTATAATTACTTTGTACCAATGAAAGTACACAGATATAAAATAGTCAAACTCAAAGAAGAGAGAAGAATGGTGGTTTCCAGAGACTAAGGCCTGGGGAAATGTGTGGGAGGGGTAATCATCACCAGTTAAAAAGCCTCAGTTAGATAGAGGAATAAATTCAGGCTTTCTTCTTTTTAGATCAATTGCATAGCATGGTGAATGGAGCTAATATCTGGGCACAGCAAATTTCAATATCATTAAACCAGTGAATTTCAAGTGTTCTGATCACAAAAAGGTTAAATGTTTGCAGTGTTGGCTATGTGAGAGGTCTTTGGATCACTGGGCATTTGTATGCTCAAAAGTGAGACCTGACCCTCTTTCTTTGCTTCCTGGTCTTGAAGAGAGCAATTTTGCTCCACCAACCTGCACCATGATGTGCCAAAGGCCCAAAGCAATGGGATCACTTGATTATGGGTTGGACTGACAAGACTGTAAGCTAAAACAAGCCTTTTCTCTCGAGATTGAACCCAGGGGTATTCTACCTCTAAGCTATACCTTCAGCCATATTTTTCATTCTATATTTTCGAAACAGGGTCTCACTAAGTTTCAGAGTGCCTCACTAAATAACTGAGATTGGCTTTGAACCTGCGATTCTCCTGTCTTGGCCTCCCAAGTACTAAACCTTTATGCTTTAGACGTTAATTTCCTCAGATAATGTATGACAGTGAAAGAAAACCAACTAATGCAGAGTAATGTTATTCCCATGGTCCCAGATAAAACCATGGGCAGTTATACTAAGTGCTGGGGCATTAGGCCCTGGGAGGCCACGGTGGCAATACAAAGACCCTGTTCTGCTTTCAATTAGGGTGAGGCTCCTGCTAGCTTAAGATAAATAAAAATGGCATATAGCATAAATACGTCAAGGAAGAAGCTAAGCTTAGATGTTATGATGGTGTGTCTCAGAGCAATAAGATAGGAGATGGCCTAGGAAGGCATTTTGTAGCTAAATTGTGTAGTGTACGTGTGTGTGTGTGTGTATGTGTGTGAGAGAGAGAGAGAGAGAGAGAGAGAGAGAGAGAGAGAGAGAGAGAGCTCACAACAGCAATTTCTTTTAAGGATATCCTCTAACAGAAAGACCTTCATATCATGTGTCTCTATTAAAAGTTATTACTTAGTTATGCTGGAGAACTGGCATGATGGTAATGATTTTAGAAATATACAAAATATTTGAAGGGTTACAAGATCTGGCCTATCGGAAGAAACAAACCTAAACCTTGGTTTCCAAAAGAGTATACTTCAAACATAAGACACCCGTCTCTTTGGTTACTGGCCAGAAACACATTTTCAGGAATTACACCAGTCAGAGGAAAAATTTCTATGGGGCTTCAGTGGACCATAAAGAGCATTATCCAGCCTGCTAACTGGAAACCATTATCAGTGAAGGGGATGCACAAAGGTGCAGCAGGGCTGAGTGACCGAGTCATGGGAAGCCATCGGATGCTCTCTAGTCCCCAGCCTGCGCAGCGATGTTCATTTATGTGAGAGGGTGAGTTTTGCATCTTATATCCAAGCAGGAAGCAAAATAAGATATCAGAGAGGGATTTACTGTCTCTGGCCATGCGAGCTAGATTATTAAGATGCACACTTCAGTTGCAAATAGGCAAAAAGCTGGAGAAAGTATTTTTAAATCTTTGAAACTTAAACTCATTAAGACAGTGAGGAATTGCTAGAGCAATACTAAAGTGAAAATGCTTATGCATACAGATAAATAAGTTTGGGAGAAACTTTTAGCCTCAGGGTATCTGTCAGCCTACGAAAATTTGAACTTTCCTTTTGACAGCTTAATGGGGCAAGGAAGATAAACTCCAAAGAGCTGGCAAGGTCTTCTTTTGGGGTGAGGAAACTGTTTTAGATTGTGAAGATGACTGTATAATTGTTAGTACATGGTAAAATTCATTAAATCACCCATTTAAAGTGGGTAGATTTTATGATATGTAAATTACATTGCAATACAACTACTTTAAAATTCAATGGCCAGGCTTAACAATTAGATACAAATAAGTCATATAGAAATTTAAATATCTAAAATAAGAAACAGAGAAATAAAAATAAGGAAAATACAGAAGAGTAAGAAAAACCGTAATGCATTTTGATGGTTACTTTTAGCTGTCACTTTGACTGGATTGGAGATGTTTAGATGTCTGTCGAAAAATGGATTTTGCATGTATGTGCGCTTGAGAGGTGTGGGAGGTTGGCCACTGGCATGTGAGTTGGTAAACTGAGTGAGAAAAGTGTGCCCTCACATGAGCAAAAGGTATGGATTAAAAAAAAAAAAAGCTAGAAGGCTGTTTTAGCCAGGGTACTCCAAACAAATAGAACCAATAGAATGTAATTTTTAGAGAGAATTTATCTATCACAGAGGGGCCAATGATGCAGTCCCCTTCCCTAGCTCAACACTAAGGCCCAGAAGTTCCCTGGACTGATCCTGGTACACATCTGTATTCAATGGCTGAAATATCTGGGGTCTGAGATGTAAATAAGACACCATCAAAAAGCAACTCGGGAGGCTGAGACCGGAGGATCGCGGTTCGGGGACAGCCTCAGCTACTTAGTGAGGCCCTCTGCAACTCATTGAGACCTGGTGTCAAAGTAAAGAATCAAAAAGAGGGCAGGAAGTGTAGCTCGGAGGTCGAATGCCCCTGGGTTCCACCCCCAGATCCGCAAAAAAAATTAAATAAATAAAAATAAAAATAAAAAGCAACTCAGCTGCTCAAGAGGACTCAAGAGTGCACCTAACAGCTTTCCCCTTCTGAACTCTCATTCTGTTTGGGTCCAGGACAGTTTGTGCCTACTGGCCCCATGTCAATTACATCTTAAAACACTCCCACAAACACCAGAAAGGATTTCCCAGGCATCCTTCAGTGCAGTCAGGTTGACAACAAATTAACTGTCTCAGCAGCACAAATTATCTCTGTCCTCTGGAGCAGGAAGCCTTTCTTCTGCTCCTTTGGGACATCGGGGCTCCAGGTTGTTCAGCCTTGGATTCCGGGGTTTGCATCAAAAATCTCCTGGGACCTTTGGGCCTCTAGTGTTGGACTAAGAGGCACGCCGTTGGCTTCCTTGGTTCTCAGGACTTCAGACTTGGACTGAGCTATGCTCACAGCTGGTCTGGGAGTCGAGCTTGGAATGAGCCACTGTGGGATTTCTCAGCCTCCATAATTATGTCAGTCAATTCTTCTTTATATATCATGATTCTTCTTTAATATATCTATGTCCATCTACCTCTTCGTTCATCTTTTTTATTGATTCTGTCTCTCTGAACTACTCTAATACAAGTGCAGTGCATAAATGTGCAACATATTCTTGATCTGAGCCCCAGATATAAAAGATAATGAGAAGGAATAAAAAAAATACGTGAAGAGGAAATGCCTGAGAATCTTCTGGAAGTGGTGAAAAACTACAGAGATGCAAGAAGGTCACTGAATCGCAAGATAAACGAATCAAACAAATTAAAAGAAAAAGAAAATAATTCACATCCACACATATTAAAATAATGCTAATAATATTGTGGATAAATCAAAGATGAAAAGAAAAAATTGTTTTGTACTGGAAATGGAATCCAGAGGCATTCTGCCTCTGAGCCTCAACTCCAACCCTTTTTATTTTTTGGTTTGAAACAGAATCTCCCTACGTTATTGGCAGCTTCACTAAGTTTCTGAGTTTGTTATGGAACCTGTGATAACCCAGTCTCAGCCCCCCAACCCCCAAGTACTAACTAGGATTACAGGCATGCATCACTATGCTAAACTGAGAAAAACCTTAAAAGAAGCTACTTTCATGGCAAGGAAAAAAAATTGAGTTGTTTTATTTGCTGCCTATAGAGTTTCAGATTTGCACAGAGTTTTAGTTGTACAACCATATGAATAGAGTTAATGCTATAACTAAAATATACAGATAACTCAAGAAACTCAGCACTAGGAAAACAAATAACCCAATCAAAAAATGGGCAAATGAACTAAATAGTTCATGAAAGAAGGAATTCAAATAGCCAATAAATGCATGAAAAAATGTTCAACATCATTAGCTATCAGACAGATGCAAATCAAAACTACCCTGACATTTCACCTAACTCCAACTAGAATGACAACCATTCAAAACACAAACAACAAATGCTGGTGAGGATGTGGAGAAGTTCAGAAGCTGGCATAAGAGTCATATGCCCACCCCACTATTTCCCATAGCAGCACTTCAAAAACGAAAACCAAACATAAACATACACCGCAGAAGGTTTCAGTCTAACCTAACCAGCTCACCCTTGTACAACTAAAAGTACTTTGTTCCCCAAAGAAAACCAATAAAATTTATCTGCCTTGTTCAAGCTCCAGCCCCAAGACTTCTGACTGTTGTCTATTCCTCTTTTTAATTCTGTGGCAATCCCAGTTCAATGTACTGCAAACCACAAAATTATTACAAAGCCAGACACCACCAATGCATATGTAATCTTGGTGGAGAGAGACAAAAATGGGGAAGCTAGTTGAAATATTTACATGTAATGAGGAAGGAAATTCTGGGGGATGGGTCTAATTATATTCTCTGCAACAGGTCCCACAGCTGTGGTTACTATTGATGTCTTACCAATACCAGGGCTCACTCTGGGTTTACTTTGCCTTCTGCTACTATGTCAGTCTTTTGGGTGCTTAATCAACAGTGTGACCCTAAAACATACCACATATATATATATCAAGCCTTGGTGGTCTTACATAGGTAGGATTGTGAAATTCTTCCAATTGCCTTTCACTAACTTTCTCTTGCTGCTTAAAAATATTGCTGTTATAAACTTCTCAAGAGTGGAGATGCAATTTCTTGATGGCAGACCAATCCTACTATACAAATACAAAATGACGCTCTTTACCAGCCTGCAAGATTTTTACTCTCAGCCAGCTTATTCCTAATTTCTCCAAGTGTATTTATGATATATAAGATTATTTAAAAATTAATTGTATCCCTAACAGGTAATTCAAGTTCATACCTCAATCCTATATGAGTGGTCTTTTTTTCATCAAAATGCATCTTTTTAAGCAAAAGATGGGTCTAGAAAAAAGTCAAAATGCCTTAATAGTCTTTAACCTCCAACTTTGCCTGGGTAAATAATGAGTAGTATGAACATGATGTAGATACACAAACTTATCAAAGCCAATCACTGCGCTGAACAAGGAAAGCTGTTGGGGGAGGGAGTGGGTGGGAACTGGGGGAGGGCTCAAAGAGCACTGTGTGCATGTATGCCTCAATTATCTTGAACTTCATCAAGATGTATGATTATAATCTACCACTTAAAAAAAGAAAAAATTTACTGATTAAACCATTTCCCATTCAGAGTAAAGCAAGAGATAGCTCACATGTTGTCTATATTTAAGCCAGGATTGGTGGCGCATGCCTGTAATCCTAGTACTTGGGAGGCTGAGACAGAAGGATTACAGTTTCAAGGACAGCCTCAACAAGTACCGAAACTCCCATCAACCTACAGAGACCCTGTTTCAAAATAAAAAATTGAAATGGGACTGAGGGCGTAACTCAGAGGTAGAATGCCCCTGGATTCAATCCCCAGTACCAAAATAAATACATAATAAAAAACTCAAAAAAAAATAAATTCATATTCAACGTGCAACTGTTAGGGGTCCAAAGTGTCCTCCCGAAATACAGATGCTGAAATCCACAGAATGTCATTATAATGGGTCATTCTAAAGTGGTAATAACATTGCCGGGCGTGGTGGCGTACACTTGTAATCCCAGCATTTGGGAGGCTGAGACCGAGGATCGCGGTTCGCAGACAGCTTCAGCTACTTAGTGAGGCCCTCTGCAACTCAGCGAGACCCGGTTTCAAAATAAAGAAAAAAATAGAGCAGGGGAGTAGCTCAGAAGTCGAATGCCCCTGTCTTCCATCCCCAGACACCCCCCCCCCAAAAAAAGAAAAAAATAAATAAAGTGGTAATAACATTGAAATAAGACCCTTGAGATGGGCCCTCATCTGATCTGACTGGTTTCTTTTTATAAAGAGGAAATTGGGACACTAGAAAAGACAACAAATCACACAAACACAGACAAAAGATCACGGGAGGATCCAGCAGATAGGCATCTGTCCCCAAGCTGGGCAGGGAAGCCTCTTGGGAAACCAAACCTGCCGATGTCTTCTTGTTCCTCCAGCCTTCCATACTAAGAGAAAATAGATGTGTGTGCTTTAAGCTCCTGGTCCACAGTATTTTGTTATGAAAGTACCACCATCCTAACACAGGAATCAATTCAAAGGATAAATAAAATTATTAGTAAAGAAAAGTACTGAAATTATAATTTGCTTTCCATTTATATTTTAAATATTTCCACATGTTAGGATTATTATAAATTTAGCTAGGCACAGTGTCTCACACACACCTGTAATCATAGTACTTGAAAGATTGAGACAGGAGGATCACAGGTTCCATGCTATCCCCAGCATCTTAGCAAGATTCTGTTCCAAAATAAAATAAAATAAAATATCTGGGGGTATAGTTCAGAGGTAGAATGCCCCTGGGTTCAATTCCAAGTACCAAAATAATTTTAAAAAATTATGTGAATTTTATAATTATGAGCAGGAAACATTACTTAAAATTCTAATGGCATATGAATTGTAACATATTTTTTCTGCTCTAGGGAAGGGAGTAAGAATTATCTTCAGAGTCTCCAGTGTACTTGATTAGGCCAGATGTTTGTTGATTGTACTATTATGACCTGCATTAAATGATCTGGCATGGTTTCCTTTCAGAAAATCCTTGACCTGCTTAAAGGGTATTAGGTGATGACACTGATCAGTATCTTAACTTCCCCCAGATCAGACTCTACATCAGAGCACATTGTACAGATTATTTATTTATTTATTTACTTACTTTTTTTTGGTACTGGTGATGGAATCTAGGGGTATTCTACCTCTGCGGTACATCTCCAGCCCTATTTTTTATTCTTTATTTTTGAAACAAGGTCTTACTAAGTTGCAGAGGGCCTCACTAAGTGTACAGGTGATTTAAAAATGATGGTATCTCAAGAAAAACCTGTGAGCAGATGCTGAGGCCCACTAAGGCCCAATTTTAAGGCAAAGCTTGACAAGGGATTGCTCCAGTGTATCCCACAGAGAAGCAGAGGAGATCTGGAGAGTCAAGTGTTGACCCAGGCAGACGGCATTGAGACTTCAAATTCCCAAACCCATTGCATTAGGAAAAAAAGAAATGCCCAGATTCTAACATGGACAGTGCTTTGGGAAAAGAGCTGCATGTTCCAGCTCTTACGAGCCCAAACTCAAAGTTCTGGCCACCCCAAACAGAACCAGAGGGTTCCGTGGCCATTTTGTTGGAGTACCAACGTCATATGCCATGGCGAGCACTGGATACCTTGGTTACTTCAACATGTCTTTCAGTCCAGGTCACATTCCAGAGGGCCGCCATGACTACTGGAGACTGCAGAGCTTCGCATCACCAAGATTTTCATGGCCCCCAGGCACTTCCATCATTTTCACTCTGCTTCTCCTCTTCCAGGAATTCTTCCAGAAAAATTGGCAAGCATTCCCCAGGAAAGAGGCCAAGAAAGAGCTGCGTTCCAGAGAGCCATGTGTCTTCTTTCTACCCTTGGACTCCCTAGTCATCTTCTCAAACCTCCTCCACCCTTCCTCTCTTCCTGTTCATCTCTGTCTCTCGCCACCTGTTTCACTCACCAGCTCTAATGCGAAGCGACATTGGCTGAACGTCTCTCTGCATTATGCTGACATCTTTAACCCACATTATGAGCAAAGACAATGTCGTTGGCTGCTTTCTCAGTGACTGGAGAGGATGTATGTTTTCTCCTGCCACTTCAGGATGGGCCAGATTAGGACCTATTTCCATATCATCATCGTGGCCTTGGATGGGAGCTTTGAGCATTCACTGTCTATTCACTGTCTATAGAAATTTTGCCCCTCTTGTCTAAACACTGATTGATGGAGAGTTTGGGCTGATATGTTTCAACAAGAGCAGGCATTTGAGAAATGTGAGTCATGTGTGGATACGACTTAGTGCCCAAGCCTTCAGGGCCTGCTCAGGCCTAATATTTATTTACCATTTCCGGATGATCACATTCTGCTAAACGGAACAGACACACAGTTCATTATAGGCAATTCAGGGCCTGTGGTCACTGGGTCTGCTTTGTTTCATTTGTTTTTGTACTGGGGATTGAACCCAAGGCATTCTAACTCTGAGATACACCCCAGCCTTATTTTATTTTATTTTTTTATTTATAAACAAGGTCTCACTAAGTTGCTGAGGGTTTTGCTAAATTGCTGAGGCTGGCCTGAAACCTGAGATCCTCCTCCACTGAGTCTCTTAAGTACTGAGATTACAAGGGTACACCAATATAGATGGCTGAGGAGTCAAGTTTTTATCAAGGCCCCACAACAAGCCCAAAGCTATGTTCTATAAAATAGAATAACAAAATGTGGATAATTTTATTTAAAACCCCAATGGTCTGGGAATCTTCTATTGGGATTTTTAATAGTCTCATACAATATTTTCAGCTACTTCCTCAGATCTGAGTGCTATTTTTTTGTATCTACTTATTCTTGGACTACTTAGTTCTGGACCATCTGGGATGGTTTCTTTTGTTCTGGGTCCCAATTGGAGAGGTTGAATTCATTTCCCCAAAGTTGTTGCAACAAATTGTCAGAAACATAGCTTTAAAAATGTAAAAAATGATTCCCTCCCAGTCATGGAAGCCAAACATCAAAGTGCATGATGTCAGAAAAGTGGGTTTCTATTGACAGCTCTGAGAGTCACCTTTCCTAAGCCTTTCCCCTGACCTGTGGTGCTTGCTGGCATTTTCTGGTCTGAACTGGCTTGTCAATGCAACACCCTAATCTGCCTCCATTTTTACATTGCCTTCCCCTTTCTGTCTGTGCATAACTTCCTCTCTTTTTATATAAGGACACTTGTCACTGAATTTAGGACTCAGCCTCAATCTAGAATAATCACCTCTAGAGAGCTTCAACTAATTATATCTAAAAAGGCCCTTGCTTCAGATTAGATCATCTTCACAGGTTCTGGGGTTTAGAACATGGGCATATATTTCAACTCACTACAGAAACATTTCTGTTTACTGAGTTTTTAGCTTTAAATATTCATATAGATAGAGCATGTGTTGTTAATAGTGCAGGGTGTAATGTGGAATAAGTTGTCCTTTACTTTGGAGAAAATACACCATTATGTCTTTGACCATAAACTGACAGGCTATCACACTTACAAAGAGTTTATCGTGTATTCTATGGCATACATGAGTTTTATTAAGGCCAAAATAGATCCTTATTTTCAGATTCTAGCAGCTACTATAATAAATGTTGGCCCCTATACTATTTTATGGATGGGTAAGGCAATAATGTCACTGCAGACTATATTGTGGCATGGAACCAAAGAGTTGAAGTAATTTTTAGGTAACATCGTTATAGCATACTGCCAGGTAACCAGATAGATAAAATAATCTGTATTCCAATAGATAAACAGAAACATTTATAGACTAGATCCTTGAAAGAACTCTCTTGTAAATAAATAAATAAATAAATAAATAAACAAACAAATAAGACATAGTCAGAGCCACTACCTGCTAAACTTAGGATAATTCACTTTCATTGTTCAAGATAATCCAAAACAAATTGATTCTTCTCAGATCTGTGAGTTAAGTAGAAATAAAATTCCTGTATCTTTCAAAGATTTTTTTGTGGTCACATTAATTTAATAATTTATTCTAAGAAATTATAATTCTTTCACATTATTATTTGGATAGCTGGGCCGGCTTCAGAACTTGATTTTTCTTATCTTCATAGCTTTTATGTTAAAATCTGGAAGGTATATTCTTCTAGAACTGAGAATGTATATAACAACTATATATGTAGCAATCAGGTAATAGATGTGAATATGGGTTTGTGATCTAATGACACTAAAACAGTATTTGTGACTCAAAATTCCATTTGTACTTGGCCCTTGTAAGATTCCATCCTGACAAGTGGGCACATTGGTGTTCTGAGTTCCCAAGAATTGGTATTAAGTAGAGCTAGTATCTAACAAGTCTTTCAAAGATGAGTTTCTCTCTTTCCTAAAGGAAAAATTATCATGACAAATCATTTCAATGTTGGAAACTTACTAAAAGAGTCAATATGTGAACTCCTGATTTATTTCTTCTTTAAAGCCTGTACTCAAGTACACTAATTCTGGGAATTGGGTTTATCTTTCATGACATTTAGACTCCAATTAGGCTTTTATTCTCAAGACCATAAATTTCTTTTTAATTATATAAACCATGGAAAAGGGGTATTTCCACTTTCAAGGCGGTAAAGTAGACATTTTTGCCTATTCCTCTAAGTACAATTAAGAATTAATAATAAACACACACACACACACACACACACACACACACACACATATATATATATATATATATATATATATATATATATATATATATATATACTATTCATATCGTCTACCGATTCAATACAATCTCTATCAAGATACCAATTATATTTTTCATGGATATAGAAAAATAATCATAAAATTTATAAAGGGCCATAAAACACCTCAAATAGTCAAAGCAATCTTAAATAAGAAAAGATAAATTAGAGTCATCATATTCTATGACTTAAAATTATGTTTCAATGTTATAGTGAGCAAACAGTATGTAAACAAGGCATGGTGGCACACAACTCTCTCCATTCTCTCTCACTATCCCTTGCCCTCCTACTCATGGGGTCTCTTTCAGTTCTTTGAACATTTTGTCTCTCTCTTCTTTGCTTATTTCTATTCTCTTTTACCACCATCTCTACCCAAAGGCATGTCCCTTTCCCAAGACTACTGTGTCTCTATTTCTCCTTTTACTTAGATAGTAATCATCCTTTCATTTTGAACATAAGAACAGCCATCTCTAAGATGCTTTCCTTGACTCATCACGACAGTATTATATTTCTAATTATACAGTCCCATAAAAGGATGAGCATCATTGCAAAGTCTATTTATTAGACATATTCACAAATATTGTCTTCAATTCTCAGCATAACTCCATGATGTATCCATGAAGGATACTTAGCACCAAAGATTTAAGAATTTGTCATTGGTAGTCGTGATAGATGCTTGTTTTCTTACATTGAATACCATGATTTTTTGCTTTTTCTTTGTAGCCTGGTGGGTTGGGGCCTTCCTAACAGTAGAGAAATCACAGTGCTGATGGTTCCAGTAATTCCTAACACTTCACTTTGAAAACCCACGCAGGAGCTTGCGGAAGCTGCAAAGAAAACAGTCAATTAGTGTTGTGTTTGAGGTTGCTTTTCATCTGTGCTACCTCGGTCCCCAAAGAACCACTCTTTTGTTTATCTACTGAAATTCAGCAGACTCTCTGGGGCTTGCACTAGCAGGGAACAGTAATTAGTCTGAGAATGACAATTCTATTATAACTTGCCTTTCATCTCTTGAGACGTCCACACACCTTGCCAACACTCAGTTTGCAGCTTTCTCTGAAGGGGAGACCAACTGTAGGAGGAAATGGAACGTCCCTATATGGAAACAGATGTAGGAAGGGAGTTTTGTGATTCAATTCCTTTCACTTGTATGTGCACAACACTGGAGGATGTACAAACTCTCCTGATTATTTACAACTTCACTAAGATTAGCTAAGGTGATTTTAAGGAAGAAGAGATGATTCCTAATACACTTGGTGTATTCTCTGTTTCAAAAGTACTGTAAATTACAAATAAAACCCACCTAATAGTCTATAGTAACCAACCTTCCCAGTGTGCCTTAGAATGAGAGATTTTTATAGGGCACAGGACTTTCAGTGCCAAATATGACAAAGTCTTCAGCAAATTGAGATGGATTGGTAACTCTATCAAATTAGGTGCCCACTGATATACCAGGGGTTGGCAAATGGCCAGTGACTGTTTGTAATAAAAGTGTTATTGGAGCATCCCAGACCCATTCATTTACAAATTGCCTCTGGGTGATTTCACGCCACACTGGCAGAGTTGAATAGTTTTGAGAGAGATTCTATGGACAGGAGGCTAAACATATTTACTATCTGCCCTCTTTATAGTAAACCTTTGCCAACCACTGACCTATATCTGAAGTCGATCTTGTAGAGGAGCTATACAAACACAGCTGACGAAATCATCCAGAACGATCCAACCCATCAGAACTGCAAACCACACACTTTATTACAAGATTGACAACCATAAAATGGTTTGCATGATAAAAATCTGAGATAGATATATCCATCTGTCCTTCATGAAAATACAATGATAACCCTTATCCAAGAAGACCGAAGGCATACTTGTTATTTTGTCCTATGGACAATTCTACGTTTTTGTTCTCTGCCCTGATTTTAAGCCTCTTAATGTAGGATAGTTTGTAGAACTCTATAATTTGTCAATAATCAGTTTCAAGTCACCACATTTTAATCTATCTATTTCCAAGAATGCCTGATTACCTGGTTTTCCTGCTATGACACTGGATGCCTGTTTGTCCATCAAAATGAATACTAAGTTGGGCATGTGGTTCACTCCTGTAACTCTAGTACTTGGGAGGCTGAGGCAGAAGTTTTGCAAGTTCCTGGTCAGACTCAGCAACTTAGCAAGACACTTTCAAAATAAAAAGGACAAGTGACTTTCTTCTCTGAGTGGTTCTTTGTTCACAATTGAAGTTGAGAGTAAAATGGTCAGTTCGACTCTCAGCTGAGAGTTGCTCAGTCAAATATCTCTGACTTGAACCCCCAGTACCATACAAACATAATATATAAACACACAAATACAAAAAACAAACTCTAAATCACAACTTAGTTTGAAACAGACCTTTACCACTGCGTGCTATGTAAACTTGGGTAGGTTCAAATTCTTTAGACCTCAATTTTCTTACTTATTCAATAAAGATACTAATACCTACCTCATTAGTTTCTGTGATAGGTGAACTGAATCAAAGTAGTCAAAACACAGGATAGACACAGTAAACATTCAATGCACCTAACCTGCTGTCCTCATGCCATCATTATTAATAATTTCTGGAATCGCTACTTGGACAATTAGCCTGGACTTTATTATTTATGTGGCTTGTGGTTCAAACTAAAACACGTAACTATTGGGGAAAAAACATGAATGTGGTGATGGGTCAAGTTCTATATTCATAGTTTTTCCAAGTAGCACATTTTCCGGGTCATTTGCATTCCACCTATGGAAACTTACTCGATGGGTGGCACTTACACACAGGTCCCAGGTTACCCAGCATTTCATTCATGTTAACAACCCAGCAAGAGGCAGAACTGACCATTCGACTCTCAACTTCAATTGTGAGCACAGAGCCACTCAGAGAGCAGAGTCACTGAGTCACAAAGTTGGTAATGATGTTGCTAACAAGTAACGTGATACAACAAGCAGAACAAGCTATGCTATATCAAAACCTCTTTTTTGTCTCTAAGTAAAGTGTTTTAAGAGCTATAAGATATTGCTTCCTGTATCTTTCAGAGTCATTCCTAGGGCAACTAGGAAATAAAAGGCTTTGTGTGAGTTTAAAACTTGAAATGTTGCTCTAAACCTCTACAGTAGAGCAAAATAATTTATTCACAACAAAGAAAAATGAAGTCAAGTTTATTCAGATAGACCCTGGTGGACTCTAGCCCTACACCTCTGCTACTATTCTCTTGGAACCTCTGAAACCTCAAAGAGATTAGAAGACTGTTGAGGGTAAAAATAATCCCCAGAATAGAAGGATGGGGAAGCTCTGAAGAACCTTACCACAAACACTGATTTAGGCCTTAAGTAATCTTTTAAGGAGGATATTTAACTTACAAAACTGTCCTTTTTTTCTTTACATGTCTCCTATGTCTTCTGTGATACTTACTTTTACCTAGAAATTTATTCTAGATGAAAATATTTGTTTTTGTTTTTGTTTTGGCTGAAGGAGACTTACTACAGTTTGGATGTGAGTGTCGCTGACATTACCACGCTTGGTCTTCACGGTCACATTTTTGGAAGGTGATGAGACCTGCAAGAGTGGGAGGTCCTCAGGGGACCCTTGAAGGGGCCTGACCCCGCCCCCTCCTGTCCTTTGTTTCCAGGTCAAGAGGCGAGGGCCTTGGCTCATGATGCACTGCTTCATCACAGACCCAGAGCCACATGGCCAACCATTGACACTAATAGACCAGAGCCATCAAGCCCAGGAGCCAAGATAAACTTTCATCTTTGTAAGTTGATTACCTCGGGGGTTTGTTATGGTGATGCAAAACTGACGATCAAAGGTCTTCAGGGATAATTTTGGAACAAAAATGATTTTATTTTTAATGCCAACTTAGGCTCAGTGAACCAATTCAATGAAACAGATTCCTTGACTCTTGGTTTACCGTCCTTTCTTCTATGACAATTTCCCCATATGTCTCTGAGTGTATTTTTTTTTTATTCTCTTTAAATTGCTTCCCGAGCCCAGTTTCTCTGGATAGCTTGGAACTGGGAATATTTAAACTCATGCTTCCTGCTCAATCTGAAGTCGGACCCATTTTTTGGGACTGCCTAGTCCAAGCCTTGTCTGAGACTCAGTTCTAGATTTCAATGTAATCTCTGCATTTATTTTTTCCTTTTCACTGTGCCTTACTTTCTTTCACTATAATGCGGGATTGATAATGTATGTTTTTATCGGCGCTCAGGAAAATATTTATCATCATACGGGAGCACTTGCATGAAAGGGAATCAGCATATGGGAGAGATTAAATGGTACAAGAACAAAAGCTCAGGATGGAACACGGCGCACATCTGTTGCCGTCTCAGAGAGGACTCAGAGAGGGAAACAAATAGCCTGTCTTCATATGATTCTGTAAATAAGCCTGAGTCACAGCCTAGTGCAAGTCCCAGAAATGAATCTGCATGTGGTGGAGACAGAGCTTATGGAAGCAGATAGTGAAATGGGCTAAATGCGCAGCAGTAACTTCTTAACGTATTGTGCTTGGGGCTTGGGCATCTTGTCAGATGAGTCTGGGTTTAAATCTGGACTCCAGCCTTTATGGTCTGGTCGAACAACCTCATTCAGCCTCAGTTTATTTTCAACAACAAAAAAGTAAAAATAATTACTTTATGGGGTGGTTGTAAAGGTTGTAAATAGTGTCTGGTGCTACACATGAGACTTAAGAAATATTACCTATTATTATAATTTTCATCACCACTGTTGTCGTCATCATCGTCGTCATCATCATCATCATAATCATCATTCTGGCATAAGAAATTACCATTTTACCATTTTTCCTGTCTAGAAAATCTGTTGGCAATGAAAATTTCCACTACTTGTATCTGAAAACTATAATTTCAGATATATATGTTTGTGGATATGGTTTTACAATCTTTTGTTGAAAATCTCAGGTAAAATGCATTTTGAATTTCAGATCTTTGGTATTTTTGAGAAGTCATACAGTGCATCCAGCATGTGCTACATAGCAATCCCAGCAAGGTCTGGAGAAGCACTCTGTCATCAATCTTGTGCACTTTTTTGTCGAGGACCCAAGACCACTTCCAGGTCTGGTGATTTGCTGGAAAAACTCGGGACTCAGGATATATTCATATTCCTGACTATGATTTATCACAACAACAAATGGACACAAAGGAACAACAAAGCAAAACTAGCAAAAGAAAAAGGCTCATGGGGAGAAGTCCAGGGGAAACCCGGCATGGGGATCCAGGAGTTTTCTCTCAGTGGAGTTACACAGGATGTGTTTACTTTTTCTAGCCACACATTGTGACAGCACATGTGAAATATTTTCTGCTAGAGAAGCTCCTTAAAGAATCAGTGCTCAGAATTTTTACTGGAGACTAAGACATATGCATATCTCTGCCTAGCACTTACCCAAATTAAAGAATCCTGGAAGACAAAAAGGTTTGCAGCCTAAATCCCATGGATTGCTTGCACAGTTCAGGCACAGTGAACCACTCTTGTGAGCTAGGGAATGGTAGCAACCTTCCACACATCCATGTTCTCAGATCCCAGTTAAAGACTATCTTGAAAATGGACTTAGTTTGAAAGGAAACAGAAAAGCCTTTTATTTCTGGATGGCATGGTTGTTTATATAGACATCTTAACTGACTCTGTAAGCACCACCCTAACTAATAAGTGAGCTAGCAAGGTTACAAATGGTTATCAATGGCATAAAATTAATTGTACTTATATCTAACAATGAAAAATCAGAAATTAAAATAAAAAAAAAGAGTCTCTGTCATGTTGGGTAGAAAAACTGGGATTATCATATTGCTGCTATTTAGAGCATAGAACGGTATAACCACTTTGAAAAATACTTATGGTCCGATATAGAGCGTTAGGGTCAGATATAGGGTACCCCCTAAAGAGCTCCTGTATTAATGTTCAGGGTTGATATGGCTGGGTCATTGGGGTTGTTAATATCATCAGTAGATAACAACATTACAATGATGGTAACCATACATGGGTTACCCTGCAGTGGGTGGTAACCTGGGCTGGTGGGATGTGGTTGGAGAAGGTGGGTCCCTGGGGGTGTGGTCTTGGGGACTGTGCTCCTGTCTTTGAATCCCCTTGCTTGCTGGCTTGTTCTTTGCTTCCAGACTCCAGGATGTGAGTAGCACAGCCCTTTCTCTCTGCTTCCCGTTGCCATGCCCAGAGCTTCCAACTCTGCCTTCACATTCAACTGAACCCTGAGAACTCCAAAAAACTGTGAGCAAATAGATCATCATTCCTCTAAGTTGTGTGGTCAGGTCTTCTGGATTATAGCGATGGAATGCTGACTAAGATAATGTGCTATGTGATTCATCTTTCCCCTCCTAGTAATTTACCCAAGAAACAGAAATGCATATGTCTATTCAGAGATGTTTACACAAATATTCACGGCAATTTCTGTTTACTATGAATTGAAAAGAACTGAACTGAGATGTCAACTCCAGAGAATAGGCAAATAGGTCTTTCATATAAATGAAGCCACTTACCAAAAATACTGAAAAATTATTGGTGTGTACACTATAATATGAATGAGTCTCAATTATGCCGAGTGCAAGAAGTCAGATAAAGAGGACCCCATTCTATATGACTTCAATTATATGGACTCTAGAAGTTGCGAACTAATCTAGAGATACAGAAAGCGGCTTGATGATTGCCTGGAGAAAAGGAACGAGTACAAAGGGGCATGTGAAAACTTTGAGGACTGATAAACATGTTCTGCCTTGACTGTGGTCATGGTTATGTTGATGCATAAGTATGTCAACCTTATTATACTGCATACCTTAAGCATATACTTAATTAGAACAAATATTAGCACAGGACCAATTTCTCTATTTTCAGTCGTGTGTGTGTGTGTGTGTGTGTGTGTGTGTGTGTGTGTGTGTGTTACTAGGAATGAAACTACATCATGGCTCTTTTTAAATTTATTTCTTAAACAGGGTCTCACTATATTTCCGAGGCTGGGCTTAAAGCTTCAATCCTCCTGTCTCAGCCTCCAAAGAAGTGTGATGACAGGCCACCATTTCTAATAAGAACATATTTGAATTGGAGTCTACTTCTTTAATACACTTGAGCCCAATGACATCAACTTTAATATTTACAATGTTCTGTGAAAGAATGCTTTGACAACTCTTTCTAAATTAGTGTCTGGTTGAAACTGAATTCTACCAGTTAATAGTCTGGCAAAAAATAAATTTACTTTCAAGATTTAGTGACATGGCTTTATCTGTGCAAATCCTCATCCCTATTTAAAACAAAAACAAACAAAAAACATAGTACAAGTCCTTCTACAGAGACCAATAAGAACTGTGTCTTTGGTAAAATTGTGATTTCTGGAAATAAATCCTCACTATTTGAAATAAATTATCACCATTTATGTATTCATGAGCCCCTTATTCTTCTGAACTTGTTTTTTTATGTTAATAAGAAGTGATTTTTTATTTTTTTAAAATTTTTTTTATTGGTGCATTATATTCATACAACTTATTGGGGTAAAAAACTTGTGTGTACAAACATGTACTCATCGCTGATTTAACCCCTACCCAAATCCCACCCCATCTTCTGAACTTTTTTGGCTGGTGAGAAGTCAGGGTAGGAGGCCGCCAGCCTAATATTAACCAACCTTTCTGTATTTACTCAAGCTGGTTCCTTTAACAGTTCCTGTTCTGTGTCCTGTATCAATTATTTCTCCCCAACGGAAGTTGGCACCACTCATCTCAAACCACACAGAAAAAAAAAGCAAATAAAAATCATTTTCCTTTGTTATTTAACCTCTTCCTAAACTCACCTAAAAACAGAGGTTCTTTTCCATAGCATGAGATCTGTGCATACAGAAACTCCTCTCCCCCGTACAGTCTGAATTATTTATAAAGAAAGACTTCCATGGTCAAACTGAATAAGTGAAGAGCAAAACCAACCTTATGCAGAAGGAGACTTCTCTCTTTAGTCAGCTGTACACATATTCTAGAGAACACCTTCACCCTATGAACTTATAAATTCAGGTGTCTGAAGTATGACCCTGTTGCCTCAGCAAAGAGGTCAAGGGAGTTCTGCAAACCAGCCAGGAATAATTATAACAGTTCTAAAGACTGGAAAAGGCCTAATCTTTGCCCCCAGCTGGGTCTCCTTAATTGCATAACTTATCTGGGCAGTGTACATGAACCACAGTGGTGCTGTACATTATGTTCCCGGGAAATGCTGTCCTGTTTGCAGGGCCTGCTGCAGGAGGGCCAAGCACGGCTTAGCAGAACTTCTCTGTAAATTGCTGGAAGCTGTGTTCCTTCTGGCCTGGCTGTGCAGGTATAAACCACGCACCACTTTTAATAGGGCTGGTTGGTGGTTTTTCTTGTTCTTTGCTGTTTAGAGAAGGACACTGACTGAAAAAAGAACCAGGTTACTGACTCATGGGCAGGGGAGACTGCCAAAGGACAGAGCAGAAGACAGTGCTCACCTTCAGACTGCAGATCTCCACACTCGGGATGAGGTTCTCAAACAGGTTCTAAAGTTATTCTTTAAAAATCTGAAATGATATTATGATGAAGGTGGTTACCTTTAGTGACATCATTTGGAAGTCATGGGGCTCCCTATGATATGACCATTGGGGCACTTCACCTGTGTGATACTTTTCCCAATGTCTGAATAGCCTTTTCCGAAGTAATCATAAGAAAATATGACATACCGGCCTAGATTGGGAGACATTCCACAGGACAGTTGGATAGCACTCCTCGAAACTGTCAAGAGCATGAATGACAAGGAAAGACAGAGGAACCGTTCCAGATCAGGAGAGCCTGGGAATCCAGGACCACTAAATACAAGATGTTGTCCTAGACTGGATCCTGAGATACAAAAAGGTCATGAATGAAAAAAAAAATGGTGAACTCTAAAGAAAGTCTGACATTTAGTTAATAGAAAACTCCAGCATCCATTTTTTCCTTTTGATACATGGATCACAGCACTTTAAAACATCACCAATAGGGAAATCTGGTATAAAATATGCAAGAACTCTTTATCAGCTTTGCAATGTTCATGCCACCCAAAATTCATCTAAAATTTTAAATAGCGATTTCGTTTTTATTTTTGTCGCACTGTAATCACACATCACGGTGAAGTTCAAAGTGACAGCAACATTTATGCACACAGCACTGGTGAGCTTCCCCCCAGCTCCTCACCCTTTCTGGGTGCGCCATTGAGATTAGCACCGATAAGCCTGTGCATGCAATGTCATGCTCACTGTAGTGCTTCCTTCACCAGGGCTCCCTCCCCTCATCCACCTCTCTCCCTTCCACCCTCCCATCACTCCACTGGGGTTCCTTCTCCTTTGTCTAGAGTCCCTCCTCTTTTCCAGTTTCTCCCTTGCTTCCATATTTGAAGGAAAATTTCATTTCTTTTTTTGGCGGTACTAGGGATTGAACCCAGGGCATTGTACCTCCAAGACATAACCCCAGCCCTATTATTTATTCTTTTTCTTGAACCAGAGTATCACTGAGCTGTAAAGGGCCTCACTAAGTAGCTGAGACTTGTCTGCCAACTGTGATGCTCCTAGCTCAGCCTTCCAGGATTACAAGCATGCACCACCATGCCCGGCTGACCTTTCACTTTTTAAAAGCTCAAAACTGAATCAGAGAAAGAATATTTATACCTTCTTACAATTTAGATGCCTACAAAAATTATAGCTGGCAAGGACATTGCCTGCACAAATGAAGTTAAGCAAATAACATTTTTAAATCATTGCCACTATGTTCTGATTTGCATTGACTCTCTCCCCACCCAAATTGCCCCCAAAAGTTGGAAAGCGAGGTGCAACAAGTCATTCTAGTTTAAAAACATGTTTAAAGTTTTTGCGTGTACACCTATATAATAAATCCTACTTTTGTGTACAATCATAATGCACCAATAAAAACCCTTAAAAGTTTATAGAAAAGTATAATTCCTTATGTCTGTGTGATATAAAGGGTTACGTATAAGTGAAAAGGTCATATTGAATACTTTTGTCTATACTTCTGTTATGTAAACAAATATTCATTGTAACATAGGGCCTATAATTATTGTTTACACATCTGTCTCCTGTATTAACACCTTGATTTTTTTTTTTTTTTTTTTTTTTGGCAAGGCAGTAACCTGTAGGTGGAAAAGTCATGCTCAAAATCTTTAGCTACAGCTGGGCGTGGTGGCGCACGCTTGTAATCCCCACGCTTGGGAGGCGGAGACAGGAGGATCGAGCAGGTTCAAAGCCAGCCGCGCTGGCTTAAGAGACCCTGTTTCCAAATAAAAAAAGTATAAAAATAGGTCTGGGAGTGTAGCCCAGAGATAGAAGGGTTTCTAGGAACCCCAGTAGCACCAAAAAAAGAAATCATTATCTACACATATAAATAAATCTCAGCTCTCCAATTTACTAGCAGGGTAGCTCTGAACAGTATGTCATAGTTCTATAAGCTGTGTTTTAAAAATAAAATTAGGTCCTATTTACTAGACTCTTAAGATATCTAGCAGGATTTCACAGTGTCGGGCCCTGTGCCAGTACACAGGTATCTAATGTGTTAAAATTTTGTTCTTTATTCACTATGATGTAGAAAATATTTTGTGTTTCCATGTAAAAGTACATTATCTTTAGCCCACAAGCTTAATTTTTTGTTTGTTTTGAAACAGGGTCTCCCTAGGTTGCTTCGAGTCTTGCTACATTGTTGAGGCTATATGGAAACTTGTGATCCTCCTGTCTCAGCCTCCCAAGTACTGGGATTATAGGTATGTATCATCATACACAGCAACTTTAAACCTTTTTATTACTTGGTAAAGCTTAGATAGATAATAGCAATGTAAAATAATCCTTTTCTCTAAGTATGCAAATTAATTTTGTCCGGTGTAGGGACAACCCTTCTTCAGTTTTGGAAAGGACAACTTTCCATTCATTTGGAAATTCATTTAAAAACTCAGTGACTCTATTAATTTTCAGCGTTTTTATTTTGGCTTTCCCCTTAGAACTGGTTGTAAAATTTTAAAGGGTATATTCATAAATAATGAGATTAAAAATAACTCTTGATAATGTTCATTTTATATCTGCATGTAACCATATTTTTCCCTTTTTAAGAAATTGCCCTTGAATAAGGACATGTATTATTATTCTCTTCATCCTTGTATTTCCTATGCCCATCCTCATATAAGATGTGCAGTAAATGCTCATCAAACAGAATTGACACTGGATTTTAAACACAGGCAGTTGGAAGAAAGAACTCTTGTAATCTGAAATGAATTGCAAAAAGACACTGGGTTGCCTACTGAAGATCGTCCTAGAGCTGTAGAGAAGGAAGAAATCTCTGATGCAAAGTCAGCAACATCCTCCTGTGAGAGGCAGCTGTGGCCTGATCCATTAGTGCTCAGGGCCCAGAGCATCCTTGGCATCTTACTTAGGAGGAAATGCGGCTACTTCGTGGCTACACAGCCTGGAACATTTGCAGGATGCGGAGGAGGCTCTGAGCGGAGGTGGCTTGTCATTAGCTATAGTGGTCCTTTCTGAGCATTTTTCAACTCTCCCTCCCAAATATCATGGAGCTCATGCGATCACCACAGACCTTGTGAAATGCTGAAGACAGCGGATTTTACTTTCAGACCAGCCAGGTTCAGCACCAGCACCTGCTGACGGCATGACCTTGGGCTGTTTAAAGGGGCTACTGAATTAAGCACACAGTAGCACTCAGTAAAAGTAGTCCCGGCAATGACTGGGGCATCGAGCAAAAGTCATCACAGCTCTACAGTTCTAGGAGAATCCAAAAAGCAAAGGCAAGATGGGATCTAGTTATCCGATTGCAATCAAAATGGCAGTCTACAATGGTATTCACGAGTGACCATTGCAAAGTAATGGCCTTTGGGCTCCATGGGCTCATTTTACCACTAGAAAACTAAAGTCTTTAGAGGTCATCAGAGGCCTAAGGCAGCTCAGAGACTGGATGGCAAAGGCACCATTAGAATTCCAGTCTCCCATCTCTCACACAACATTCTGTCTGAAATAGGGCTCCAACTCCGAAGTCCCTGATGGGTGGCAGCAAACAGCTTCCTTCTTCCAACAGCCCATCCAAAGCACTGTCTTTTCTCTCTCTAGATTCTACAAATGAGAGAAAAATGTGTTGTCCTTGTTTTTCTGAGTCTGTCTGATCTTATGTAGTAAAATGTTTTTTAATTCCATCTATTGTCTGTAGGTGACATAATATTGTTGTTCTTTGTGTCTCTGTAACACATTTTATCAATTCATGCAATTCATCTGCTGATGGACAGCTACGCTCTTTCTTTAAGTTGACTATTGTGGATTGTGCTGTAAATAAGACACTATGCTATAAACTATAGTGTTCTGACTTACTTTTTATTTTTTTGGTGGTACTGGGGTTTCTGGAAGGCCTTCTACCTCCGGGCTACTCTCCCAAACCTATTTTATACTTTCTTATTTGGAAACAGGGTCCCTTAAGCCAGTGCGGCTGGCTTCGAAAATGCGTGATCCTCTTGTCTCCACCTTCCAAGCACAGGGATTACAAGTGTGTACCACCACGCCCGGCTAACTTTCTTTTTTTAAAGATACCAAGAAGTAGTATATTTGGTTTATATGGTGGTTCTATTCCCAGTCTGTTGAGATAATTCCATATTAAGGAGGAAAAAGACCAGTAGAATAGTGGAAGGGGATGAGAGAAAGAAGGAGGGGAGGGAGATGGAGGATTGTAGAGGGAGAACAATCAAATATTTTGGTATTTTTTGTATATGAATGTATTACTATCAAATTCACAAGCATGTTCAGGGCAGGCTTCAGAGGGAAGCATGACAAGGAATATTGAGAGAGAGAGAGAGAGAGAGAGAGAGAGAGAGAGAGAGAGAGAGAGAGAGAATGTGCTACTTTGAATTTCACTATGATGTGTAATTACAATGCACCAATTAAACTAAAACAAAAACAATGGAATGCAGATGGAGAGGGGCACATGTGCTATTATCAATGTACCCGAGACCAACTGTCTAGACTTGAGGTTCTAAACATTTTGTACAGTATCACCTATGCTTTAACTGTCTCCAATCCCAGACCTCTTGGACTTTTGACCAATTATTTTTACAAAAAGTACTAACAAAGTAATGATACAGATAATCCTGTTCAACAAAGTGGGCCTCAGTTCATTCCAGGAATGAGAATATAATTTTTTTTCACAAAATTATAAAAAAAAACCCCATGTTTTTGGCTTCTATCTTCTTGGTAACCCTTGATAAAGGAGAACACGTGATCAACTTTTTTTTAGTGATCTTGCTGCTCAGTGTGTGTACACACACGTGTGCTATGTGAACATTTTCAGTTTAACATTATTGTACTTTTTAGGTAATAATAAAAGAAGTGAAAGATAATCCTTATGACCTCAAAACCCGATAAATCAGCCACATGTCCATAAAAAATGACTGTCTACAAATGTTTTTTTTATCAACTTTACTCACAATAGTCCGGAACTGGAAACAGCCAGGTGTCCATGAATAGAATGGACAAGCCAACTGTGTTATATTCATATAAAAGGCTCTTTCTCAGCAGAACAGAACGAACTGCTGATGCTCACAGCAAAACGGACAAAAAAAGACCCATGAGGATCAGGAAAAATTCTTATGTAAAACAGTACAAATGTGCCACCCACTTATTTGAAGTTCTAAAACAGGCAGACATAATCTGATGTAAGAACAATGTCAGAATTGAGGTAGGCTGTGTGTGCGTGCGTGTGTGTGCATGTGTGCATGTGTGTGTGTGAACATATCTGTTTGTGTGTGTGAGTATATGCAGGTGGATACTGACGAAAGAAGAATATGAAGTAGTTTTGGAGGTGGAGCTAATGTTTAGTACCATAGCTATATTCATGAATCAAAACTCAGTAGACTTACATTCATGATTTGTACAATTGAATTGTATCACATTGATATCAAAAGAAAGAGCATCGGATCCTAGTTAATAGATGAATGTGTAAACTATTCTCTATGTGTAAACTAGTTTTTGGCTTTTATTCTTTGAAATCTGTCAAAAATTAAACCGGTGAGTTGGTGGATGGAGGGATAATTGGATATGTAACAAAGTGTGTAGTAGAATCCAGAAGGTGCATATACAGACTCCATGGTAAATTCTACAGGCTTGCTGCATATTTGTAAATATTGTATTGAATAATAAAATCTAAAAAATCAAAATGTTTTTAAAGAAAAAAGGACTATTTCATGCATTATCTTTATTATCATCATTATTCATCACTGCTACATCCATCAATTAAATTTATTGTTCATCTTCTTTGGCTGAGATCTATATTTTGTCACCCTTCCCCCAAACATACGTACTAACCCAGGAAAGTAAATTCTATTTCCAAATCACATATAAAGTAAATCAATTTGTTCAAGGTCACCAAATAATAAGTGGCAATGCTTGAGTGTGTTCTGTTAAGTTTATTTACTTGTAATTGCTTCTCAGTACGATCATATCACTTCACCAGTGCATGTCAAAAGTCAGCTAAAACCTAGAATGAACTTGTAGGGACTCCTGCTTGACAATGTGTTGTTCCTACTGCAGGATACACAGGGTGGGCAGAAAAACAACCAACCAACCAAATCTTGAATAATAACTGGTTGATCTTACTCAGCATATACATGGATAAGGAGAAAATAGGCCTAACTTGGAAGGGAAATTTACATGACCGATTCTGTTTATGCTGCAGATGGTAGTAGAAGAGGTAAGTTACTGTATAACCGGAAATACCAAGCTGGATTTGAGAGGGACAAGCCACTGTCAATCACTGGCAGCTTGGACATATTGGAGATGCTTTTCTGAGGACAGGAATAGAGAATCTGCCATTTTACAGAAACCTTCTGATGACATATTTGCACCTTTTTTCTATTTCAAACGAAATCCAGAGAATTCTGATTTTGCTTTATGAGTCATACCTTTGATTGTTTGCTAGTTACCTGGGAAGAGAGGCAGAGTTGTTCAATGACCTCAACCTTGTTAGCTTCATTTCAAAGTTACTTTAGGTTATATTAACCTAGAATGAAATGAGATCTTGTCCAGCTTGTTTTGAGGAAAAATCAGAACATTCTTGGTATATTTCAAACAGAACGGGAAGCAGCAACATGACCTAGAAAATTTGTTTGGTGTGATTGGGTACTGGAAATTTGCCTGGTTGATATCCAAATAATTGCCCAGACGGGAGCAATGAGCGCTGTGTGAAGTCTTAAATAACATTCCAACTTGTGATAAGATGCTATTTAGAACAGAGGCAAAGATTTGCAAAATGCAAGTGCTAGGTTCATGAAGGCTTACCTGTAATGGAACTGGACTGTTTCCCACAATGGGTCTGAGATGCTGCTATCTTGCTCTGAGCTGGAATCGCATCAGTGCAATGATTCAATACGGATGATGCCATGGCCATAAGACCCCTGAGTGCCGATGACATGATGAGAATTTGAGGGATGGGTCCTCTTATCACAGCTGCCAGGGGGCTATTCAGTGCAGCCAAATAAAAATAATAATAGTAATACAGTGAACTTCTTGGGTGAAGCTACTGAGAACTTTTTATCTCGTGACATCTCTTCAGACATTGCTGAAAAACGAAACTATAATTTGATAAAGAATTAAGCATGAACTAAGATAGCCTTACTCCTAGTGAATTTTTCTGTGATTAAAACAAACTAAATGTTTAGGCAAGTCTCTCTGCTCATGTAGAATAAATGTCACATGGGTCACTATAGATGTGTTTGAGAGGGAGCCAAGTGTCTACAGGATTACACTTCAGCTCTGTCCACACTGGGATAAACAGACTGGACTTGTCCTTCAACAACAACAACAACAACAACAACAACAACAACAACAACAACAACAACAACAGCAATAGCAACAATATGCAACCAAAATGTCTGAAACAATAGCATTTTTAGGCTTCAGACAACAAACATTGCAGTGATGTGAGCCCCAAGAAAAAGAAAATAACGTTTCTTTTTGCCTCAGTTTAGTGTCTGGAAACATTTGCTTCACTTTACTGTCTGGAAACTTCCCAGGCCACCACTCAGGGATGGGGACACTAAGAAAAGCCCAGCAGCTTTTTTTTTTTTTTTTTTTTTTTTTTGGCCAAGGGGGTTAGAATTTACAGGGAATCATAGAAAGAGGAAAGAAAATCAACCATCTACCTATCTATATCTATAGAAATCTACAAAAGGATTCCTTTCAATGTTTAGTTGAACACTAATTAGTTTATGTGTCTAGGAAAAGCACCAGTAAAAAGCAGATCTAGCAATCCCTGAAGTTCTCACAGGGCCAGGAATGGTTCAAGATCTCCAAGACAGTAAGAAATATTTTAAGGTTAGAGAAGACATATTCCTATAATGGTTATCCAGAGAAAGGGGCTGCTTCTGGTTGAGTAATAGGGAATTTTTTGAGGAGGAATTAGTGTTTTATGAGGGCTTTGGAGACAATGTAATCTAGATAGATTTCTATCTAGATATTTTTCTAGAAACTCAGAAGGTAAAAGAACAAGTGAATTGGGACTTGCACCCCAAGCTCTTTTTATTTTTGGTTTTGAAACAGGGTCTCACTAAGTTGCTGAGGCTGGCCTCAAACCCTGTTTTAACCTCCCAAGTATTGGGATTCTAGGTGTGTGTCATCAAGCCCAGCTACAAATAACTCTTTTTAAGCATTATACTTTTCTTAGGAACAATGAGCAGATGCCGCTACCTGAGTTGCAATTGTAGAGATGAGCTAATGAGTTTTCATATTTGCAGAAAATACGTAGTCAGATAAATTACAAAGGCAGCCTACTAATCTCTACATTCAGCAGAGGTCTGCTTCATTTCAAAAACCTGCCGCGGCAGCCATGCCTTGGGGGTGGTATGATTTCAAAGAAGAAGTCATTTTCTTGTCTGACTTATATTAAAGCCACCCATAGTATGAACTTTGATTATAATGAGCCCGTTAATCAGACCACTCTCTCTGACTTATTTGTGTCTTTTATTTATCTTCACACCTCCTGACCTTCTGGTCTTGATTCTCTAGGTAGTTTTGCCTCACCAATTTAAATTCCAGCTTGCTTTTCCCCACTGTTCATCGATCCCTGGCTTTTTCATTTTTAATTTCCACCCTTTTGACTTCCAGTCGCACTTTTCTTGGTGCTGCTAATTCTGTCCCTGATTCTACTGTCACACGTCATCATTAAGTGACCCTGGAAATTTCCAGCTCACAGAGTCCCCAGGCCCCCTTGGGCGTGCCTCCCTCAAACAGGCACTTCCCAGCTACACAGAGTAAGGACAGGCAACGTGACCATGTTTCCACAAGCATTTTTTTAATAAACTTTTATAGATGCATTGTAATTGTACATCACATCGAGGTTCAGAGGAACAGAAATATACATGCACTTGGTGTGTTTCCCTAAGCAAGCATTTGAGATTCTGGTTCTCAGACTCTATTTCTAGTTTTCAGAAGCTACCTTTAGCAAATCACAATTCAATAACATACTAAAAAATAGTATGCTCAAGTAAAATAACATGATGTTGGGACTTGACTGCCTCTCAAAAGAAGTGATTACTTTTCATTGCTGAAGAAGAGACATAGTCTGTTAAAAATTAGGCATTGTAAGCCAGGTGTGGTGGTGCATGCTTGTAATTCTAGTACTTGGGAGGATGGGACAGGAGGATCCTGGTTCACAGACAGCTTCAGCTACTACTTAGTGAGGCCCTCTGCAATTTAGTGAGACCCTGTTTCAAAATAAAGAATAAAATATAGGGTTAGGGTGAAGCTTGGAGGCAGAATGCCCCTGGGTTCATCTACGAAAAAAAAAAAAAAGAAATTAGGCATTGCATTAAGAAAACCTCACTAACGCCCAGCATGGTTTAAGTTAATGAGCATGCAGCATGCATTCCCTTCCTTTGTGGTTTTATGAACATATTTTAGCAATGAATGCATATGGGTACAGCACATGTAGTTTGAAATAGGACTTGAAGCGTGAGGGACACTGAAGCAGAATAGCAGTTTACAAGTTTGTGAAGAAGGGTGTAGTTTTACCAAAACCATCAGGGATAATGAGACATGTCAGAACATGCATTGTGGTTAGGTGCAAAAGTTACTGCAAAACATTCAAAATGACAACTGAAGCTGCTGACACACTCTCTTCTCTTTAAATCTTTAAAATCTATTTTGTGATTTACTGAATAGCTATTATTTACTCTTATTTTAAAATAAGCTAAACAGAATGTTTAGACTAAGCAAATATGATTTTTAAAAGAATATGCCCTTTAAGAAGGTATATATATATATATATATATATATCCTCTTAATATATATATATATATATATATATATATATATATATATATATATATAATTTCCCCACAGTTAGGTACTTTTTAATAGGGAAAAAAAAGAAAAAATATTGAGGGCCCTTATGCTGAAAATTGAGAAAAAATTTAATTTTTAAATTTTTTTTTTATATATTTATTTTGGTACTGGGAATTGAACTCAGGGACATTCTACCTCTGGACACCACCAGCACTTTTTATGGTTTTGTTTTGAAATAAGTTCTCTCTAGGTTGCTAAGAATCTTGCTAAATTTCAGAGGCTGGCCTTGAACCTGCTCTCCTCCTGTCTTAGCCTCCCATGTACTAGGATTACAGGCATACACCGACAAACCTGGTTATAATTTAGTTTTAAGGTCAAATGTCTGACTATTTCATTTTCTATTTGGGGTCAAGATTTTCTCAGGAAGTAGCATCAATACATTGCAAAGATGTAACTAAAAATATCTGTAAAGCTGGTAATTGTATATAAAGTAAACTTAAAGTATTGTTCTTATGCATTTAACAAGGCTCCATCTATTTCCTGACTACTCTTCCATCATTAATTAGTGATTCTGTACTTTCCTTGTAGACCATTATTATGGGCGGTAATTGGAGGCTGGATGAATTAAAACTTCTACAAATTACATGTCCCGCATAATCGCAAAGACAGATGGGAGACTTCAAGTCCAAAATCTGTGAATGTCCTCAGCCCTAAGTACAGTCATTATTTCCCCCTGTGTTCCTGTGTCTATATTTTAATTTTCTGATTGAGTACACAATTATAAAACTATTGCTAGACAGGTCTGGCTTCATTTTCTGAAATGCTCTTCACTTTATTTTTTGTACTGGGGATTGAACCCAGGGTCATTCTCTCTCTCTTTTTTTTCTTCTTTTTTTGCGGTACTGGAGATGGAACCCGGGAACATTGTACCTCTGAGCTACAATCCCAGCCCTATTTTTTAGTCTTTTTATTTTTTGAAACAGGGTCTTATTGAGTTGCAAAGGGCCTCGCTAAGTAGCTGAGGCTGTCCTTGAACTTCAATCCTCCTGTCTCAACATTCCGAATGCTGGGATTGCAATCATGCACCACCATGCCTGGATGCTACCTCTTGAGTATACTCCCAGTACTTATTAATTATGAAACAAATTCTCCCTTGGGTTGCTGAGGCTGGTCTTGAACCTGCAATCCTCTTGTCTCGGTCTCTCAAGTACTGGTATTAGAGGCATGCACCACCATGCCTGGCTGCTCCTCACCTTCCCTTTGAGTCCGTGCACTTCCCAGTGGTGTAAGCTCCCTGTCCTTCAGCACCTAGGGCTCCCTGTTCCTACTGGCTCTCAGGTATATTTGCTACCTGGTCACCTGTTCCTTTCCTTGCTTGGCTTTGTAGGTGCTTCCAACAGAGTTCTTCTCTCTGCCTCTCCTGTGTTGTGTAAGCCAGATGTAAGAACTTAGAGGGCAGAAGCCATCATATTTTGTTCTATATCCCTAGAGTTAATCACAGAGCTTATGCATCATTCATCAGGGGACACAGTCTAGTCATCCGCTTCTGGTCACCAGCCCCGTTTAACAATCTGTGAATTTGAATGTTTTCAGGCAGGCGTACCTTCTACTCTTTGTGACTGTCTCTGTCTTTTTGTACGTGACCACAGTCAAGCATTTATTTTAGCAGACTGGCTTCTGTGGTCCCCTAATTTGCTTCCTGGTTGCAGCTGATGAGCATGTGTTAATTATACGAATGACTATGCCAGTGAATATACTCCTTTTTGATGGAGAACTGATTATTACCCCAATATTCCAGTTCTCAAAACGTCCTGACTTTGATCTAAGATGTAGAAAAATAAGTGCAGACAACGATAGCTCTACTATCCAAAATACAAATAAACATTTCTGGAAACTTGCCATAAGTGGAGACACTCTGAGTATTCTGGTGGCCCAAGGAGAAAGGAAACCAAATTCCGTTGAGATGTTTGTAGAATCTACAGAATGCAAACATGCCAGTCGCTGTGGGAAAGCTGAAGATTTGTATTCCTGAGCTATGTGACCTCTTCTACTTTGGACCATCTGAAAACAGGCACTTCAATTTTAAAAAAAATGGCCCTGATTAACAGTCCGGGTACAAATCCAACAACCCGTTTCTCAAGATTCATTCCTCAGATATCACCCTATTGCCAATGGCAAAATAGTACAGCATGATCCAGCAAAGTTGAGTTGGGCTCATAACAATTTTTTGTACAATATAAAATTCTCTCATGGATGGGGTTGGGGGTAAAAGTCTAAGCAATTAGCTAACTGCGTTGAAGTCAGATCATCGGACATGAAGTTGTTGGTTCTGCGGGGGTACTTTTAGGGATGGCTAATATTCTTCACTTGAAAAGGCAAAATTAAAACCAGGGATGGTGGTGCATGCCTTTAATCCCAGTAATTGAAAGGTTGAGACAAGAGGGTCATGGGTTCAAGGCCAGCCCAAGCAACTTAGTAGGATTCTCAGACACTTAGCAAGATCCCATCTCAATAAATAAATAAATAAATAAACATATAAAATAAAGTATGGCTAGGGGGTGGAGCTTGGAGGTAGAATGCCCCTGGATTCAACCTCTAATGCCACACACACCACACATAACATGAAATAAAGAAAGAAAGATAGAGTAAATTTGATTCTGCTTTACCCACCTGATGAATAGGGGACTAATTCTCTTAAAATGTATGTTCCACGTTTATTATAATTTCAAATTTTAAAAACAACCACCACCATATGTTCATCTTGGCCATAAAATTTCTCATCCAGGAAAAGTATAACATCTATAAAGCTCTAACTTGGAGCAACTTACTACTTATAAACATGTTTTAGCTAACCAGCATATGTTAAATACCTTTGAGGTATCATGCTATGTAAAATTATTATTATGAAAATTAAGTTCCAAATAAAGATTTTATCACAAAGCTCCTTTCTGAATGTTTAGAAAACACAACCCATTTTCTGTTCAGGCCCCTCTTTTGTTTGAGAGAGTAAAGTTAAAACACAGAGCTATTGAGCGTCAGCGCTGGTCTGGAGTGAGCCACTAAATTTGGTCTCCACACCTGCCAGTATAAAAAGGAGATGACATGACAATTATACAATAGAAAGAAATGCTGATTAAAAGACACACAAAAACTATTTGCACTAACAATAAAAAGTGCCCTTTTCTCAGTAAGCTGTAACCAAGTGTCTATACTTCCTTATAGCACAGGCTAAATGTCTGCTACTTGGACAATAGAATACATTTCACTTCAACCATTAAGTCTGTTTCTCATCCCGATACATCTAGATCTACATGTTGGTGACCCAGTTGTTTTCCTACTTGTGTTTTATTGGCTCAGAAATTATGAGAAGCGCTGAGGAGGAAGCCAAGAGCTAGGATCACCGCTGGCATTGACAGCAGAGCTTTCCTGTGGGCCTTTAAGGAACTGGTACTCAGAGAATTAGCCCCGAGGCCTCCACCTAGAAGTAGGAATGACTGACTGCATGCAGAACTCTAAGAAGGCTGTTGTAGCCCCTCCTGAGCAGGGAAGACTTGGAAGCCTAGCTCCTATGTATTTATATATGGGTGGGCTAGTCTCTCTTAGAGAAGACTCTTCTAACCCCATTGCTCAGATGCTGGCTGACTGCAGCAATTGTAATCTGCCCCGCTTAAATTGCCATGGCTCATTCCAACAGGTACGGCAGCATTGCTAAGATATTCGCACTGCAGTGCTTCTGAAAGAGCATTGAAAAGATCACCACTCGGGCAGTGCAGAGGTGAGTCAAAGGAGCACATGAGGACATAAGACATCTGCCACAGTAGATGTAAAAGGACCGGCACCGTTAGTAGACAGTCCTGTAACTGAACAGGCATCGTCTACGTCTTATGAAGTAAAAGCGGTTGTATCAGGAAGTGGGAAGTCTCCTCTGTTATCACGCTGACAACAGGGCTATTTCTTGAGAATAGAAGTACTTTTGAGGCTCAGATGAATTTTGAAGGGCAGAGAAAGAAGGTTGCTGATTACAAGCTTAGAGGGTTTTATTTTTATAAAAGTAACAATTATGACATCACTGGCCAGTGCCTATAATGTCAAACTGGGTTCAAAGCTTGTTTAAACTGAGAAATTCAGAGCCAGGGTGTGGTGGCACATGCTTGTAATCCCAGCATTTGAGAGGCTGAGACAGGAGGATTTGGGTTCGCGGCCTGCCTCAGCTACTCAACTCAGTGAGGCCCTCCATAACTTAATGAGATCCTGTTTCAAACTAAAGAATAAAATATGGGGTTGGGGGAATAATATGAACATAGAATGCCTCTGGGTTCTATCCCCAGTACCACACACACACACACACACACACACACACACACACAAGATAAAAAAATCAATAGAACAACAGCATATTAAAAATTTATCAGCCACATATATGAATCCAGCTGCTGTTTTAAGTGCTACTGTGGTTATATGGCTAAGGTCAATTGGTAAAAGCAACAATATTATTCCTTGGGTGAAACATACTACTGGAAGTAGCCAAATAACATGATCAGGCAATTAAAGGACAAAAATCCTAGCTAGGCTCAGTACCCTGTCATCCCAGTACTTGAGAGACAGAAGGCTCACAAGTTCAGGCCAGCCCCAGCAGTTTAGCAAGACCCTATTAAAAAAATAAATATAAAGGGCTGGGGGTGCAGCGTGGATGTGGAATGGACCTGGGTTCAATCCTTAGCATTTAAAAAAAAAGTCCTAAAAGTCCAAAGAAGGTAGATAGATGAATGTATCGTGGTATGTGTATGGGTGTGTGTGTGTAGGGGGGAAACAATCACCTTAGGTATTTGTCTCTTTAATTGTTTTACTTTCTATAGCGTTTCATGGTTCCAAAAAGATCATAGTCATTTTTGTCTTGTGGTTGGGCTGCCGGAACCACAGAACAGGAACTTCACTGGGGCAGGAGTTAGCGAAGAAAACAGCTTTAGGTGTGGGTTCATTTACTATTTATTTACTCATATTCTTAGCCCGTTGCAAAGGGAAGGTTGCTTCTCCTTCTGACTTCAGGACAACACTCCTGTCCCCTTTCTTCTGCCCTTTGTAGGCCCTTTATTTCCCCTGTTACCTTTGCTCTCCGGGATGGAATGTAACCTTCAGCATAGTGCAGTGTCTAGATCTGCCATAGGCCTCGGCTTGCTCGGACTTGGCTGGGAACGTGACTCCTCCCCTCTGGCAGGTTATTGCAGGGCTCTGCGGCCAGTTCCTCATCTCGAACCAGCAATATTATTAACTGTCTCTCAGGCTCGTGCAAAGAAGTAGGATTGCTTGGTACGCACCACGCACACAGAGCGTGGCAAAGCTGTCTCTCTTGGAGGATATTGTCATTGCAACCAGTTCTCTTTGGGAGGAAGCACCTGTTCTCTATCATTTCTTCCAACAGCCTGTTTTCTGTTTTTATTCCCCCGCCCCATTTTTTTTTTTAACCTTAGTAGGAATTATCATCGCTAGCATTTAATAAGTGTTTGATAAGTGGCAGGACATTGACTTCATCATTTCTCACAATTCGTGTGAACGCTATCATGACAGCTCAGTTTATTAAAGGGACAGTTGAAATTGAGAGTGACTATGTGAACTCTCCTGTTTGCTCAATGAGCTGGCCAGCCAGGGTTTGATTTGAGGTTTTACTGACGCCAGAGCCCAAACTCATAATCATCAATTATACCAATTAATCTCCTCTGGGTTTACAGAACTTAGGTTCCCAGAACAACCGTAGAGGATATGCCAGATTTAGCCTGTTTCTGTAATTCTCTTGTATCTAATTTCAAAGCCCCTGTTTCCTGGAGGTGAGCCCTGAAATCAGGATGTTGCCGCTCTCCTCCTAAGCCACCCACATCTTGAAGAGCAGATACAATGCTCAGTAAACCCAGGCTCCCGAATAGATGGGATGGGAAAAAGAAACAGAGGGTGTAGTGAACTCAGTGGCAGAAAAGATTACAGTAGGAAGAGGAGGAGGACGGCTACAAGAAGGGACAAGCAGATACTGAGTACCTGCGTGGCAAGCCACAGGCCTGTAATCCCAGGACTTGGGAGACTGTGACGACAGGATGGTTGGTTGAGGCCTCAGCAATGTAGCAAGACCCTCAGCAATGAAAGGAGACTGGTTCAAAAATAAAAAATAGAGCTGGGAGTGGTGGCGCATGCTTGTAATCCCGGCATCTGGAAGCTGAGACAGGAGGATCGCAGATCGCAGTTCGCAGACAGCCTCAGCTATTTAGTGAGGCCCTCTGCAACTCAGTGAGACCCTGTTTCAAAATAAAGAATGAAAAATTGGGCAGGGGGAGTAGCTCGGAGATCAAATGCCTCTGGGTTCCATCCCCAGACCCACAAAAAATAAAAATAAATAAATAAATAAATAAATAAATAAAGGGCTGGGGATGTGGCTCAAAGGTAGGATGCCTTGAGTTCAATTCCAGAATAAATAAATACATGGAAGGAAAATGAAAATGTCTTTAGGATTCTGAGTCCTCAAGGCAGCCAGCTGCCAGCCTTATTATTTTTTAATTTTTTTTGTGATGCTTGAGATGGAACCCGGGACATTCTTCCTCCGAGCTACACCCTCAGCGTGTTTTTTTTATTCCTTATTTTGAAACAGGGGTCTCACTAAGTTGTGAAGGGCCTCACTTAATAGCTGAGGCTGGTTGTGAACCTGGATCCTCCTGTCTCAGCCTCCCAAGTACTGGGATTACAAGTGTGCACCGCCACGCCCAGCTTGCCAGCCTTATTTTTAAGATGAAAAGGCAGGGCACTCAAGCAGATCTCTGGCTCTGAGTGTCTGCCCTCCACCCCTCATAGCACACACATGAAAGTACTGGTGCAGTGCACTCTTTCCCCCAAAGTGGGCATCTTTTTGGGTAAAAAGGCAGCCTGCGCTCTGCCCACTGATATTTTCGGGGCCTATGGTAGCAAAGTACACTTCTTTGAGTACTAGTGAAGCCAGGTCATTAAGAAACAAGTTTGCAAGCCACACCAAACAGAAAAAAAAAAAAAAAAAAAATCCAATGTTTCCTGACATTGGACTTTTTGGACACACCTTCTTCTTCCTGTGAGCCAATCCAGGTGGATGATTTGCAGGTAATCGCCTTCTCCACGCCCTGCCCGTGCCCAGCACGGAGCAGCGGCACCATCTAGTAACACCTGGCAGAGCTGCCCACAGCTGCCTGGGCTGGGGCGGGCTCCACGTGACGCGTGGTCGCCTCCTCCTCTTTAAGGCGGGGCTGGAAACCCGGCGCGCTGAGGAAGTCCGGCGGCCAGGATGATGCTCTGCGCTCGCCGCCGTGTCGGGGCTGCTCCCCAAGCCCCCAAGCCCCAGCCACAGCAGGTCCCGCGCAGCTGAGGGGCGCGCATCCCCCCACCGCCAGGACGCAGCCTGGGGCAGGTGAGGGCGGTGCCGGGTTCACCTGGCAGGTAAGGGGATGGGGTCACTGCTTGGCTTCTCTTGGGGAGGGCGTCAGCTTTCAGCACAAGTGGGGAGTTGGGGAGCTTTGAGGATCCAGGTGGGAAGTCAGGGGACCCCAAGTTCCCTTTGCTTCTGGTGCAGGGGTCAGAGGCGCCCCTACCCACAGAAATCCGAGCGTGGAAGACTGGAGTGCGCTCAGGACCCGGCAGCCTGAGCTGGGATTTCTTAGCATCCTAAAGGCCAGCTTCCCGTCTTCCCGGAGGTGCAGGGGAGTTGGTCACCTCCTGCCAGCGGCTGGGCTCTGACTGCAGAGGTCAGCCCCTCGCCAGGGTGGGCTCTGCCCCGGTCCCTTCATAGAGATTGGAGGTTCTGCTGCGGTGCCTTGCGCTGACCTTTGGTTGTAGGACAGCAGAAAACCTTGGAAGTGTGCAGCATACAGAACATCTCAGTCATATTAAAGACGATGGTGGTGGTGGTAACTTTAGGGTCTTTTTATTTTTGCAGCGCGTCCCCCTAGAACACTGTCTGTTAAGCTGATGGCATACAAAAAAGACTGGCTTCCTACAGGAGTGGTTTTTCTCTGGTCTGTAGAAACTGTGCGCTGTTCGGGTTTCGAAGGCAGCCCGAGGCTTGTGTGAGAGAATCCTCTGGAAGTTCTATTGGCTCGAGCCCTTACCAGCGCCAAGGAGCTTCTTGGTGAACCTCAGAACTTTAGAACACCCCTTCAGGCACATACAGAAGTCAGTCACCATTTGTTGAGGGGCTTCTATTATGGATTTCTAGTTTCATTAACTCTCCCCCGCCCCAGAATTTCAATTCTGCAAATGATAAGAACAAAACTTATAAGAGCCAGGCTGTTGTGTTGTTTGATAGCGCAGGTGTTGATACGTGCGTGATTAAAAGATCAGTAACACGTTCTACTTCCTCGTAGGCGCCTCTTAATTTACTGGTCCCTCAGACCAGCCATCCACAGTGATGACCGTCTTTAAAGTTATTAAGAATCAGCTATGGGACTGGGGGCGTAGCTCAGTGGTAGAGGGCTTGCCTAGCGTGCTCAAAGCCCTGGGTTCCATTCCCAAAACTACCAGAAAACAAAAAACATGCCAAGTGTCATGCTAGGCTCCTTGCAGGATAAAATATATAAAATAACTTTTATTTCCCTGTACAGAATAAAAACAGAGACAAGATGCAACTTGGTAATTTGTACAAGGTAACTGGTTGAACTAAACACTGAATGCAGATAGACCTCCTTGCTATTTTGCTATTCTGCGCTACTCAGAAAATGGGTGGTGTAAATCATGCATAATTTACAGAAAATCAGAATTCAAATTTATATTTACAAAATCCGCTTCTTGGGACGAGTTTGTCATAAATTAGCAGTTTTCACTCTTATAGCGTAGTTAAACTGTGACTTACCTTTGACAAGTAGACAAATGACTATTTTTTTTAAAGGTAAAGTTTATTACATATCTCTCAAAGGTATTTTTAAAAGCCTTATATATCCAAGTGGGACCAATTAATAACACTGTATTCTGTTATGTATTTATGAAACAGCTTTCATTATATTCACGTGCTTTAACATATTTTAGCTTGCTCTCTTTCCATACCTATTAGGTGAACAGAGATCACTGTTACCTAGAACAGTCTGCATGTTTGGGTGTAGAATGATACAAATACATCTAATATTTACTTTTAAAGGCTATACCTATTTTTCTTTAAACCTATCTCTAGAAGTATAGGGTCTATCAAAGGGCAGATTTGGCAAGAAATCCTAAGTTCCTAATTAAATTTTTGAGTAAATGATCCATAACAACTCTTAAAGGATAAATATATTATAGATGTGATTCTCAAAATTAAAATTTTCCTCTTGTATAGAATGAAAATTAAAATTTAGAATTTATAATATATCATCATAAAAACACTTCCTAAATACCTTCCTTATAATTGTTGGTAATTACACTAAAATTGAAGGGTTTTATATTTCACTTACTTTGAACTGTCATTGGTTATCTAATGAA
Organism: Muscardinus avellanarius; assembly: GCF_963383645.1. NCBI lineage: Eukaryota > Metazoa > Chordata > Mammalia > Rodentia > Gliridae > Muscardinus > Muscardinus avellanarius. The sequence continues at coordinate 154,386,257 of NC_137788.1, forward strand.
ATAAGGCTTTTATTTTTTGCTTGTGTGGGTGGTAGGCTATACGGTCTACATCATGTTTCTAATGGATCCCCCACTTTTAATTTGGTAGCTAATTTGAACAAACATCTTTAACTCCTCCTTAGAAGCATTTAAAATTCTTTCCAGAGGTTGTTTCTAAGTGTATATTTGGTTCTGGTGGTCTAATGAGGGAAGTTGAGACAGGTGAGATAGAACTTTCCAGAAATGCCAAAGGGCTAAGAGGAGCAGAATATGTAGGGATTGTGAAATGGGAGTAGATGCAGGTGCTGTGAATTCTGGAAGGTAAGCAATTTAGGAAGCCACTTTAAGAAAATGATACAAAATTGAGCATAAAAATACCTATTTACAAGGAGAAAACAAGATGACACCTGTGGGAAATGTCGTCTTTTTTTTTTTTTTTTTTTAACTGAGACCTGATTGGGCAATTTACCAGAAGTGTTTACACAAAACTCTTCCTGTTTACAGCCTGGCTTCCCTTTCCTGAAAAACTGGGCATCTCCCGGCAGCTCCTTGAGCTTACCAGGACCATGCTGGTGAGAAGCTCTCAGCCCTCAAAGAGGAGAGGGGAAGTGTGGTTGAAGGCAAAGGTCTCATGGACCCTGGAGCAGAGAAGAGGCTGCTGGATGGGGCAACGCCGATTCCTGCCTCTTTTGTGACCGGCATTGTGTACTCATATACAGCAAGCAGCTTAGATTTGAGACTTTCTAGTCTGGTTCCCCAGGGATGTATTTGGCTTTTGGCTCTCCAAACTTCTTAGTCACCATCTACTGAGGGTCTTGTATGTCTCAAGTACTAAGGAAGGTAAGCTCCTAATTGCTAGGGGCTCTAGTCTCCTGGAACTGATCTCATTTAATACAGTGCATTGTTCTAGGTTTGGAAGCCCTTCCTTGGCTTACTGAGGCTTGAGCCCAGTGTAGAGCTTTGGTGGAATTACTGAAATGAAGACCAGGAAGGACCTTCTAGGTGGGATGAGGGCCATAGGGAGCTCCCTAAGTTGCAGTTACCCACTGTCCTCCACAGATAAAATGACGCTCCCGAGTCAGCGTTTCAATTCCCTTCCAGACCACCAGTGCCAACACAGCTGAGATTAGCTTGTTGGACATGAATGTTCTCAGGCCCTTACCAAGTCACCTGTACTAGTAGCCCTGCATTTGAAGAAAAGTCTTCAGAAGCCCAGTGGAAGGTCCTGGTGCATGCCAAAGTTGGAGAACCACGACTCCTAGAGTTTACTGCCCCTAAAGAAATGGTAGGTTTAGAATCCTTAGTGCAGACAGAGGAACTGAAATTAATAGTATGCTACTGTATACTCATTATAATACAGGCTGAGCATCCCTGATCTGAAATTTGAATTTCTTCAAAATTTGAAACTTTTTTGAGTACTGATATAACACAAGTAGAAAATTCCATGTCCTGAAACTTTTTTTTATCATGCAGTTATTTATTTATTTATGTATTTATGTATTTTATTTTGGCACTGGAGTTCCTGGGAGTCCTTCTGTCTCCGGGCTACACTCTCAGACCTATTTTTATATTTTTATTTGGAAACAGGGTCTCTTAAGCCAGAGAGGCTGGCTTCGAACCTGTGCGACCCTCCTGTCTCCGCCTCCCAAGCACGGGGATTACAAGCATGCGCCACCACGCCCGACATCATGCAGTTATTTAAAATGTGTGAAACTGTTGGGTGTGGTGGCGCACACTTGTAATTCCTGCACTTGTGAGGTGAAAACAGGAGGATCGCATAGCTTTGAAGCCAGCCTCTCTGGCTTAGACCCTGTTTCCATAAAAATATAAAAATGGGTCTGGGAGTGTAGCCCAGAGGTAGAAGGGTTTCCAGGAACCCCAGCACCACCAAAATAAATAATAAATGTGTGAAATTACCTTGAGGCTATGGGTATATAAAATAAAAATACATGTATAGATTTAGATCTTATCCCTATATCTCATATAAATGTGCCAATATTCCTAAGTCTTAAATCGAAAATGCTTTTGGTTGGGTACTCAACCCATATAATAATCTGTATGTTTTTACATATTGTAAATACTCATGTTGTACTAGGCATTATGCTAAAAATCCTGGCTCATCCAGGATTCAAGCACAGGCTGTCTGGTTCTAGAACCTTTCTTGTCATTCTGCCTCTAAGTTTTCATGGATGCCTGTGTTGTGTGTTGGAGTCAGGCAAAGAGTATGAAAATCAGGCCGGGAACTTCTTGGGATGCCCCTATTTAACAATTCTAGCCATTTCCTGATCACTGAAGGTTTATAACGTTTTCCTTAGGGACAAATTCCCAGAGTTAAAAGGAAAAATGTTAAAAGCTGGATGTGGCGGCACAAGCCTATAATCCTAGCTCTTGGGAGACTGAGATAGAAGGATCATAGGTTTGAGGGTTTCCTCAGCAATTTAGGCCTTATTTTAAAAGATTGAGCTGGAAGTGTAGCTAAGAGATAGAATTCCCTGAGCTCAATCCCCAAACATTAAAACAGGGGGGATGTCATTATCATTCATTCCTAGTACGAGCATTGAAGATTTCATTAATCAATGGGAATGATTTCATACATATATAACTGAATAGCAGGGGATAGTCTAATCACAGGCTCCTGGCTTTCCCATATGGGAGCCATGTGGGTTACTGTAAAAGGTGGCCTTTTTTTAGGAATGCTGAGGTTTGGTTAGGAAATTGGCTCATTCTAAAAGTTAACGCTTTCCCCAGGCCACAAAGGACCTGAAGGTGATGTTGCTTTTATCCATTACATGTAGGAAATAATCCAGATGAGACATGCCTTGTGTTCTCAGGGTTTTATTTATCCCTGAAAACAAATATCATCCACAGTTCTATAGATCTAATCATAAAGACAGCCCTATAATTGAAAGGCAGCTATTGAAAGAAAATTCATTGATATTTATGCAAGTCTATTAGGGAGCACCACAGAGTGAAGGTTTGCCCTTGGGCTTGACCTTCAGGCTACACCCAAGGGCAAACTCTTCATTCAGAGACAAATTTTAATTTGTCTCTGAACTCTTCATTCAGAGACAGATACTTGAGTTTATGGCATGAGGAGTTTTAAGTGTGAGCACCAGCTGTCTCACCAGACCTTCTCTTCATGTGGTTATTGATGCCTGCCTCATTTTGCTAAGTGTTGAGTACCAGATGGAGGTACAGATGTGCTTGGGATAGATGGGACCAAAAAATAAGTACTTGGCATACAGCATTATGGGGAACTGAGGCAGAGACTCATTCTGGCCGAGTCACTGGGAGAAGAGGTAAGTGATTATTACTCAGAAGTGAGCTTAGTTGGTGTGGCTTCTTCCTCAGCTTCTCTTAACTCCCTGAAGGCAGTTAGGGAAGCTGAGGTGTGGACGGATATGGGAGGGTACCAGATTACAGAGGTCACTAGGCGGATGGGGTGATGAGAGAAGGAGGTGTTGGACCTGAGGATCAGGTTTGCACTAGTAGCACTTGTCACTATTGGAAGAGAAGGCTGTGTTCAGAAAAATTGTGAATTTCATGGACACTGTCAGTTTAAAAGGACTGGGTGATCCATGGCACAGACTTAGGGCGAACAGTTGGTCAAATAAGGTCTAAGTCGAGGACAGAGGTTGACAAAGTAGAGACTTGAAAGGGCAGTAGCTGAATAATTAACTAATTACCAACTGTTTGACTATAACAACTATAACAACTGAAAAGTTCTGATGAAATACTATCACTAATTGAATGCCAGTGAGTGGGCAAGTAAAAAGTAGGTTGAAAAGGAAATCGGCTGAGGGAGGATTCAGATTGCAATTCCTTTAAGGTAAAAGGTGGGAGGCTTACACCTACTCTTAGTGTAGTGGATGGGGAGGAATTCTCCACTCCTCTTGGCCTTCAGCTTGTCTGAGAGCTGGTGGGAGGAAGTCCTTGGTGCGAAAAGTGACCAAGAACCCAGTGTGCAAGGGAGTTGTTCACAGCTAGTTTTCAGCATTTGACCTGATCTAATTTTCACACAGTAAAATGTTTATCATATTCTTTTGTTATTCTAAAAATTTTTATTGGTGCCTTGTAATGGCAAAACACAGTGAGATTCAAAGGTCTATACTTAGATATGCCTACATAACTTGGTGAATTTTTTCCAAATTCTATGCCACTGCCTCCTCATACCTCTCCATACATGCTAGTGAAATTAGTAGTGATGACTTTTCATAGGAACATAACAATAATTGATTTGTTTTTTAAGCCTCTAATTTTCCATTCCCTTTCCCCTGCTTATCTCTTTCCTCTACTCCACTGGTCTCTGTGTCTATCTAAAACTACTTTTATTCTTCATGATTTAGTAAAATTCTGTGTGTGTGTGTGTATGCACACACACTTTCTATATATATATATATATAATCTCACTTTTTTCTTTATCCATCTGTTAATGGACACCTAGTTTGGTTCCGTAATTTAACTATTGTGAATTGTGCTGCTATAAATATGGGCATGCAAGTCTCTGTATAGAACTCTAATTCATTTGAAAAAATAAAATACCAAGAAGTGCTATGATTGGGTTATTTTGTGTTTCTGTTCCTAGACTTTTGAGAAATCTTCATACTGGTCTTCATAGTGGTTGTACTAATTTACAATCCCACCAACAGTGTATGAGTTATTTCCCCACATGCTTTCCAGCTCCTATCATTTGCATTTTTGCCTTTCTAACTGGACTTAGATGGAATCACAGTACAGTTTTGATTGGCACTTCCCTGATTGCTAATAGTAAATACTATAAATATCTGCTACCCATTTGTTTTTCTACTTTGAGAAGTGTTTATTCAGCAGTCGTCCATTTTTGGGGTGTTTCCTTTTTTTTTTAGCACTTTGTGTATTCTAGATATTAGTCCTCTATTAGAAGAATAGTAGCCGGGCGTGGTGGCGCACGCTTGTAATCCCAGCATACGGAAGGCTGAGATGGGAGGATCACGGTTCGTGGACAGCCTCAGCTACTTAGTGAGGTGCTCTGCAACTCAGTGAGACCTGGTTTCAAAATAAAGAATAAAAAAATTGTAGCTTGGAGGTTGAATGCCCCTGGGTTCCACCCCCAGACCTGCAAAAAAAAGAATAGCTGCAAAGATTGTTTCCCCCCTTATTCTGTGGGCTTTTTCTTGAGACTCCTACTTGTTTTCTTTGCTGCACAAAATCTATTTAATTTGATGCCATCCCACTTATTGATTCTCTATTAAATTTCCTGAATGTTGGGCATCTTGTTGAGGAGGTCTTTACCAGGGCTTATGTTTTCTATTATAAAAAACTTCACTTTTGATTTATGTAGATCATTTTGTGTGTCAGTGAGATTTGCCTGTGCTGCTTTATAACTGCTGCTGATACACATATTTGAAGATTACTTTTTAAAATAGAACACACAGGTTTTCTTAGGTACTCAGAGCCTTCAGTTGGAGACTTGCCTAAAGAATGTGCTAAAAAGTAGCTGAAACAAACATATTCTTATACAAAACCAATGACTTGATTATGTACTCTACAAGCTGTGTGGTAGTTTTAGTTGTGAAAGAGCAGATCTCTGAAAGCCCTTAGACCTAACAGCTTGGGGACAGAATGAGAGCGATCAGACCTTTGAAAAGAGAGTGTAATTGCTCTGTTGTGAAGAGGGACAGGTGGTTAAGGGCAACCTCCAGGTAGCACTTCCCCCAACAGGAAGGAGAACAGATGTTGGCCAAGAAAAGCAGTGGCTGAGGAACCCACTGGAGAGGGGAATGGGATTGGAGGAAGGTCTACAGATTGTCTTAGGAAACTGATGAATGGATGCGTTTGAGGAACTACAAGCTTAATGGAGTCTGTTTTAAGCTTTGTTAATGAAGAATTGGCTAGGAATAGGGCTATTGGGGAGAGGTTTGTGAACTGCTCAGGAAAACTAAAATGAAAATACTCAGTGCCTGAGATCCGCAACCATCACCTGAGAAGTGCTTTGAAGAGTCTCTTTTGATCTGAGATGCAATGGAGGTAATGATGCAAACAAGAAAACAACAAAGCCAGGCATGGGGACACACACCTGTAACCCCAGTTCATGGGAGGCTGAAACAGGAGGGTCATGGGTTAGAGGCCAGCCTGTGCAGTTTAGAGAGACCCAGTCTCAAAATTTAAAAAACGGGATTTGCTAGAACACTCCTGTGTTCAATCCCTGAATGCGTGTGCGCGCGCACGCACGCACACACACACACACACACACACACACACACACACACTGGAAACAGCCACAAATAAAGCAAAGAAAAAAACTTTATTAAACCAAACCAATAAGAAAAATGTGTAATACTTCTTTTTTAGGTTGGCAGATAGAGGGTATTATTAGCACTTTTAGCCTTGGGTTAGTCTGAGAACTGAGATAACAGAGTGATAACGTATCACTACAACCACAATTGCCTACTTTGTTGCTATAATGGTCTCATTTAATGTAGACAGAAGCATTTATAAAATACATCAAGCGTGGCTCCCTAGATTTGTAGTCTGGAAGTGACCTTTGGAGTCAACTGCTTCACCCTCTTGCCTCACCCTGTAAACAACCTGGGGCCCAGAGGTGACTCGGGCTTTCTTACTACCAGGGCCAGAGGATGACAACGTCTGTTGGATAATGTTAATCTGTAGCTCTGTCTACAAATGTCTGTCCTTCTTTACCCAAATGTGATGGTCTGTTGCCAGGACATTATCTGTAATGAGCTAGCTCCTAACCCTCCCCTCCCCTTTCTCCCTCATCTTCTCTTTAGTGTGTTTTTCATCAGTCTTCCTTGGGCCTGGCTGAGTGCTTTGCATCCTGTAAGGAATCCTCTGCAGTGGTTGCCCTGAGCATTCCAGGCCTGTCCCAGCAGGTCATATCTCGCCTGCATTTCCTTTGTTCTTCAGTGTCTCCTGTGAGCTAGCCCAAAGACATGGCGCTGTTGCAAGAGATGAGAAGTCACATTCTCAGGAAATTATCTTGGTTATGTTGATCCTCTTAGGAACCCTACTAGGTACAATCCATCCTCATCTACTGGGGGGGGGGGACACTGAAGATCCGAGGAGCCATTAACCTGCATAAGATCACCCAGCCGACTGGTGTTCAAATTTAGGTCACTTTTAGTTCCCCTCCTCCACTCCCCATTGTTATCCTGTTCCAAATCAGTTCTATTTCAAGCTTTCCACTCTGTCTTCTCAGCAAAACTGTCTAATCGCAAGTTTGAGGGTCTCCAAGACTCATTCCAATAAAATTCGAGGAGCTCCTTCCAACTGCATGTGGTAGGACCTGAAGTATTAATTCCCATGCCCTTCAAACACCATGATGTTTCCGAGCCATGGCAATGAAGCGCTTAGATCCCACTAAAGCTACTGTGGAAACAAATCTGTGTGGCCTTGAGATAGGGGTGTGTCTCTGTGTATGTGTATAATATGACTCCATATATATGTATTTTATACAAAAAGTAACTATGTGACTATTTTGTTCATATATACTATATATACATATAAAATCACTGGAGCAATTTTCTGCCAGATGATAGTATATGTAGCTGGATATTCGGGACAGTCCCCTTTTCTCTGGCCCAAGTGATGCTGCCAACACACAATTCTTCAATCCATGGAAGGATGTGAGCAGTTGTTTTCTTTTAAATATCACACTGAATTCCTGAATGCTCATGTGAGAAGAACCTTATTGTGCTTTTGTGTTTTGTAAATGATGTCAGCTTTTTAAATATAAACAGATGTTGACATTTCAAAACCCAGATAAAATTCTTGTGCTGTTGATCCAATCTAGGTTTTTTTTTAATGTATTCATTAGCATTAGGATACTTTTGTCAAATGCAGTCTTTTCAGGATCCACAGTACACAAATGTGGCTGATGCTGATGTTGTTGTGATCTTGGAGATACTGAAGTTACTTCTCTGAACAATCATCTCAGGGTGAGCTTAGAGTTCATTCTTAGGAACCGTATTTTACTTAGAACAGAGGAGTCTGTGACTTCTCAGGGCATGTGAGCTAATGATACAAGTGTTAATAGGACAAGAGGCTGTAACTAAAGCCTTAGGACCCTGCGGCCTCCTGTGCTTTTGAGGATGCCCCTCAGTGTTCTTCAAGAAGCCACTCATTTGAGGATGCATTACAAATGACAACTTGATATTTTAGGTTCTGGACTTTTTCAGTTTTTTTCCTGAGCATTTCTGGATGTCTTGTTTGATATTTTAGTAGTATTTCTAGTGACAGCTTGAATCTAAGCCATCAGAGAACCAGTCGCTGCCTAGCAAACGTTTTGTTTCTTGCCTATGGTTGTGGGTGAGAGATCCCTGACTTAGTACTTCGAAAGTATGTTACTGCTACTTTTAATATTACATGATAAAGCATAGTATGAAAGTGAACAGAGCAAAATCCCTTTTGTGCATGCATGTATGCATACACATATTTGTGCTAATTGTTGAGATGCCTATCTCTATATTTTTTATTTCTGATTGCCAAAAAAAACATTGTTTAGTTATATCATTACATTTAGGTGGTGCAGTAGAGAAAATAGAAAAAATTTAGTTTTAAAAAGCTTCTTTTCCTGGAAAGTCAAGGTTCAGTTTGATGGAACAATCAATTATTAGTGGTTCTCTCTGAGCAGCGAGAGAATTTGAGAGGCAGCTAATCTCTGCCTAGACCTTGGGGAGGAGGGAATATGTGATCTGTTTGGAAAGATGGAGGAAATGCACTATCAAAGGCTTATAGAGGTCACTGGGAGGGATTTTTATTGCTTCCTTCTGTTCACCCATGTTTGGTAGCCACCTGGAACCTGGATGACAGATCCTTTGCTATCCTGATAGCATGTGTTAAGAAAAGATGCTGCGAAAAAGTAGCCTTGCAGGAAATCGGGTGATGGAAACTGAGGTGGGATAAGGATCCAGGATAGGGAGCCAGGCCTGAGCCTCGCTCTGTTGTCTATTGACTGCATGAATCTCGGAAAGTTACTTAAGCTTTCTGTGTTCCAGATGATTGATCGGCAGAACGAGGTTTCTAATAGGGTTATGCGGATTAGGTGGCCATGTCCCTAACGCGCTTGGTCCTAGTGACTTGCTTCACATCAGGGGTGGCTTCGGGATCTGCTGTCGTCGCTTTGTAATATTGGTGGTTCACAGACTCAGCTTTAATAATCTGTACTGTGTCGTGTTGGCTTACCATGATAGAACTTAATCATCACTTGCTATTCAAAACTCATTTGCAGTATTTTATCTCAGTGGAAAGATTATTTGGATGGTCCTAAACATTTCAAACCTCACCTTAGCTGTTCCTGTAGGAGTTGGGTTAAAAAAAAAAAAAGCACAAATTGAGAGGTGATCAAACATCGGGAAAGCTTGTTTGGGAATTATCAATCTAAGCCGTTACCGGATAACACCTTCAATTAGAGTGACGTGGCACTGGTGAATTCAGAGTCGTGGGGACAATCGATATGACCTTTGAAAAAGATGGCTTTAATATTGATAGCAACATTTTTTACTTTTACGTTTGAGAGATGCAGTTGAGATGAAATGCTTTTAAATGCTGTCCTAATGAGAACTGGCTACTGTCTTTGACTTAAGTAACTCCTTTGGGTATTTGGGCACAAAAAGTCACAAGATCTTGACAAATGTCACTTTAATGCATCACTCACATATTTACTGTTTTTGTGTGTGTGGTACTAGGGATGGAACACAGGGGCTTTCCATTTCTGGGTTATACCGTCAGCCCTATTTTATAATTTATTTGGAAATAGGGTCTCACTAAGTGGCTGAGAGCCTCACTAAGTGGCTGAGGCTGGCTTCGAACCTGTGTGATCCTCCTGTCTCAGCCTCCCAAGCACGGGGATTACAAGCATGAGCCACCATGCCCGGCTTCACTCACATGTTTAAAAACATTGTTCAAATGAATCTTGATTCATATAAGTGTAGGAAATATTCATAGTTTAGGAACCATTTTTTACTTACAGAGAAGGATGGGCTTGGTGTGTAGGCTAATTAAGGTCCTTTGTACTGAATGTTCTCATTTATATATTTAAATGTATCCAGAGGGGATCAGAGACACTTCAGTCAGATCCTCACAAATTTTTCTTGGAAGACCTGATGTGTTTCCTTTTCTTGGGTGTGACTTGCTGGGGGACACTAGCTGTCTAGGATCCCCAAGGACCTCTGCTCATTGAAATCCAAATGTTAATCAAAGAAAAGGAAAAGGGGTAGATTTGCAGATTTATGCCATCATGTCTCTTTCTAGGAACCTTCAATTCTGAAAACTTTCAGAAAAAAAGTTACTGGTTATATGATCTTTATTCTTTGTGAAGGTCAAAGGTATCTTTTGCCCAAGCTGTTGAGAATAATCTTGTAAAGATGGTAAAAAGAATGGATCATTCCATTAATAAATGAGTTGGAAAAAACAGATGGGAGGTACTAGCAGATAAAGCATGTCCGTCCTCACCATGGTTACTCCCAGTCCTCTAATGAGGTTGTGCCAGGACTGATGGTCATTACTGGGTTTTATGCGCTGTAGCCCGTGTGTAAAGCTGCCATATCCCTTATTAAGGAGCAATAAATGTATCCAGCAACATATGTCTCCAAAGGCTTAACAATTGTGATGCTCTTTACATTCCTGACATTCACTGGTCTCTAGGCAGACTTGGCATCCTGGTGAACATTCAGTCATGATAGTAGGGCATATAGTTGAGTATTTAAAGGTACTTCCGCAGGGTACTTATATTATTGGGACTGGGAGACTAAATAAATAATATTGTTTTTGGTGGTCCTGGGGTTCCTGGAAGCCCTTCTACCTCCGGGCTACACTCCCAGACCTATTTTTATATTTTTATTTGGAAGCAGAGTCTCTTAAGCCAGTGTGGCTGACTTCGAACCTCCTGTCTCTGTCTCCCAAGCATGGGGATTACAAGCGTGTGCCACCACGCTTGTCTTAAAATAGATAATTTTGAATCTTCTTTGGTTGTCAGGGATGACCAGAGAGATTAGGGGACAGATGTGCGGTTTCATGCGAGACGGTTAGCATGAACGTCAAAGTTAGGTTAAGGATCTCTAAAGATGTGAAGCTTGATCTGGGATCTTAAAGAGCCAGTGTTTCATCTGTGAGAACAGATTATCTAACCTTCAATTATAATAGTAGCCTTGAGAAAAACAAAATATCTAGACCTTCATCTTCAAGGTTGGATTCACCCATTTCTCCTTGTTCCAGGGGTACAGTATTCTATTTCACATGGACATTACTCTTAGTCTAGGTAAGACAGCATTATGGGCCTGATGAACGACTCCTTAGAGGGTCATTACTGTGGGTTAGTGGGATCTTCCTCTCTGCCTATGACCCACTAGAGCCAGCTAAACTTTACTGTTCTGGACAGATGCTTTTGGGTTTAACTTTTTTTTTTTTTTTTTTTTTTGGTGGTACTGGGGTTCCTGGAAGCCCTTCTATCTCCGGGCTACACTCCCAGACCTATTTTTACATTTTTATTTGGAAACAGGGTCTCCTAAGCCAGCGCGCGGGGCTGGCTTCGAACCTGCGCGATCCTCCTGTTTCTGCCTCCCAAGCGCGGGGATTACAAGCGTGCGCCACCACGCCCGGCTGGGTTTAACTTTTTTTTTCAGTACTGGGCATTGAACCCAGGGACACTCTGCCTCCGAGCTATAGTGCCAGAAACAGGGTCTCACTAAGTTGCAGAGGGCCTCACCAATTGCTGAGACTGGCCATGAACCTGCAATCCTCCTGTCTCAGCCTCCCAAATACTGAGATGGATTTAATTTTTGGATGATAGTGCACAGATAGGCAAGCTCAGAGCTGTGCCTAGGCTTGCTTGAACTTTCCCTATTTGCCTGAAACATATATTATCTTACTTGGTGCTTTGAGCGCTTGGTAAATGCCACACTTTCCTTTCAGTCTGGGGCTATCAAGATTCTGCTCATGTGTATCAAGACACCTGCAAAGTAGAGCTTCCTCTACTTTTGACCTGCAGATTTTCAGCTATAGATTCCTTTCCAGACTTTTCCTCTTGTTAATGAAGCTTGAGTTGAATTGCATATTTAGGGAAGATGAGTTTCAAGTAGTGGTGTAGGGGTTTGTGGAGTTGCAAGTGTCTGAGTTAAGGTTCCCCCATGCCCCATCAGTGGAAATTCACCCAATGGTACAAACCTATTACCATGGCATGAGTGGTTTTCTGTATTTGTTGTTGATTAGCTGAGTACAGAAGATTGTAATTTACTTTCTTCAGACTCTGAAGGGATAGTAAGACTAAGGTTTTATAGGGAAGGAGAAATTTACTATATTAAATATTAAGCTTAGGAATTATTTTGAGCACTTGCATTTTGCAAATAGGTGCTTATGTTGGCCATCCTCTCTGGAATCTTTTGTTCAGAGATGGGAAACATGATACTATTTTATTGCAAACACGTAGGAATTATAGCAACTTCATCAGACATACATAGATGTCCTGATTTCCTCTTCATGCCTGTACTGCATGTGAACTGGCTGTAATAAGTTTCATAAACATTGCGTTCTTCAGAATATTTTAAATTCTAGACAGGTGTGATGGCTCATACCTGTAACCCCAGTACTTGGAAGGCTGAGACAGGAGGAATGTAGGTTCAAGGCCATCTTCAGCAAGTAAAACCCTCAGGATCTTTGACCCTTTTTAAGATATATAAAAGGAACAAGGGGTGTATCTTGGAGGTAGAATGCTTCTAGGTTCAATTCCCAGTACCCTCCCCCACCCAAAAGAGGAAAATGTAAAGTTCTAAAATGATATCCATGGACTTTTTTAGATTGACTGTTAATGAGGAACTCATCAGATGTATCCTATTTTGAGTAACCAAAGCCCCTTGAGTTGATTTAAGGAAAGTTGTAGGATATTCCTGGCTTTGTTTCTGCTATTATAAGACAGAGAGGGCAAATGACTGGTTGGTTCAGAGCCCCTCTGTCCACTTATAAGGCTGAGGTCACATGTGCATCTTGATGCTATGTTTCCCATTGATTCTTGGAATATTCTGTAATAATTGTTCCTCAGATGGCAGCTATGAGTTCATCTGAGTTGGCTGTCATTATCCATGATGGTTTTTTTGTTTGTTTTTGTTTTTTTTGGGTTGAACTGGGGTTCTTGGAAACTCTTCTGCCTCCAGCCTACATTCCCAGACCTAATTATATTTTTTGAAACAGGGTCTCTTAAGCCAGCAAGGCTGGCTTCGAACCTGTGAGATCCTCCTGTCTCCACCTCCCAAGCACAGGGATTACAAGAGTGAGCCACCACGCCCGGGTCAGGATGGGTTTTTGATTGAGCTCTTTCATTCTGTTGAGAAAAGGTACACATTGATGCAGACTTGTACAAAACATCACTGCAAACATTATTTATTACACAAACAACTTTACAATACTAAAAGGAACAAAAATTAAAGAGAGCAAATATCCACTGCCTTGAAAAAAAACCGGCAATTAGCAATGTTCCATGATTCTAGTTTAGTCTCTACATAAACGTCATTTTATGGAGCCATAACCAGAGTCAGGTATACATTTAGAGTTTGTTTTCCATTTAAAATTATGCCATAAATCACTTTCCAGGTGGCTACATAACATCAGAGAATTGGTTTTTAATGGCCACATTAATGATGATTAGTCATTTGTCTTTCTGGTCATAATGTGGGTATCTTTAAAAATACATCGCTTAGCATTCTTTGTGTTGAGTCTCCTAGGCTTGTACCACGTTTGTAGTTTCTGTTTACTCAGTTGTGACTCTGTGCAAACTCTGAGAAATTCTATTCACTTGTGATCATGAAGCAATTTAAACTTTTATGTGGAGATAATATCCTGGGATTTGGTACAAAAGCCTATATATAAACTATGGATTTTTTTGTGTGGATTTCCTTTTGATGTGCTTTAAACCTAAACATACATTAAGGCAAAGCACCTGTCCCCAAAGAACCAACACTATGGAATTGCCTAGGAAACAAAATTTAGCTAAGTGAATTTGTAGGGTAGTCTGGGGACTTTGAGTCATCTGGTTTTCCTTTTATTCATTCAGCGAGAGTCTTTCTCTCTGTTATGTGAAATGACATAAGCTCTGTCAAGTGAGATCTCTTAGAATAATGATAGCATTAAGAGAAAAGTGACCTGAAGTAATATGTTCTATTTTTTTTACTTATTTTTAAAATTTAGCATAATGGTACAAAGCAAAATCAGCCACAGAGCCCAGTAACTTTGGTATAAAAATGATCCATCCTGAGAGCAAAAGCTGCTTCCATTGTGCTATGAAACGTGAGTGGGTGTTGAGTATTTATAGCATAGAAAGCAGCAGAATGTGTTCCCGGTCTTTTGAGACTGGCTATATTTACTTAGTATAATATTTTCAAGTTCAACCCATTTCCCTACAAATGGCATGATTTTGTTCTTTATGGCTGAATAAAATTCCAGTGTGTGTATATACCACAAATCCATTCATAGCCAGTCTCAAATCAGTAGACGTATATTTTCTCTAATATGGAAAAGCTAGGGAGCAATGGGGGTACCAGAGGGACTCCAGATAATGGAGGAAAAACCTCTGTGGAGCCAGGGAGGTGGACTAAGGGAAGGGGAGGGAGAAGACTGAGGTTCATTGATGGAAATGCTACCAGTGACTGTGTGTGCATTTGCGAATACACCAACGGCAGTCTTAGTACTTTGTATGGGAAGGGAAGAAATGTGAATGTAGGGGAGACATCGAGTGCTGTATGTCACTGTCACATGATTTACATTATAATGTGAGACTAAAATGTACCAATAAAAGCACGTTATAAAATTCTTATACCAATAGAACTTAGCATTTCAAGCATACAGCACAGTGACATTAAGGATGCTTATCCATCGTCAGCATCCTTCTACAGACCTCTTGCACACCTGAAACTATGTACCCATGAAGCAAGTTTCCATTCACTCTTTCACCTGCTGCTGCTAACCACCAGGTAGACTACTACAGGTGTCTCACATAGATGGAATCAAAGTATTTTTTTTTTAATTTTTTGTTGTGGCAACTGGCTTACTTAACAAGGTGTCTATAATGTTTATCTGATTTATAGCACGTATCAGAATTTTTTCCATTTTAATGTTGAACGATAGCCTATCACATGTACACATCATGTTTTCATTCATCTGTGGACACTTGGGTTGTTTCTTCTTTTTGCTTATTGAAAATGATGCTGCTACAAACACTTGGGAATGCAGATATTCCTGTGAGTCTGTTTTCTTCTGGGTGTATACCCAGAAGTGGGATTGTTCTATCATATGATAATTCTATGTTTAATGAGTCGAGGAACTACTACACCATTAAAATCCCCACTAACAGTGTATGAGGGTTGGAATTTCTTTCTTTAGATCTTTAACCAAACTTACTATTATCTGATTATTTGTTACAGGATGTTGAACCCAAGGGTTTCTATCTCAGAGATATACTCTCAGCACTCTACCTTTTTAAGTATTTGAAACAGAATCTACGTTGCTAAGAGACAAAGTTGCTGAGACTAACCTCAAACTGCAATCCTCCTGTCTCAACCTCCCAAGTACTGAGATTTCAAGTTTGTGTCACCATGCCCGACTTGTTTTCAGTTTTGATACTAGTCATCCCAGTGGGTGTGAGATAGTTTCTTGTTGTGGTTTTCATTTGCTTTTCTCTAATAATATTGAGTCTAACTTCTTTCTAAAATGTTAATTGCACGTGCAAGGCATGGTCTTTTGAGTTGTCACTGAAAGGAAATTACCTGGAGAGCCAAAAGATCTGGATTCTAGCCATGACTCCATTTCTCATTAGCCATTTGACATCCGGTTCTGCTCAACAAATGTTAAGCCCCTGCCAAGCACTGAGCTTTGTACTACTTGCCACAGAGAGAAGAAAAGTAAACCACAACTTTTCATTCATTCTTATTCATATATTTATTGTCTCTAGCTTTTTTTTTAAAATTTAGCCTTCATATTTTAAATTTTTGCAAATTCTAAAGGTTTTAAGCTGAAAATATAACTCGGAGACTCTTCAGACCTGGATAGGATTATCTGCCATAAAAGTAAGACATGAGGTCTGTGATGCAGAGGGAGGAAGACAATTGTGAAAGTTTGGGGCCATATGCAGTTAAAATCTGAATTTTATGTATTTTAACACTTAGGAGTTTGATTTTTTTAAAAAATATTCAACCCAATTTAACCAATTGATGCTAATTATTGTGTCTTTACTCACTCAGCATTACCAAATCTTTGCTCAAGTTTTGTGGAAGGCCGTTTCTGCTCACATCTTTCTTTCTTGCCTTCTCGGTTCCCCATAGGTGTCTGTGCCCCCAGGAGCTCCTCCACTTCCCTCCCTGTACCCAAGCTGGATGGGCAAACTTCAGCCTTCCCCAGCTGGCTGCTCTGCAGTGTTTGAAATGGTTGTCACTGTCTCCTGAGATTCCTCTTTGGGCTTCCCTGATTCTGTTCTTCTTTCTACAGTCTCCTGTGCCTCCCTGGCCAGCCACCCTCCATTTTTATGATGAATATTCTTGCTGTGATGTCACTTAAAGTTAGTGATTCTTAGTGGTTCTGTCCCTAATCTCATCTTGTTTTTACTTTATACACTGTTTTAACAAATGAGGGATCCCATATTCCACATTCATATTCAAAACTTTTTTTTTTTTTTGGTGGTACTGGGGTTCCTGAAAACCCTTCTACACCCAGGCTACACTCCCAGACCTATTTTTATGCTTTTTATTTGGAAACAGGGTCTCTTAAGCCAGCGCGGCTGGCTTCGAACCTGTGCGATCCTCCTGTCTCTGCCTCCCAAGCGCGAGGATTACAAGCGTACACCACCATGCCCGGCTCAACACATTTTTTTAAAATTTTTTTTGGTATTACTGGGGTTCCTGGAAACCCTTCTACATCCGGGCTACACTCCCAGACCTATTTTTATGCTTTTTATTTGGAAACAGGGTCTCCTAAGCCAACGCGGCTGGCTTCGAACCTGTGCGATCCTCCTGTCTCTGCCTCCTAAGTGCGGGGATTACAAGCGTGTGCCACCACGCCTGGCCAAAACATTTTTTAAATAACAACTGAATATCCAACTGAATTACACTGTGTCTCAATATCGATCATTTTCTAGTCTTTCCAATGAAGCACATTAAATGAGAACTGTTTGGTTTCGCCATATTCCCTGCTGTCCATCTTAAACATTTGCGCCTCATCCCTGTCACCCCAACACATATAATCAAATCACATTCCTTTAGTATCCATAGAGGATTGGTTCTAAGACCCCCATAAATACCAATTCATATAAGGATGCTCAAGGCCCTTGTATGATTAAAGTAGTATTTGCATATAATCTACTCACATCCTTTTATATACTTTCAGTCATTTCTAGATAACGTATAATCACTTCCCAATGCATTGTAAATACCATGCCAATTATTGTTCTTTGTTTACAGAATGAGGACAGAGAAGTCTCAGTACAGATGCAATTGCTTTATCAAGTGTTTTGATCCATGGCCAGTTGAATCCATGGATGTGAAGCCTGAGGACACAGAAGGCTCACAGAACAGAACTCAGCTTCTCATTAAGTTCACCTGTCTGTATTCTACTTAGAATTTTCTTGGTCTTGACCTTTAGCATGTATCTCCTGTGTACTCCATCAGCATCCTCTTTGTACTACCTTGCAGGTCTTAGGATACTATTGATAGAGGTTTAATACCTCTACTGGACTTGAGTGCCTGAGAAGAATTAGTGTGTGTAGTTTATTACTTGAGCTAACAACTAGGTTTAAAAATGAGGCCTTTATTATCATCGCATTCCAGATGTTTAGATATTTTTATTTGCTCAGAACATAAAAGCAGTACTCTGACTCTGTTCTCGCATGTCACAGACCCAATTCTATCGCAATACTCACAAATGTAGCCAGTAAACTCCCAAGGACTCAAGAAGTTTCTCAGCTTAAAAGTATGGCATTATTATAGCTTAATGGTGGGTGGAAGCTAACACCTGCTTTTCACGTGGCTCTTCATGGTCCAGAGAACACTGTTTACTTTCATCTCCAATGATTCATATTTCCAGCTATATAAGTTAAGGCTGCACACGTGTGCACCCAGAGCATTGGGCAGTGGTGGGTGACATGTTAGGCTCAAATACCTCGATGGTGTTTGGTGACAGGAAAGTTTTCTTCATCGCGTTTTAATATTCTTAGTTATTTTCTAATTGTTTATTTTCACTATTTTGTAGTGTTTAAATCCTATCACATTTTAATTGGCCTTTGTCGTTTTTTCTGCCATTTCCCACTCCAATGCACCAATAACTAGAATGTCACCAATAGCTAGAATGTCAAACACTGTGTCTCTTCAGGATTTTTAATTAATTTGGAGACATGGCTGACTTGTCCAGAAGACAGATGTGGTGATCCCTATTTTGGCATGGCAGTGTAGCCTAATATTACCACTTCAAATGTGGTCTTAGTGAACTGAGGTCAAATCCTGACACTGCCATTTACTACCTGACAAGTTGCTTAATATTTTAATACTACATTTCTTCCTGTGTATAAGCAGGGTAATTTTTACTTAATGTTTGTGAGAAATCATGAAACTCATAGCCAAAGAGCATTCAACAGAGTGCTTGCACACAGTCACTATTTCTGACCCCTAAATGATCTACTTCTTTGGGAACCTCACAAATTTGGCCAATGATTGTTGTGATTATTTCATATATGAATGGTTTCAGCCTACTTTTCTGTCACCGTGACCAAAATAGCTGGCATGAACAACATAGAAGAAAAGTGCATTTGGCTAAGTTTCAGAGGTACAGTCCGTAGTTGGCTGACTTCAAGGCGGTTATCAGGGCAGCACAGAACGATGGAGAAAAGCTGGGCTCAACTCAGTGGTGGCTGGAAGCAGAAAGAGTATCTCCAAGTTACCAAGGAAAGAGATATTCCTCAAGGCTACACTTCCAGTGACCTTCCTGCACCAGACACCCTCCACCTGACTACACTACTACCCATTCAAATTACTAATTCTTCATTGGACTTATCCATTGATAATGGTAGGCCATGATGCAATGATTTTTCCTCTAAATATAGTTGCATTATGGGCATGCTTTCAACACATCAGCCTTCTGGGGTGGACACCTAATGCAAACCATAACATAAAGGAAATTGAAATCAACCCAACTTGCCTATACAAAGGTTAGGAAACCACAGACTTTCTATTTTAATAATGAGTATTAGACATAGATATTGGGTTAATTAAACTCTCTACTTGTCCCTATAAGTATAATCATTAGTCACTGATGAGGTTAAATGGTGACGATATACTTAGAAACTAATGACTTCAGTAGAAAGACTTTGCAACCTGCCATTTTTCTTATAATTTAAACAATTGGGCTGTATTCTAAAGCATGGGATTCTCAGGTATAGTTGATTTATTACTTAGATTAAAATGCATTATGCTTGGGGAAAATGAATAAATGTGACACAAGGGTTCACAAAACTGGGATTTTTAAAGACAACATTTTATAGGAGTATTTGATAGATCTGATATATAGTTTCTCCTCTTTTTCTAAAATTCAGTAAATGAAATCAATTAGTAAAACAAATAATCCTTAACATTTTAATGTTATAATCACACACTTATTTTTCTGATAAGATCATCATTCTACTAAAGATAAAAATGATTTCAAATATATTTGAGGAAGCTTACTGAATTTTAGAATTGGTATAGGAAATAGCATCGGAAGATTTCTTTTTCTAAAGTTAATTTTTACTACCTGACAAGTTGCTTAATATTTTTAATCCTACATTTCTTCCTATGTATAAGCAGGGTAATTTTACTCAGCTTTCTTATGTTTGTGAGAACTCATAAAATTCATAACCAAACAGCATTACAGCTAAGAGCTTTGATATTAGTAGTCATATGCCTATAGATGGCTATATAGTTAACCTTTTATAAACCAGTTTTATTTTTGTCATACTTCATGACTATCTGAACTAATACATATTCTAATAATTTTGTTTGTATTATCTTCCCTGGATACTGATAAATCCCATTTAGATAGAAAGTTACCAGAACCTGCCTGCAATCTAACAAAAAGAGGTTAAGATCCTATGGGGATCTGAGTGGTTAGTAAGAGAGTATCCATGGAGAATTGGGGCTTATACTGGGAAGTTTTAAGTGTGGACCAAGGGAAGCTGGTATCCACTCCGTACTGAATGCTGTCTTGGCAATCGAGTATCCCAGGAATCTTTCTTTAGGAAGTAGGTGGAATGAGGTGGAGCCAGAAAAGGTGGTATTAATGAAATATTTTCTGTAAAGCTAGGAGCATCTTGCATTGTTTAGCAACTGTGGAATTGTCTTGGGGAAATGTTTCCTGCCCGTCTCCCACTTGTATTTGTCTTTTTGTAACACATTCCTTCCAGTCTGATATTTAGCAGAAATGATTTGTTTTCTGAAAAATCTGGGTTTTGTCTTGCTTTCATAGCATTTTCAGGTGCCCAGATCAGTTGATATATATGATATGAAAAATATGCCTGTTCTCCCACTATTTTATGAAGACTTTAATCCAATTTCCCTAACCCCATATTATATAAATGGATTTTTATGTGAGTTTGAATTCTGCTCTAATGATTCTTCTCTAAAAAAGGGATATATAATTTTTTTCTATTTGTGCCCTATCACCTGGGTCCACAGAAAGTCATCTGTCTATACTTGTGGAAATGTAAATTATAGAAATTTCAGAGGAAGTAAAAGGAAGCTCTACAAAGCAGTTTGTAAAAGTCAGAATGAATTTGAAAGGCATGAGATGGTGTTTTGAAATTAATGTTGAATGGCTTTTCCCAAGAGAAACCCTCTTTAGTGGAGGTGATAGTGGTATTTATCAAAACACCTATTTAAATTGCTATTGTTTTTACTTTTTATTTTGAAACAGGGCCTCACTAGGTTTCTGAGAGTCTCAATATGTTGCTGAGGCTGTCCTCGATCCTCTGATTCTCCTGTCTCAGCCTCCCAACTACTGAAGTTACAGGCGTGTGCCACCACACCTGGATTACATTTGTAATTTTTTAAACATCTTTTCTATTTAAGTTCATCTGGTTTGTATTACATTCATTGCTCAATCTTTCACTCTGAAGAGACTCTCAGTTCTGAAAATAGTTATTGCCTAAGGAGAAAAAGATTCTTTTCTTATTGCATTTAAATTTTATTTTCATCAAACCAAATAATTTAATTTTTCAGGTGCTCTATAATGGCCCTTTGCATTTTCTGGCCCCTTTTTGAGCAGACGCAATCTTGTTCACATATTTACTTATAAATTATGTACATGTAATGTGGTACTGATAGCACATATATTATTTAACATGTTCAAAAATAGAAATTAAAAAAAATAAACTGCTTTGAATGGAAGTTCCAATATTTTCTTGCCACACCCCACAGTGATCCTGGAACATCATGGGGGCACACTCAGCCTCTTGTGGGGTCCCCCTCACCCTACCTGGTCTATTGTAGAGGTCAAATGTGTTTGTAGGGCTTGGATAAAGATTCAGCCTTAGGTGGTTATCCTCTGCACGGGGAGGCTGGACGGAGAATGATTTGCTAAAGGTCCTGAAGCAAGCTCACTGAGCTCTACCTACTTACTTCTCTTTGGAGAGGACAGGGGACACAGCTTGGTGCCTGGTGCTAGCTGGTGGTCAGGAAGTAGAAGCTGCTTTTCTGCATCTATTTCTGCTGCTGTTCTAGTGGTTACTGCGGCCTCATAAATCTTATTCCAAAAATCAAAATTCACAAACTTGTAGAAATGGAAAGTTTTGTTTTTGCTGCATTCTCTCTACTTCTTTGGCAGCAGATTCTGATCTGAACTCTTACAGGGCCATTTATGGTCTCTCTATCCTACTTAGTTTGAAACTCAGTGTTCCATGATGGTGTTCTATCCCTCCACAGAACAATGATGCTGTTGTTTATTATGTGGTACTCTTTTTAAAAAACCTTAAATTCTAGCCAGATGTGGGGGCACATGCTTATAATCCGAGCATTCTGGAGGCTGAGACCAGAGGATCACGGTTCCTGGACAGCCTCAGCAACTTAGACCCTCTGTAACTTAGACACTGTTTCAAAAATAAAGAATAAAAAGGGCTAAGGATATGGATTGGAGGTAGAATGTCCCTGGGTTTCATCCCCAGTACTGCAACAAAACAAAACAAAACCTTAAATTCTGAATTCTAGAAGTAAACCTGGACCAAGGTCATTGTAAAAGGGAAAGCAGACCTATGTACTATTATTGTCACTTTGACATGGATTGCTCTAGTGCTAGATTTTTGGATTTAGATCATTTTGAAAAGGGTATTGTTCTTTGTGGAACAGAATTACTTATAAAGGCTTGTGCTATAGCTTGAATGTGAAATGGCCCCTAAAGCTCATGTGTTGGCTTGGTCTCCAGCCCAGGGTGCTAATAGAAAGGTGGTGGAACCCTTTGCAGGTGAGGCCTAGTGCCAGGAAGTTAGATCATTGGTTGCATGCCCTTGAAAGAAATCCTGGGATGGGACCCTGGCCTTTTTTTGTCCTTGCTTCCAGACCACCAAGAGTTGAACAGGGTTCCTCTGCCACGTGCCCCCACCACGATGTACTGTGCCACAACAGAGCCAAGGAACCATGGGCTGAAACTTCTGAAAGTATAAGAAGAATATGCTTTTTCCTTCCTATATGTTGTTTATCTCAGGTTTTGTATTATAGTCATGAGATTCTGATTTTAACTTAGCTTGTATGGTTCTCCACTAAAATAAAGGGGGGAACTTATCTCTATTCCACCACTGTAACAGTATAATATTTTCTTCCTTATGATTGCACAGAAATAGATGACTCTAATATAAAATTTATAGACCATAATGCCCTGCCCCCCCTGAGTGCTATGAAGTTACCAGGCTCTGTGTTGGGGATGAGGATCTTTCTGACCTTCAGCTGTCATGTTCTTTTATACCCTTATTTTTTCCCTTGAGTTATTTACCAGTGGCATGATTTGCATCATCTCGGGAATACATGATCCTCTCTACCTCAACTATAGTGTTCTCCTTCTTGGACTGTAGATTTTCATTTCTCATTTTCAATGTTTTACCATAGAACATTGAAGAACCTTTCCTGGGTATTCTGGTCAAAGAACATCTACTACTCCTTATAGATAATAAGTATGTGCAAAAGTTCCTCTCTACCTCAGGATCCATTGGGCTTTCTCCCCTGGGGTGTATTGGTTATTGAAGTGTCTGCCATCTCTGTCATTCCTTCTAGAAAATTCAGTTCTTCTGCTCCCAAAACCTGAACTACTTGCCTTCCTGTTGTTGGGCTTTTTTTTTTTTTTTAAAAACACATTCATTAGTGCATTTTAATTATGTATCATACTGAGGTTCAAAGTGATAAGAACATACATCCACACAACACTTGTGTGTTTCCCTCCAGATCCTACTCCATTCCCCCTCGTTATCCATGTTAGTAAGATAGGTAATAATACTTTCATAGATGGATGTAACATTATTTGAACTGTTTACTCCACCAAACCTCCTTTTTCTTCTTCTATCTTCCTTTTCCTAATTCTTTTCCGCTGTAGTTTCTACTCTTGAGGGAAAATGACCCTTGACTTTCTGAGAATGAATGTTCTCACTTAGCATAATATTTTCTAGTTCCATCTATTTTCCTGAAAACTACATAATTTTTTTATGGCTGAGAAAAACTCCATTATGTGTATCTGCCACATTTTCTTTATTTGTTGATAGACACATAAGTTGGTGTCAAAATTTGGCTATTGGGAATTGTGCTACTTTAAACATCATACATATATCACTAAAGTATTCTGATTTTAATCCTCTTGGGAAGATACCAGAGTGGTATAGTTGTGTCATGGTAGTTCCATTTTCAGTCTTTTGAAGAACTTTCTTACTGATCTCCATTGTGGTTATACTTATATTCCTACCAACAATGTATCAACACTACCTTGAGATTCCAACTAGCTCCATTTAAAATAGCAATCACCAAGAATACTGACAATAATAAATGCTGTTGAGTATATGAAGAAATAGACATCATTTTTTGATCAATAAGGACATCCAACTTAGAGAGGCTCTCAGCTACTTAGCTGAGATGTCATTTCCAAATACAAAGTTAAAAATAAAAAATTTTGGTCACCCAAAGCTAGACTGTTCCTAGGCTCAATTTCTTAGTGCTGCAAGAAAAAATAAAAGGAAATACTTTTTTCTAACCATGTACTAGGTTATCATATATAATCCCTAGTTGGCTGATATTTATATCTGCTATGAATGGATTCATGTCATAATCTAAAATTATTGATGAAGGTAGTGTTTCCCATTGCACATGTGGTAGTTAATTTTTCATTGCAGGTACTAAAATAGCTGACAGGGGAAGATTAGAGAAGAAAATATTTGTTTTGGCTCCTCCTTTCAGAGGTCTGAGTCCTTGCTCAGTTGGCTGTATTTCATTGGTCTAAGGTGAGGCAGGACATCCTGGTGAAAGTCTGTGGTGGGGAAAAGCTGTTCAATTAATGGCAGTTGGGAAGAAATAGAAAGACACTGGACAGAAGACATCCTTCCAAGGCACTCCTGCTCTGGCCTGCTTCCGCCATCCCAGCTCCAAGTATTTCCAATCAGCTCAGAGTCCTCCTGGTCCAGTGACTCCAAAAGCCCCACTTTTGAACACATGAGTCTTTGGGGATATTTCTTGGATGGATGCAAGCTCTCAGGTATACCTAAGTGATGTATGCGATGTTGAATTACTTTGTCTACAGAACTACTTGAGGACTTTTGAAAAACATTTTCTTGTGTATGTTTGTTAATCTAATTAGACAAATATTTGCGTAACTCAAGAAATGGAAATGTTTATGCATTTGATTTCAACCTAGTAATTTGTTCTTATTCAAGATGATTTAACTTATTTTGAAAGATTAAAAATGAATTATACTTAAAGGTCTTTGAGTTGGAATCAATACATTAGTACTAAGAAGTGAAAAATTTTAAGTCTTACAATTATCATTAAGCATATTTTACGATACTCAACATGTACAATGTTTGCTAATTAACATCATTTGGAAATGAAAAGATTGTAATTTTAATTTTTTCATCTTGTGTATGGTCTGCTTCTTAGAAATCTTTTATATGATCTGTTTGGGAAGATAACTAACATTGTTGGGTACTTATTAGCCTAAAATTATCAAGATCAATAATAAGTAAACTTACCCTTAATTTTAATTAGTGAAAAAATTTAATAGTAAAACATTCACAAAAATCACTGTCGCAGCATGATATACTTAGGCATTTGGAATATCACTTCTATGTTTTAAAATTTTGTGTACCATCACTTTAGTTGCAGAACAGATAAGACTTATTACTACCTATGGGGAAAAATCTAATATCTTATTTATCCTTTATAATGTAAAATGAACTCAGTTTAATACTTTGTGTTTATACTTCTGTTAATTGAGCAAAGAAGGACTTGGGATGTTCTGGTTTTTGGATCAATACTGACTGGGCAAAGTATCTATTAAAAAAGACAGTTATAGGGCCAGGCGTGGTGGCGCACGCTTGTAATCCCTGTGCTTGGGAGGTGGAGGCAGGATCTTGCAGGTTCGAAGCCAGCCTCGCTGGCTTAAGTTAACTGTTTCCAAATAAAAAAACATAAAATAGGTCTGGGAGTGTAGCCTGGAGGTAGAAGGGTTTCCAGGAACCCCAGTACCACACAAAGAAGACAGTTATTGTGTTTAGGTCTCTTATTCATGGTAGTCCTGTTCTATAAAGTCAACACTAATAGCGAATTAGTGAATACGGAACCATTGCTTTTGGGAGAAATATACAGATAAGTTCTCATGAACCTCAAGTCTCTACATTTTTATCAATCTATTCATTTGCAACCTTGTTTGGTATTATTTAAATACAAATTATATATTTTATATATTGAGACATGTATATAGATTCATTGACAGAATAGTTAATGACACTTTAGATTCTCATCGATGCACTGTAATTACACATCACAGTGAGATTCAATGAGACAAATATACATGCACACATCATATGATGTATCTCCATATTTGACCTTCTTCCTTCCCCATACATGTTTGTGTGATTCTGATTCAAGGCAGTACTGTCATTCATGCCTAACCTGTCACCTGGAATACATATAGTTTCTGTAAGGCACATCCCAGAGTTCTTAAGAAAACTAGACAGCATGTCAGCAGTATTTGGGGGAGGGCCTTCTTAAACAGTGAAATCACCCACAGAAAGCTCTAAAATAAGGAAAGATATGACAATAAATAGGCTGAAAAAAAGGACAACTTGCTCACAGAGCAGAAGCAAGAGGCAGCGTGGGGCCTTGACCACCCTCCTGTGGGGATGTGGGAGAGCTAGGGATAGATATTTTGCCACCTGCATGTGTGTGTGAATGACCACAACAGTGTTCTTGGGGTGGCAAATTTTAGTGAGGTAAATTCACAAGTAAGGGATTCTTAACTGAGGATTGACCTTACTTAAGACTAAAGTTATTTTGCAAGTCTCTACACCTTAAATGGTTCACTGAACACTTGAGCCATGCCTTCCTCAAAACTTAATCTGGTAGATGTGAAAGTAAATTCAAGATGTTATATTTTCCTGGGAAAGCGGGCTTCTCTCCCTGGCATGTCTCTTACTTGAAAAAAGTGCCTGAGACCATGTAAAAGTTTCTCGCCCCCTGGGTTGTCAATCCCACTTCTCTTGGCCCAAGTGAATTGGTTTCTCCTATTCCATGTGATCCTACCGCTAGCTTATCCATCTGCCATTGGACATGATCCAGGAGCTGTTACAGTGTAGAGATGTTGAAAGTGGACCATGGCCTTAGATGGCCCAGGTTTAAATCTTGTTTTACTCAATGTGGTAGCGCTTATGGCCGGGCTACTCAACTTCATGTGCATTTTTTTAATCTGTAAAAAAAAAAGAATGCCATTACCTATACTGTAGTGTTACTAGTTGATGAAAGAATATGTAAGTTTATTGAGAATTTGTATAAAGATAGGGTTGTTTTTTAAGTCCTCAGCTGTAAGCGGTTCACTTAGTTACCCATGCACAGTTCTTGTTTTTTAGTTTTCTTAAGGATTATGCACCACTCAGAGAAACAAAAGCACTAAGGAGAAGAAAAAAGGAAAAAATACTTGAAATAAAAGGTGAAGGACAAACTATGAAGTTCGAATGTATAAGCTTTCAATATGATCTTGAATCCAACCAATTTGTAAAAAGAAAAGCCCTATGCACTTTCTGTTAAAAAGCTGCTATCAGTCAGTGCTCTGGAGCTGAGGTCTCTACAGGACATGTCGACATGCATGTTTCTGTTAAGGTTGATTTTCAGCATCTTTGGATTGTGACCTCTCTTTAAACTTGGAATCTTGGAGGCTGGCCATTACCTCACTTAAATTCAGGTCTCCAGGTCCATCTGTGAGGCAGATTCTTCCATGGACCCATTTCTTATGATTTGATTGCCCCAATCTTTATCTCTACCAGGACTTTGTGTGTGCCTTCTTATAGTTTTATTGTGGACCACTTATATTCAATGTATGCCAAGAGGGACTTTAAGAAATATGTAAATACAGTGAAGGCATCAGGACCAAAGAGGGACTGAATCCAGTGTACTTTGTCTAAGGGGCCTTAGGAACATGAACACAGTGACTAGGACCTCAAAGCCAAGGTCTCCACACCTTTAAATTTTATCCCCTTTATTAATATTGAAAGCCATATACTCCACATATATGCACTTATTTAACTATAGGTTGTATATTCATAGTTCAAAAATTATATAAGATACAAATTATGATTTTCCTTGAAAGAAATGTTAAAAAGGAAAGATAAGCCAGACATGGTGGTGCACACCTTTAATCCTAGATACTAGGAGGCTGAAGTAGGAAAATTACAATTTATAAGCCAGCCCAAGCAATTTAGTAAGAATCTGTCTCAGAGCAATTTGCTAAGTATTATCTAAATGTACACTAAAAATGGACAAAGGAGACAAAGATGAAATTCTCCAGATTAATCATTCTAAAAGTTATTATAAAGTATAAGGCCTTCTGTTCTCTCTGAACTTACTAATAGTTACTCATGGTTAGTGAGAGCAATGGAATGAAACATTTCATCCCAGGCACTTTTAATTCCTTAATCATTTGATTATTAAAGCTCATACGTTTCCCTTGTGCTTCAGTATGAGTATTATCTTCAGTGTATGGTTTCTGTCCAAGAATATCTTTAGTAAAAGTAGGTAACTCAAGCCAGGTGTGTGTGTGCATGAAGACAGTGTTGTCATGCAGCAGCCCAGAACGGCTTGTGATCACTGCTGCAGGCGTTAGGTGAGGGAAGCATGCTCTCTTCCCTTTCCTGGTAAGATTTCTTCATTAGCACCTTTGACTAATAGGAATGTCATGAGAATCTCTTTCCAGTTGCCTTTTATCTTTATTGTATCTCTTGTCTATCTCTTCCATTAAGATGTATGCTTCCTGAGCTCAGAAACGTATTCTGTTTAGCTTATTCTTGCATTCCCAGAACTTTGACTTGTTCTTGGCACACATTCCTGGTTTGATGAATATTGCCAAGTGAGTGAAACAATTTGCACATTAAATATTTACAACAATAAATATTTCTCTCTCTCTCTCTCCTCCCTCACCTCCCCCTTCCCCTTCTCTCTCTCTCTCTCTCTCTCTCTCTCTCTCTCTCTCTCTCTCTGTGTGTGTGTGTGTGTGTGTGTGTGTGTTACTGGGGATTGAACCCAGGGATATTCTACCTCCAGGTTACATCCCCAACCTTTTATTTGGAAACAGAGTCTCTTGAGGTTGCTGAGTCTTGCTAAGTTGCTGAGGCTGGTCTTGTACCGGGGGTTATTGGCGTGAGCCACTACACTTGATATTTACTTAATTTTAAAGATAAAAATCAGAGCTTGAAGTGCTGATGTTTTCTTCCTACCCACATGGAAGAACCTCCACCCAGCTTCGGCGACCCTTCCCTGTGGATGGGAGGCGCATGCAATGAAGGAAGGGAAAGTCTGAGCGAGCACTATATGCACGAAGGCAACAGAGAATGTTCTAATGAGAAGCCAGACTCTCTTCTGGCCTTTGACATTTCAAGTTGCACCCATTTTGTCTATCTTCTCTCTTAGAAGGGGCGGGGTGAAAGACCTTAATCCCAAACACAATAGGTAAATGTAAAATCTTACCCAGAACAATGTAAACATGTTGAAATACTGTGTAAAAGCTTCTGCTTACATTGGGGGGACTTGTAAAGTATTTAATGTGCCACATTGGCATGACTTACAAAGACCAGGAAGGACAAGTGAATCGGACCATTTCTATTTGTTTTGAAGAAATGCTCTGTAACTTGTTTGAAATCTAGTTGGTTTGTTTTTTTAAATAAAAGGTTATTGTAAAATTTGCCCTTTTGTGATATACAGTTGTCTGAGAGACATAGACAGCCACAGCCTTCACAACACATCATGATAGAGAAGGTTCCTATCACATGCTGAAATGTCTATTTTTTTTTTTGTAGTCTACCTCTTCCTCTACCCACATCAGCCGTTCTTTTTGTCCTCAGTTTTCCCTCTTCTAACATGTTGTAAAAATGCATTGAACAATATGCTAACTTTTGTATATGGCTTCTTTTACTCAGATGAACTAGGAAGCATTATGCTATATTATGTGTATTAGAACATTCATTTTTATTACGGAGTAGTAGTCCATCATATGGGAATAAATCTGCTTGCTAAGTAATGGAAAGTTAAATGGTTTTAAGATTTTGACAATTTGAGCCAAGTTTCTTTAACTTTCATATACAAATCTTTGTGTGGGCATTTGCTCTCATTGAATATATACTAGCAAGTGGTGTTGATGGCTACTGTGATGAGCGTATATTTAATCGTATAAAGAACTATTACACCATGTTCTGAGGTGTCCATAAGTTTGTGTTTCTATTAGGAATACATGAGAATTCCTGTAGCTCTGCATCCGGTCCATACTCTGAACTGTTTTGATTTTGCTTGTATGTGTTTAGCCATTTTAGAAGGTAGTTGAGAGTATAATGGCATGAATCTTGACTTAATTTTCTTTTTTCTTAAACCTATGCTTTGTTGTCTTTTCTTTTCAGTGATTCCCACTCATCTTCCTCCCTTCTCTGGTTCCTTCCAGATGGCCTCTATTGCTTTTGCCTCACTGAACACCATCAAACTATTTCAGCAAATGCAGAGTGTACAGTAGATACTGCCTTTATCTCCACTTTATTTTTTTTTACATTTTTATATTTTTAAAATAATACTAATGATCTACGGAATGTTTACCATTACATTACAAACGCCTTGCAAATGAGTTTTAAACTATTCAGGAAGAACTAGTATGTACTTAGGTAAACTTTTGTACAAACTGATTTTGAAGCTATAACTGAATAAAGTCAACCCTAGGAGAATTACTTTTTAAAAAAGTGACTTACAGCCGGGCGTGATGGCACACGCTTGTAATCCCCGTGCTTGGGAGGCGGAGACAGGAGGATCACACAGGTTCGAAGCCAGCCGCACTGGCTTAAGAAACCCTGTTTCCAAAAATAAAATAGGTCTGGGAGTGTAGCCCAGAGGTAGAAGGGCTTCGAGGAACCCCAGTACCACACACAAAAAAGTGACTTATATTGGTACTTTTTAAATTTTACTTTTTTGTGATTCTGGGGATTGAACCCAAGGGCATTTTATCTGAGATATACCCGCAGCCCCTTTAATTATTTGTCTTCAAACAGAATCTCAGTAGGTTACTGAGAGTCTAGCTCAGTTGCTGAGACCATCTTCCAACCTGTGATCTTTCTTTTTCAGCCTACCAATTACTGGGACTGTAGGAGTGCGGCACCACCCCTGGCTATTGGTGGGTTTTTAAAACTTAGAAGGAGCATGCTTTCCAGATGGAATCAAGGATGGATTAATAAAAAACTTTAATGATATTTAAATGATTAATTTATGATTTTCCACTGCTCTGTCAAAACTGGTGGGCCTCTACATAACATCAAGTGCTATTTATGACTTGCCCAATGAAATCTCTCTCCTGTTGATGTAATTGGGCTTACTTCTGCTGTTCAAGTTTTGCAAATTTTCAAGCTGTCTTCGATCCATTATAAGCGTATTTTATTTAGGCAAACTTTAATATAAATTTTCACCCCAAAATTTAGCTATCAGTAGTCATTTTTTAAAATAACTGCCCTATTTAAAAACTTGGACATCATTTCAAAATCTGCTTTTCAGCTCTCTTTAAATTCTGCATAATTGATTGATTATGTAGACGGATAATAACACTTATTCTTACAATTTTGGGTATCTTAAGTCAGGTGTTTTCAATGATTGCTTATAGAGATTTGACAACTTATCTCAGTATTCATCTCTTGAATTTTTACATGAGGTGCCTTATGTGGCTATACCATTTTTATAAGGGCTGAATTGATCAGGTATACATATACTTATATTAATACATATATATGTAGTGTATATATATATATATGATATGTATCAGTACAAAACATTCTCTAGTTTTTCACATCAGCTTTTCACCTCCAAACACAATTTGATATATGTACTTATTTATTTTTTTAGTGGTACTGGGGTTTCTGGAACCCCTTCTGCCTCTGGGCTACACTTCAGACCTATTTTAGTTTTGGAAACAGGGTCTCTTAAGCCAGCACGGCTGGCTTCGAACCTGCACGATCCTCCTGTCTCCGCCTCCCAAGCGTGGGGATTACAAGCGTGCACCACCATGCCCATCGAAACACAATTTAATATACATGCAAAGTTCTGAGAAGAATCTTCTTACCTCTGTATTTCACAGAAGTCACTACATTTTCAAGTCCTCAAACAGTTGCTTTATTATCCCAAAGAATCTCTGGAATTGATTCTCTAAATATTATATCGTTGTCTGAGTTGGATGATAGTGTATCATTTCTGATATTTAACAATACTATTTGCATATAAGAATTTTCAGTAAGGAATAATGTCTAAAAATATAAATGGAGAAAGTAGTCCAACTTTAGCTGTTTCAGCTGTACATCTATCTCTTTTGTGAATATTGGTCCAGTTCTCTCCATCCTGTGGGAAGAATGAAGGGGACCAAGCAAATTGATGATGGGACGTGGGACAGTGCTTTGGGACTTGGATCCAGTTAGTGAAGGGAGTGTTTTTGTTGGAGACTATTATGGTTTGGGTTTGAATGGCATGTATTGAAGACTTGGTCCCCAGTGCAGGAAAGTTAAGAGATGGAAAGTGGCTGGAAGTAGGTCACTGGGAATGTGGCCTTGGGGTCTATGAATGTCCCCTGGTCCTCCCTGCTGGGTCTCTACTGCCAGGCATCATGAGATATAAGTAGGTCCCCTCTCCAAATCATGCCACCGTGGTTTCTGCCTTGGAGCCAGCCAACTGTGAATATAACCTCTAAAACTGGGAACCCAAATAAACTTCATTCTCCAAGTTCACAACAATAACAAGCTGAGTAATCCATGTTTGGAAATAAGGATGCTTTTTGGTTGCCACAATGATGACACAGATGTTGCTCACATATTGGAATTATGAGCTGTGGTTGACAACTGCTATGCTATAATATACAGGATAGTCCCACACAGCGAAGACTATCCTTGCCTCAAATGCCAGTAACTAACTCCCCATCAAGCGCTGAGGCTTTTGATGGGCCTGGGTTCAATTTTTGACATCATGAACCCAAACAAAGCATTTTTCTCACCTGTAAAGTTGGAGTAAAATTAAGATGATTTAGAGGACTAATATTGTATATAAAGCAATGAACAGCCAGGCATGGTGGCACACTCTTATAATCCCCACGCTTGGGAGGCAGAGACAGGAGGGTCACGCAGGTTCGAAGCCAGCCGCGCTAGCTTAAGAGACCCTGTTTCCAAAAATAAAATAGGTTAATGAGTGTAGCCAGGAGGTGGAAGGGCTTCCAGGAACCTCAATACCACCAAAAAAAAAAAAAAAAGCAATGAACATAGAATATGATACCTACCTAGAGGGACCAGTAAAGAACCACTGGCATAGTGTTAATAGTGTTAACCCCTCAGCGTCTTTCTAGCATATTCCGCACGAAAGCAGTGGTCCTAAAGGTGGCCTGCTAGGACCTGCTCAAGCTGACCTGCCACCTTTGAATTCACCTCCTACCGGTCCCCCTCCCTGGTTCTGTTCCAACCACATTGGTATCTTTGTTGCTTCTTAGCCTTCCCAAGTGGGCTGCCCACCACTCCGCCTCTGCAGCTTTCTGTGGCATAAGACTCTTACCCTATATCTTCCTCCTAGGCACTTGCCCCACTCCCTTCCATGCTGTGGCCGTATCCAAGGTGTTTTTTCCTGATGCCTGGTACTCACGTGGCAGCCTAGCCGTCCACAGCCCCCACCCCCCCAAGCTGTTACTTTTTCCCTAACCATCACCCAACCTATTAAATATGTATTTACTTTGTTTATTGTCTGTCTCTTATAAGTAAAACTTAAGTCCCTCAAAATCCAGTACTGTTTCGTTCACTGATCTATCCCCAAAGGGTGAAATATCCTCTGGTTACTTGAATACCAACAAATATTTATGAATGGATGGATTACTTAATAGCTTTATAAAATAACTTGTGATTATTTAGTAATGCTTGGTTTTATAGAGATTGTGTGTGTGTGTGTGTGTGTGTGTGTGTGTGTGTAAAAATGTATGTATAGAAAGGTTACCTTTCCTCGTTAGCTTTAATAAAGATGAAAGAATTAATGATTTATAGGAAACTTGCCATCTAAACAATTTTGAGAAATATTATAATGAATAGCATATCAGGCTGTCCCAAAATTCATATTTCTTTTGTGGTACTAGGGATTTTACCTTCAAGCTACATCCCCAGGCCTCTTTGTTTAATTTTTTTTTAATCTTGAAATAGGTTCTCACTAATTTGTTGAGTGTTTCATTATATTGCTGAGGCTGACTTCGAATCTGTGATCCTCCTTTCTCAGCCTCCCAAGTACTGAGATTACAGTCATGTACTACTAGGCTTCACTTTGATTTCTTTATTACTGCTTTTCTCTGTGATTCTTCCTTTTATGATTGAGAAAATTACACTTTCATTTTTATATGCTACTACCTTAAGGGCATAGTAATGTTAATATTTTTGTATGTTTTGACAGTAGTTTCAAATCTCTAGAGCTTATCAATAATCCAAGCCATGTTAGAATCATTGCAGTTTCCTATCTGGTTGGAGGAGTACTTGCTCTTTGGATAGACAAAAGATGTTTGATGCTTCCTTGATGTAAGTGTGGGCTTGGGACAGGCATTAAGGGTTATATTATTAAAGAAACCACTAAACTGATGTTTTGAAAGCAGACATGGGAAAGACAAACTGAATGATATTCTTATTTAAAAGATATTTTCATTTCAATTGCTCTTTCTGATAGCTGCAATCATTTATTTGAGAGGTTTTGATTTGTAGTCTAAAAAAATTATGTTGATTTTTGTGGCTCAACAATACACAATTTATTAAAACATGTTCTGTTTCATACCAGTAATGGCTTAGGAATATATTTATAATATGGCTATAATAAATTGTTTAATTCTAAATAAATGTTTTGTTAACTTACCTTTCAATCACATTTAAAATCCTAAACTCATTCCCAAATAGGATAAAAGTTTTAAGTGGAAATTAACCTCTCCTTATTTTTATCCACCAGTGAAATCCTAGAGGTACTTCAGGTGTGTTCTGATTCTGCAGGTCATTGTTAGAAAAGGAAAACCTTTAAGATAAATAAGAATATTAAGTGGGACCTTTGACATTTAACATCTGTTTCCTAATGTTGGAGCTGATTAAGAAATCAGTGTATTTAAAGATAGGGCCAATAAATTGTTATGAAGATGTTACCTTTCTCTCTGGCACTAGGTTAAACTATGCAATTGTATGTTAGAGATTGTTTGGTACAAAAAAAACTGGACTCTATAGTTAAATGAAAAATATTTTTTTAATTTTTTATGTGGTATGTATTGGCAAGAGATGAGGGGCAGTAGAGTCAACAAGGAGCTACTGACTGCTCACGACACTGAACGCTGTGTGTACCTTTATCAGGAATGCCAAACACAATTGGCTCTCCCCCGGTGCCTTACATCTCTATTCTCCTTTAACCCAATTTATTTAACACCATCTGACCTCTACCTTCATTTCTGCCTTTCCCACTCTCTTCTCAAACTACGACAGTGAGATTTTGTCCCCCATCCTGACAACCAGACGACACACCCCAAGATTGCCAATTATATCTACATTTCATCAAATGGATAGTTTCACAATTACTTGACTTGGTCTGCAAGTGGCACTTGCTGTTGCTGACCACTTCCTCTATGACCCTCTTCCTTTGGTTTCTCGGTTTTGAATTCCGTTTGTCATGGGTGGTACTCTTCTCCCCATCTCTTCTTTGGTTATGACTTTCTAGTTTTCTTTGAGTTCCTACTGCCCTAACTTTCTGGTGAATGCTGAAATTCCTAAGACCCATTTCATCTTTTCACTTTATACTTTCCTGGGCACTCTTCTTCCATTCACACTTCTCATTG
The DNA here is from genome assembly GCF_963383645.1 of Muscardinus avellanarius. NCBI lineage: Eukaryota > Metazoa > Chordata > Mammalia > Rodentia > Gliridae > Muscardinus > Muscardinus avellanarius. The sequence goes on from NC_137788.1 coordinate 154,421,798, forward strand.
TTGGAGTTAATCTCAGGATCTACCACTAGATCTCACCTCCTCTTTTCTCCATCGTTTTGTATCCACCTGCCCACTTGGCTTCTCCAGCCGAGGTCAAGGCTGAGCTCAGTCTTCCTTCACACTCACCAGGTCTCAGTGAAGAGCTCTTGTGCTAAGAGCTGGAGTCAATCCTGACATCTTCTCTCACATCCCTCTATCAGTTCCCATCAATTCAACACCATGACTCTTTCTTAATTTCTGCCAACTTTACTGGTAGAACAAAATGGAAGAAAAAGAACATTGACCTGAGCAACACAGCCAACTAAGGGGTGCACAGTACTGAACAAGAACAGAATTAACCACATGCTGAGTCATTAGGGAAGCTGCCAATATCAGAGGTCTGAAAACAGTGGAGGGTTGTTTTCTGACTTAATCTTCAGGAATAAAGCTAGAGGTCAGAATCCCAAAGAAAAGTAGACAATCTCTCTGTAGAAACTGATATTAAAATAAGTATTAGGAATTAATAACTAATTCAAAATGTGTTAGGAAGAGTTTAAAATGGAAATCAGAAAACATACTTAATTGAATGATGTGAAAATTTGACACACCAAAACATATCTCAGTGGGTTAAGGGGAATTTATAATATTAAATGCACGAGTAAGAAAAATACGGTCTGAAAGCCAGTATCTAGATTTTCATTGCAAAAATTTAGAAAAAGAATAGAAAAACAAAGGCTGTAGAAAGAGTTAAGGACAGAGGTCAATAAGTAATCCATTAAGATGTATGACTACAATGCACCAATAAAAAATAAACAAAAATTAAAATATAAGTAATCAGCAAAGAAAAACATGGAAAGTAGTTCAGGGAAATGTGAGATAAAGCATATAACAATTTGAAAATTAAAAGGGCAAGTTTTACTAGGTGAAAAATCTAAGAGGGTTTATAAATATATCCCAGAAAATTTAATACTTTAACATAGACAAATTCCTCCTTCCCCACAATGAAGACTCCCAGACTTTCAAGGAAATAATAATTTAATGGATTGAGATCTATTGAATAAATTAAATCCATTATTAAAAATTTTACACATGCATATGCACAGAGAATTCTCTGGAAGAGATATTAGTAAATCTGAAAATATGTAAAAGTATTACCTTAGTGGGATTTCAGTAGCGCAAGGATGAGCCAACACTTTCAATGCAGTATAATTTTTTTATTGCTAGAAAAGGAGAAAATCCTATGATCGCTTTGAATTTTGCAGAAGGCTTCTCAATCGAAACCTTGCTCATCATTTATAATGGAATTTTTTATCAAACTAAAAATCAAATATTTCAGCCAGACCCATGTTCTTTAATTGCATACTTCTGAAGATTTTAACACATGGGTTTCTTCCAAAATATAAAGGACCCTGTCTTCAGAAACTTATTATTCATTCTTGCAATTAAAATGCAAGAAGACAATTTAAGTCACAAATTGTTAATTTGCCAGTGCAAAGAATTTTAAATAAAGCCTTATAAAAGTTAAAAAAAAACCAAAGGAAACCTGATGAGTATTTATTTTAAAAGGATTATAGAAAGAATCATACTTATATATTTTAAAATTGAAAACCTTCACTCGGGGTACTTACAATGAAGGATGTGGACCACTCTCATGACTTACTATCACTAGTCACAAATTGTAAGCATGCCAAAAGGCAAAACATAAAGGAATTTACCAAATGCATCTTTAGAAGGAAAATGGGGGTTAGAGTGGTCATTGGATGCAAGGTCAATATGTGAAAATAAAATTTTATTTCTATATGCTATTAATAAACAGATAAAATACCATTTATAGTATCAAAACATTATGAAAGATGCAAAAAATATCTATGCTGGAACTTTTTTTTTTTGGTGGTACTGGGGTTCCTGGAAACCCTTCTACCTCCGGGCTACTGGACACCTATTTTTTATATTTTTATTTGGAAACAAGTCTCTGAAACCAGCGAGGCTGGCTTCGCACCTGCATGATCCTCCTGTCTCTGCCTCCCAAGCGTGGGGATTACAAGCGTGCGCCACCACGCCCGGCTACGCTGAAACTTTCAACAGATAATTGAGGGAAAACAGATAATTTAGAGCTGAAAAAAGATTACTTTCCTCATATCTTTCTATTTTCCCTACTGTCCATGCTGATTTTCCTATTACATTATCTGACTGTGTATGCTGTAACAATTATATCCTTATCTTCTTTAATGCACCTTTATGATGATCTTGAAACCTGGGAGATTCAGGTTTGTTTTTTTTTCTTTGTTTTCTTCTATATCTTACCTATTCTGGGTCTTTTATATTTCAGAAACATATTTTTCATTGAACTTGTTAGAAACATGTAAGCAGAAATTGATAAAACTGAAAAAATTAAAGAGAAAACCTGCTAACATTTGCCAAGCAAGATATAATTTTCTTTGTAATTTTTTTAAAGAAACAACTTTGGCTTTATCGATTCTTTTATGTCCAAACAATGAAAAGAACAGGGACTGATTCATAAATAGAACAGAGAATAAAACAAGACTATGAAGCTTTCATGCTTGTTTTCCTATATATTAGTAACTCACAGAGACAATAAAAATATCAGTAAATACAAATCTATGATGTGCCTAAACATTGATTAAGCAAAATATGGTCAGGATGCCTGTGGGGAAGGACTTAAGAATGTGAGGGATGATTATTGAGGAGTATTTAGAGTTCTGTAGGTACCGTGCAGTCTGGGAATCATGCTCCTGGGTATTTTTATAAATCAAAACCTCGCGCCCACACAACAGTCTGTACGTGTGTGTTATAGGAGCTTTATTCACATTGCCAAAATTTGAAGAAACTCATAACTAATTGTGAATAACTTCAAAAATTTAATTTTTAAAGTCCATCAATACATGAAAGGCTAAACTCTGATATGCAGACAATGGAACACTAGCCAGTGATAAAACATGTGATACCAGCCCTGCAAGGATGTGAGGAACTTAGATCTGTATGACTAAGGGAAAGAAGTCAGTCTGAAAACGTATACAATAAGGGATTTCTTACCTTACCTCATGGATCTGAAAAGGCAAAGCTATACAAGCTGTAGAAAGATCAATGGCTACCATAAATTCAAGGCCAGAGGAGACAGGGATGACTAGGTGGAGCACAGAATTTTGTATCAACTAATGGTTTGTACATTTGCCAAAATCATAGTATTGTACAACCCAAAGACTCCTAATATAATGCATGGGTTTTAGTTAATGGTGTGTCAATATTGTTTTATCAGTTGGTAAGACATATTCCACACTAATACAAAATGTAAATAGGAAAACTGTTGAGGGGAAGGAGAGAGGAGGATTATAGTTACTTACTGCAAACAATGTACTTCCTGAATAATTTCTCTAAATAAAAAAATGCTGTAAAAGTTATCTATTACAGCTGGCCAGAGTGGTGAACACTTGAAATCCCAATACTTCTGAGGCTGAAATAGGAGGATCACAGGTCCAAGGACAGCCTTAGTAATTTAGCAAGACCCTGTTCCAATGTAAAAAATTAAAATTAGGGCATGGGGGTAGCTCAGTTAGAATACCCCTGGATTCCATCCCTAATACTACTATAAAAATGTCTATTCCAAAGAGATATACAGAAAATAAGCATACTTATGACTAGGGAGGTAACAAAATCATGAGTCATGTCCTCAAATTAATTTGTAGAGAAATTACTAATTATAAAACTTTTCATTTAGGGGTAGGGATATTAAACACAAGGAATCTAAAACTTGTATAGGACAGCAAAAATTTATAAAACCATAGTAAGGTAGGTAGCTTTCCTTGATATGAAAAGTTACCTTAACCTTACAGAAAAAATTTTTGTTACAACACAAGTATAGGTAACCAGTATGAACATTATGTGTAAAATTTTGTGCTTGATAGAGATACCATTATGAACAATTGGGGGATGGAGTAGGCCTTTACCGATATAAGGTATTTTCCAATTTGATTACTTATATGAATAAAAAATGAAATCTCATCCTTATCAGTAACCATAATCAATCCAGGATGATGTAAATGCTTGTGAAAAACAAAACTTTAGAACTTTTTAAAAACATTACATAAGACTATACCTTTGGTCTTGAGGATTAAAATCCATGCCCATTCTGCATATTCCACAACCAAAACTCAGTGCAAAAAAGAAAAATATTGGTAAATTAAACTTGCTAAGTTTTGTAAGCTGTAAGGCTGGGAATATCATACCTTTTATTTTTTTAATTTTTATTTTTTTGATGGTACTGGGGTTCCTGGAAAACGTTCTCCCTCTGGGATACACTCCCAGACCTATTATATATATATATATATTTTTTTTTAAACAGGGTCTCCTAAGCCAGCAAGGCTGGCTTTGAACCTGCACGATCCTCCTGTCTCCGCCTCCCAAGTGCAGGGATTATAAGTGTGTGCCACCACGCCCGGCATAACATACCTTTTAAAATGGCAAGTATTGGATCCCCTTTTCATGATTGCAGATTGGCAAACAATATCTTGCAATAAATACTAGGTGCAGACAAGGATATTGCACAATGGTGACTCATTGGCTGATGTTAGGTACATAAATTAACATTCCTCCTTTAGATAATACTTTGGCAATACCTAGCTAGGCAAGTTTAGGATGTATATCACCTATCAACCAACAATGCTACTCTGAGATATGGGGTTTCTCAATGAGTCCTTATTGGTAACCTGGCCCAAACCAGTCTCTCCTGAAGGATCTTTTATAGCTCTGATTTGCACACATGATGTGTGAGTTTCTCCTCTACTATTGTGCTTGTAACAAGCACGCATTCTTCCAATCACTTCCAACCAGATAGCTACACTTAAGAACTCTGGGAACAAATGATATGTACATCAGAAGATAAGTCCAAGAACATTCACATCTCTATAATAGAGTAAGCATCTCAAGTACCCATTTATAGGAACATTAATAAATTATATATCTTCCCACAAGGAAATACTGTACAACTTTTAAAATGGATTTAGTAAAGCTACTACTTATCATTACAGATAATGTTTCTGATGGTAATATTGATTGAAAAGGATACAGTAAGAGACTACTTATCTGAAGCTGATAAAAATTTATAATGAAAATTAATAAGCATATCTATGAATTATACTTAATAAAAACACATGGGTACAATAAATATAATTTTAGGATAATGGTTTCTTCTAGTGGGGCATGACAGAGAAGACATCAGAGGGATGTAGATAGGAACTGTTTTTTTTTTTAATGAAATGTCACCAGTGTCTATGCAGGTGTTAAATTTCTGTATATTTGTAAAGCCAGTAAAAGGGAGAAATCAAAGAAAACAAAGAATAAAACAATAGCAAAAGAAGTGCATGTGGGAATACATAACCATAACTGATAATCTTTGAGTAGAATGCGTAGATCTCAGGGTCCGAAAATTATCAAGTGAGATGTATGAAAACTTTCAAGGTGATAGGTAAAAAGTGTTTAAAATTATTTAGAACTCAATGTCAGGAAAGACCAGAAAAGATTTAAGGACAGGTGATACAGTTTTGAAGCCACTTTCTTAATTTTTTTTTTTTTTTTGTGTGTGTGTGTGTGTGTGTGTGTGTGTGTGTGTGTGTAGCACTGGGGATAGAACTTGGGCATCTTCTATCTCCAGACCATACCCCTAGTCCTATTTTAGTTTTTTTTTTTTTTTTTAATTTGGAAACAGGATCTCACTAATTTGCTAAGAGCCTCACTGAGTTGCTGAGGCTGACTTCAAACCTGTGATCCTTCTGTCTCAGCCTCCCAAGTACTGGGATTAAAGACATGCCCCACTGAGCCCAGGATTCAAAGCATATTAATGGGCTGGACCCTAACAAAAGATTTGGCCAGAACTTGGAGAAATCTATGATTCTCTGTGTGGTTGTAGGTTGCTTCCAAGGTTTTAAAGCTAACTTAATGTCTATAGGCACAAAGTAAACTACAGGTGTTAAAGAAATTACCACTTGTTTTTTTTTTATTTATTTATTTATTTATTTATTTATTTATTTATTTATTTATTTATTTATTGGAGGTACTGGGGTTCCTAGAAGCCCTTCTACATCAGGGCTACACTCCCAGACCTATTTTTTATTTTTTTTTATTTGGAAACAGGGTCTCTTAAGCCAGCGAGGCTGGCTCCGAACCAACGCGATCCTCCTGTCTCCACCTCCCAAGCGCAGGGATTACAAGTGTGCGCCACCATGCCCAGCTCCACTTGTTTTATTTTCCTCTTACTATACTTTTATTGGTGCATTGCAATGAGGTATAGAGTGGTAAGAATAATACACACAGCACTTGGTGTGTCTCCCTCTCCATCCTACCACACTTCCTCCCCTTTCAAATGCATCGTTGAGATGAGTATTGATAATTCTGTATATGTACATAGTATTATTGGAACTGGTGCCTTTGGGGAGCCTCCTTTCCCTCCCCTCTTCCTGAGCCCCCTCTATTGCTCCAATAGTCTCTACTCTTTTATCTGAATCCCCTTTTGTAGCCTAGTTTCTCTCTTGCTTCCATACATATACGAAAACATACAACCGTTCACCTTCTGAGACAGGCTTATCTCACCCAGCATAATATTCTCTAGAACCATCCACTTCCTGCAAGTGCCATAATTTCTTCTTTATTGCTGAGTACAAGCGAATTGAGTTGCTTCAGTATCCAGTCTTTCTGGTTGTGGAGCATTAGAAACTTGCTAGAACTCTAAGCACCAGGTGTGCATTGCTCTCTCTCTCTTCCCCCAATTCTCATAAAAGGTAAATTCCAAATTATGCAATGAATAGTTAGATTTTCCAATTCTGCCCGCACTCTAGATGGAGATACTTTTCTTTTTGGTGGTTCTGAGAATGAAACCCAGGGGCATTATACCTCCGAGCTCTACACCCAGATCTATTTTATTCTTTTAGTTGGAAACAGGGTCTCACTAAGCTGCAGATGGCCTTACTAGTTTGCTGAGGCTGGCTTCAGACTTGCAATCCTCTCTCCTCATCTCAGCCTCCAAAATACTAGGATTACAAGCATGTGTGTACCACCACACCCAGCTTAGATGGAGATACTTTGATAAAAGAAACACACCAGAGAGCACCAGCTGCTGCTACATCATTTGAATGGCTATTGAGATTCTGAAACCAAACCCTGTTTTATTTTTGCTCTGAAGGAGAACTTTAAGAAACACAATTTGGATCACTGTTGCTGAACCACTGTAATACGCTCTTTAGAATTGAGCTTTTGTCATTCCATGTGGTTCTTATTCAGATAGTGCTGTGGTCAAGGCTCAATCAGACACCTCGGAACTGGTATTTCAATTTTTTTTTTTTTTTGAGCAGTTGCTATCCACAACCTGGGGAGGACGTCCGCTTGAAACTCATAATAAATGAACCTTCTATTAGGCTCCTTGGCTTGAGCTGCTTCCTGTAAAGACCTTGTCTTGCCATTAGTGGTTTGGAGAAGCAGGATGCTTATTTTCTTTTTCCATTACATGAAAGCTGGAGTGTGTCAGGTAGGGTAGCAGAAACTTTCATTTTCTGAAGAGTTGTTGCTTCCAGTGATGAAGAGTCGTAGAACATGAGTTGTGTTGTTTGTTTGGCTTTAAATACTTTTAAATTTTGTGTGTTGACATATAGTAACTGTATGTGTCTACACAGTAAGGTGTGGTATTTCCATATATGCACACAATGTATACTGCCTCAGAACAGGATAATTGCCATATCTCTCACATTAAGTATTTATCATTTCTCTGGGGACATTCAAAATCCACTCTATTTAGAATGATTCGATTGTTGTCCACCATACACACCTTACTGTGTTACTATAACAGGTTACCTCCCGATTTGTGTGTAGGACAATGACCTGTGAACTTGAGTCTTCAGAGAACATAAAAACAAATCAGGAGTTTGTTTTTAAAAAAAATTTTTGAGAGAAGGCAAACTGGGTACTTTTAATATTCAGATAATTGGAGTTTTTCCTCTCCAACTTTTTAGTTGAACTTAACTCTTTCTTAGATTCAATACTTTAACTTTTCCTTTATTTATTTTAGACATTAAAGAAACCATAGTGTATGTATAAAGCTGATTCTTTACACATACCTTAAGGATACTACTTTTGGCCTGAGGTATAGCTTGGGGGTATAATGCCCATTTACCGATGCCCCTTTATCAAGTTCAATTCCCAATGCCCAAACAAACAACAGCAACAAAAACACACCTTTTCTTTAGGGCATATATTTTTGTGTGTATACATTTGTAATTCATTGCATATGATGCTATACATACTACCTATGAACTTATTAATGTTATGGTTAGAATGTTTTTATAAAACTTATTAAAATGTCTGTGATTCTAAATACGATGAAATAAATATGAGCAGGTAGACTATGAAAGAGCACAACAATAAAATATCACTGACATAGAAATGAATTTTATATTTTACCAGAAGCAGGTAGTTCTACAATTATGATAGACCATTAGAAAGACACTAAGGTTTAAAAACAAACAAAAACCCCTCATAGCTTAGACCTGCAACTCAGCTACGGAGTCACCAAATGGGATGTTTTCCTAGCCCATCATTTTGACTCTTGCAGTTTCTCATTGCCACCTGCTTTTGCTGCCAACACCTCTCAGGTGAGATTGCTGGGGGTGGGGGGAGCATGAGCCTGAAACCACTGGGCCCACTGGGCCATTCCCCAGAGTGACTTCAGGTTATCTCCAAGTCCATGGATGAGCAGTGGGTCTCAAAGACAGAGCTCGGAGAGTCCCACTTGTCCTTACTCAGAGAGGAAAAGGGAGATCCTAGTGTTCAGAGGGAAGGGAAGGTTCCCCAAGCTTTGTGTCTGTTTCTCACCTGTGTCATGCCCAGGCGCCTCTACAGTCTTGTGGCAGAGTTGGGGACGGCCAAAGCAGCTAGCCATGGGAACTGAGGGAGCCCAAATCACGAGTTAGGTAAATGCCTTCTCTGTTTGGTAAAGCTATAGTTGTGAAGGTCAGGGTCAAAGGACGACTCTATTTCTTTTAAATCTTTATTCTCCTACTCTGGTATGATCATAGAAGTGGTCTGATTCTGTTTGGAAGACTGAAGAGTTGCAGGATATTAGAAAGTTTCAGAGGATACACCTGAGAAAGGTTTAGGAAAGAATCTTAAAACAGTTGAGGATCCTTTGGACTCACCTAAGGTCTGTATGTCCATTGATCTGATTTTAATTAGCATTACCGACAACTCAGAAAGGCATGTAGGGATAGAATGCATCTTCAGTCCTATAGTGAACATGGTGGTTCCCTCTACGGAAGACCCAAATGCACTTCATGGCTTTTGAAAACTACACTGACATTGGAGTCAGAGCCCACAGGAGGTAGGTTGGGTTCTTTGAGCAGAAGCTAACTAGATCAAATATCTCCCAAAACAATGTTGCTCAGCCTTCACCATAGATCTAAATAACACACAGAGTTTAAGAACACATTCAAAATGCCCCAGGGTATGTTGCATATTGGTGTATATAAAATGACAAAAATCTGGACTCCAGTGGGAAAGGGAATCGGCAAACCAGCAGGTGACGATAAAAATGTGACATTAAAGCAGCTATTTAAAAAATGTTTTAAGTGAATCATCACAAATCCTTAAATAAACATCAAGACAGAAAGTATCAACAAAGGAATAGGACATGCAAAATATAACCAGATGAAACATTTCAAACTGCTAAACACAATAGCCTCTTTACTTCCCTAGCCTTTCCTCTTAAAAAACAAAACAAAACAAAACAAAAAAAAACTAAGTGAAACACAAACAAAACAACCAAAAGAGAGAAAAAAGAGAAAGCAGTCCAATATATCTCATTGTATGAATTCAGTAGCATAATGGAGGTGATAAGAGTCAGTAAACTTGAAAATAAAGCCATAAAAATTATCCTAATGGAACAACAACAAAAAAAGTAAGATTGAGAAATAAGGAATGGAGGTCCGGGAGCTATGGAACAATACCAAAAGTTATATCACAGGAGTTTACAGAAGAAAAGAAAATTGAGTGTGGCTGAGAAGTGTTGAATAATCAAAGAACTAATAGATAAAAAATTTTTAAGTTTAGCTACAGGCAAATCAGTAGATCCAAAAAAAAAAATCAAATAAGTAATAAAACTTCGACCCAGGCATATCATAAGCTGCTGGAAATTAAAGACATGGAAACATTTTAAGCAGTGAGAGTAACTTTATATCATACTCAAAATCAATGATTTTATATCTTACTAGGGGAGCAGCGATTCAGGGTGCTAAAATTTTGTGTCCAAAATCATGAAAGTTCTCCAAGACTTGTGAGCACGAATGTTTCTATCACTGTACCCCAATATGCTGTAGAATTACAATGAATAAATAAGAGTAAAAAAAATGAAGGTCAAAAGAAAGTGGTAGTCTGTTTTTAGAGTACTTAAAAAAAGAATGCAGTCATATGTCCTGTAAACAAAAATCAGGAATGAAGGTTGAAATAAAGATAATCTCAGATAAGGAAAATTAAGAAAATTTGGAGCCAGCAATCCCATCATAAAAGAAAATTCCTTAAATTTGATTAAAAAAAATAGTGCCAGAAGGAAATCTGGAGGATCAACGATGGAGGAAATTATAAGTAAAATTCTTCTAAAATTATCACTAATGTGGTTTAAGGGTGAAATTCAGAGTTATACATTGCTCAGTGAGAATTTTAAGCGAACTTAGTTTTAATATAGAAGATAATTCATTGTATGTAGAGGAAAGATATATTGTATTAGACACTTGCTCTGTAGTAAGTACTGTTTTCATATGAATTAATTCATTTGGTCCTGACCATACCCCAGAAGGTATTTGTTGTTAAGCTAATTTGTAGCCAGCCTTGATGGTCCATGTTTGTAGTCCCAGTACTTGTGAGGCTTAGATTGCAGGTTTGAGGCCAGCCTCAGCAGCTTAGCAAGATCCCAGCACATTAGTGAGACCCTGTTTCAAAATAAAATTAAAAAGGGATGGTATTATAGCTCAAAGGTAGAATGCTCCCAGGGTTCAACACCAGTACTACTGCCCCCCCCATAACCTTAATTTGTGAAGTAGGAATGATAATGAAATACAGATCTTTTAACTTGACTAAGAGCTCTAAACTCAGGAATACTCATAATGATAAAAATAGTTATTTAATTGAACACTTTAGTTCATCAGCTACTGTGATATTTATTGATCACATTGTATCTGTAAACTAGGTCATTTAGTCCTCATGGCATAGGTGACAAAATTATAAAGTTGAGGCTTAGTGAGGTGATTCGCTCCTGGTCACCTACCTAAGTAAAATGTTGCAAAGCAGACTTTTAGCCTATGGCGTCCATCTTTAGATCCCAAGTCCCAGCTCTGCATGGTCTATTCAAGATGATGAGACCACCCTGGGAGAATCTTCCTGTGCTGATGGCCACTGTGGAAAACCAACACCCTGACCTTCAACAGGAAAATGGCCATCTGAGTCCTGATTCCTGTGCTCTCCATCCAATGACTAAACACTTTGCCCTGAAACAAGGTGGAGAGTTGCCAAATCATGGATTAGCATGTTTTATGGAGGCTCTTGACTTCTTTCCTCAGTCAAACGTTGTTACCGGCGGGTTCAGTCCTGTGGGGGGCAAGTCCACTAGCAGTCGGGGGCCTCAGAAAGATGGGACAAAAGGCAGGCGACGTTCTGCAGATTCTTATCTGTAGCGGTTCTTTCCCCTCTATGAATTCCTTAAGTTTTTAGTTACGACGCTTTGGAAAAGAACCTGAGGTGGACAAAGGCTTCTTGAGCCAATGACACTTTATTATGAAAACCCCAAGAAATTTATACCCTTCACCAGTAAAATTAAGAGAAAGGGGGGCGGGTGTCTTTCAGCTGGCTGTTGGCCTTTGAAGAATTAACTTCTGTTCCTCTCCAAGGTCCCAAGGTCTTGTAGATAAGCAGTTGCAGGTGGCAGCCTCCCAGGATAGTCAAGGCTTGGGAGCTTCTCGGGAACTTTTCCTGGAACTTTCCATCTTTTGGGGTCAGTTCATATAGCAAGTGTGGGGAGATGTGGTGATTCAGGTGGATGTGATGGAGTTTCTTCAGGTGTTGGCACCTTGTCTTCTAAGTCTGAAAGCTTAAGCATACTCACAACACAGTTTGGCAGACAAAATATCACAAACAACACCACAAGGTTCTTAGTTCTAATTGTCAGATGTATTTCCTTAACTGCTGAGCACTCTTCTTTAGACAACAAGCCTATTAAAAGTTTACTTATCTTTAATAATCCACTTCCCTGTCACAAACTCTCTGCAGTCTGCTTCTAACTTTCTAATTCCTTTCTTTCCCAGTTGGGACTTTCTTATGATAAGCTCCTTTTCATGCAAAAAATGCTTTTCTTATTCTTACGGTATTTCTTTTCCTTCATACATATATATTTAAAATGTCTGTCCTTTATTTTGTAATATTTATTTCTAATTATGCGGCCAGTTTTTCTATCTCCTGGAATGCTCACACTGAGGTAAAAGTTAACAGTCTTTTTCTTTGGGTCTATTGTATTTGGGCAGCTAAGTTGTTTCTTTAAGGTCACACACAAGGTTTCACTCTGTCTCTAGGCAGGATTTAATGATGAAGGTCGGAGGCCATTTGTGATTGCTGCAGCTGGGGTGCTTATCACAGTACCTGAATTCTGGCCAGTTTCTCATTATTGTTGAGCAGAGCCAAGGACGTTTAGACAGATTATTAGAGAGTTTATTTCCACGGACTCAGTTTCTTTTTATAGTCCTAATTTCACATCACTGGAGCAATTCGTGTAGAAAGTTAAAAGGAATAATAGTGAAGGGTATCTAAAAGTGGGGGGGGTACTTTGGCCAGAGACGACACCTCCTTCTCGGGGCGTTTTTGCCGATTTAACTATGTGGAGTGGGGGTCTCAACACATAGATGCCGAGGCAGCAGGATGTCTTGGCAAAACGTGGTAAAGGAAATGCAGGTTGCAGAGGCCTGGCCAGATCTGAGAGAGTTATGAGGCATTTGGCACATAGGGTAAGAGTTATTTTTCCTATGTTGATTTTGGTTTGATCCTGACAAACACGATCTATCTCAAGTCACTCATTTTTACCACCACACATACCTTTCTCTGTAGTTGTGTCTATATCTGTATTTGTGAAGCTGCCTTATCATGCAACTATTTATGAGAGATACCTTCTACTTCTCAAGAGAAAATTCTGAAGCTTGATTTTTTTTAAGGGTTCCATTATAGAAGTTTTGCCAGTTCTTCTGAATAAGCATAGAACTCTTTTTTTTTTCTTCTTTCAGTGGTTCACTCCTGGTCAAAGATCTAAGCAGAATGTCACAAAGTAGACTTCTGGGTCATGGGGTCCTACTTTAGAGCCCAAGTCTCAGCCCTGCACTGTCTAATGAAGATTCCGAGACCATCCTAGGAGAATCTTCCTTTGCTGATGGAGATTGAACCCAGGGGTCTTTTACTATGGAACTATAATATCCCCAGCTCTTTTTATTTTTTCTTTATTTATTTATTTATTTATTTTTTGGTGGTACTGGGGTTCCTGAAAACCCTTTTACCTCTGGGGTACACTCGCAGACCTATTTTTATACTTTTTATTTTGGAAATAGGGTCTCTTAAGCCAGTGCGGATGGCTTTGAACCTGCACAATCCTCCTGTATCAGCCTCCCAAGCGCGGGGATTACAAGCATGAGCCACCACGCCTGTTTAGTTAGAGCACAGTTATGTTTTCATTTAGGTATTGTTTATGTTGTCTTGATTTTATGGTAGCAGACTTGACTCGTTGCAACAGCTACAATCTAGCCCCAAAACATTTAATAACTGACCCAGTACTGTCCACTGAGAAAAATATAAATGTACTCCCTGCCCCTTTATCATAGTGATAACTTCACTCTGTTTTAGTGAATGCCTTGAGCTTCATCTTTCTAAAAATTTATTCATTGCTTTAATCTTTTCAATAACTGCTCTGATAAAATTCTTAAAATTTTTCTTCCTTAAAATTAATCTTATTGTGTAAAGTTGAGTTCTTTATGCTGTGGTGCGGATGCAGTGCAGAAAATAATTTCCATCACAAAAAGTAGAGCTACAGACAGGTTTATTTAAGGAAGCAAGAAGTGCATATTCAAGGGCAATGTGAACTATCTCTTGAGAAAGGCAGGAATAGAGAGTCAGAGGAGAGGCCGGCCAGGAGAGAGAGGCCTTTGGATAGTCACCTCTGGGAGAGCAGGGCTTTCCTTTTATAGGAAACTTTGTAAATGGTTAGAATGGGGCAGGTGGATGATGAGCATGAGAAGTATGTGGGGTGGCATCTGTCTGCTAAACAGGGATGCTGGTCTAGCTCTCGTATCCTCAGGCTGACATTACCTGTTTGATGGATAGCACTTGGGCTGTACCCATTTCATTGGTCTTTGAACAATTTCTCTATATTTCTTTTATTAGTCTTAAAGGGCATTCTGTAAGCCAACAATATAGGCAGTAAGGAACTGGACTTGTAGTGCTCTAAGATTTACTGGAGGTTTTAATAATTGAGGCTTAGGGAAAACAGGCCTTCAAAGTTAAGGGGACAGTACCAGAAGCATCATGGACTTTTTAAAGCTACAGTCCTTTCTCCCACATCTAGGCAAGGCACTACATTTGTTGAATTCTAGATATTTGTCCTCTATCAGAAGAGTAGCTGGCAAAGATTTTTTTTTTAATCTATAGGCTCTCTTTTCAGACTCATGATTATTTCCTTGCTACACATAAGCTTTTAAGTTTGATGACATCCCATTTATTCTCATATTTATTTCCTGAGCTATGGAGGTCTTAATGGGAGAGTCTCCGCCAGTGCCAGTATGTTGGAGAGTTGGTCCTAAGCTCTTCTCTAGAAATTTCAGACTTTCTAGGAGATCAATTTAGAAGTTCCTCAAAAGACTAGAAATAGAATGACCACATGAACCAACTATATCACTCCCTGATATCTTTCCAAAAACAATTAAAAGTTAGAGAGCTGGGCATGGTGGTACATGCTTGTAATCCCAGCATTTGGAAGTCTGAAACAGGAGGATCTCGGTTCACAGACAGCCTCAGCTACTTAGCGAGGCCCTTTGCAACTCAGTGAGATCCTGTTTCAAAACAAGGAATAAAAATAGGGCTGGCCGGGCGTGGTGGCGCACGCTTGTAATCCCCGCGCTTGGGAGGCAGAGACAGGAGGATCGCTCAGGTTCGAAGCCAGCCGCGCGCTGGCTTAGGAGACCCTGTTTCCAAATAAAAATGTAAAAATTGGTCTGGGAGTGTAGCCCGGAGGTAGAAGGGCTTCCAGGAACCCCAGTACCACCAAAAAAAAAAAAAAAAAAAATTGGGCTGGAAATTCACCTTGGAGGTAGAATGCCCGAGTTCTATCACCAGTACCTAAAAAAAAAAAAAAAAAAAAAAAAAAGAATCAGTTAGGATATTATAGTGATACATATATACCCATGTTTATGGCAGAACAATAGCCAAATTATGGAACCAACCTAGATGTTTGTCAACAGATAAATGGATAAACAAAGTGCACTATACATAAAATATAGAATTCTACTCAGCCATAAAGAACAATATTATGCCACTGTCAGGAAGATGTATAGAACTAACTAGAGAATATTATGCTAAATAAAATCAGTCAATCTCATAAAGTCAAGGATTGTATATTTTCTCTCATCTGTGGACTTGAGAGAAAATAGAAAATGTAAGGGGCTATGGATGAAAGTAGAGAGAGGTAGACTAGTGGAAGAAGTCTGGGGGAGGAAAGGGACTGAGGAAGGAAGTAGCTCAAATGTGCTTTGGCAATATAGAAAAGTGTTACTCTTTGTTTCGCTAGCATGTACAGGGAGGGGAGGGTCATGGGAGGGCAGGGTGGTACCCCTAGAGCTCTGCACATTTATGTGGGTATCACACTGAACATCGCTATGGTGTATACTTGAAAAGCACTAACAAAAGTATTACAAATGCTTTTTCCGATTAAAAGTTTGAGTCTTGACCACTTAGTGAAGTCAGATTTCTGATCTGCTTCCCACTTGGTTGTGCCAGGACACCACCACCAAGGCTCATGTTCTCCCTTTTTTTTTTTGTCTCTTCTGTAGGAGTCACCAATTTGTTTTTGGCAAAGGTGCACTCTTTTGAAGAGTGAATTCCTCTGTTCTTCATGCAGCCATGGATATGGATAAACCTTCTGTCTGGGGCTCCTTAAAACAGCGGACCAGGCCCTTGTTAATCAACTTGAGCAAGAAGAAGGTGAAAAAGAACCCAAACAAAACCCTAGACTTAAGAACAAGCCACCACCTGGACCGGCGGCTCAGCCTCTCTGTCCCGGACCTGCTGGAGGCCGAGGCCCTGGTTCCAGAAGGCCGGCCTTACTCTGGGCCCCAGTCCTCGTACACCTCAGTGCCCAACAGCCTGTCCACTGCAGGGATTGTCCCCAAGAGCAGCAGTAGCTCCTTGAAACAGTCTGAAGAAGAATTGGACTGGAGCCAGGAAGAAGCAGGCCATCCCCATGCAGTGGAAACGGACTCAGAGGAGGTCTACTCCTCTCCTGCCGAAGAGAGACGGGCATCCAGCCAGGGCATCTTTGAGCTGCCAAAACCTTCCCTGGGAGCAGATGCATCGGAGGAGCCTGAGGTGAGACTGGGGCTGGGTGCTTTCCAGTTTCTTATTCTTCTGAAAAGTGCATTCAGTGCCCTTGGAAGATTTGATCAGGAGCTATTTTTGTGGTTAGCTTGGATGAAGAGTGCCATTTACAAGAATGTAAATTAATGTGATATTGATTGCACCTGGTGTTCCCATTAGTTTGAGGGATGACCTCTTTGTATTAAGATCTATTACAAACAACCTTTCTAGGACACTCTAAGGCATTAAATGTGCTATTAAGTGAGGATTTTTTCCTATTTCCTGGCAAATGAAAAGCATAACTTTAACTTTTTGTTTAAATGTGTATCTCACTCTAAGGTACTTATGAACGCGGGTCTCTCTTTTGGTATAGGATTAGAACTTCTTCCTAGATATGCGTGTTCACATGTGTGCAGACATACACCAATGAGCAGCTTCACTTGAATTCTTAAAAAAAACACTAAGAAATTATTAAACTTTTCTTGCTGTAGTGATTATAATATAGCTTCAGCCTTTCAATAAACTTAATCGGATAAATAGTACAGTTATGAGAAAAGTCTACTATTTCAAAGTTGAGTTTAAATTTCTTGATGCTGGGGATTGAACCCAGGGGCATTGGAGCCCAGTCAGTTCCCGTACTTTGTTACTATTTTTTAATTTTTAAACAAGGTCTTCTTAAGAGGCTGGGGATCTTGCTCAGTTGCTGAGGCTGGCCTTGAGCCTGCACTCCTCCTGCCTCAGCCTTTAGTGTACTGGAATTATAGGCGCGTACTATGCCTCTGGCTTCTTTGGTTTAATTTAAAATGTACTAACTCTAATTATGATTGAATAATGAATTGGAAGGGTTTTTTTTTTTTTTAGTTTCTCAGTGATACTGAAGTGTAGGCCTAAATGTTGAAATAGAGGGTTGTTTCTGTATTCATGATTAGTGTTAGAATTGCATAGAAAATTAGTTATTCAACCAGAATTTTGGGTTTTACTATTAGAATTAAAGCATACTGGTTACATGATTTGAGTTTTAATGGGGAAATGGGCTCATAGGTAGTTGGAGAATGTTGTGGTCATGTTCTTTTGGACATGTTACTATATTAGGATAGCACTACCTTTTAAACTATTTTTGACGTTAACTTTTATGAAATACTTTTTGTAACAATTTTGTGGCATTTATTATTTATAAAGTTGAAATAGTGTTTCTACTACATAAAATGGGCATTGTGGGTGTTATTAAACTAGGTCAGTATGTTGAATGTAACATGTTGAATTATGTACTGAAATTAATTTTCATCATCTATTACCTGACATGCAAACATGAGGGGACTTCTAGACTTTGATATGTGAATGCTTTCAAATTAGGAGGATTTTTGAGAAGTAATGTAATTACAATTTTTAGCACTTCAGTGGTCTTGTAATATAAATATTTGTTTTTAATATATTTTATTGCATTGTAATTATATATCATAATGAGGTATAGAGCAATAGGAACATACATTCACATAGCACTTGGTGTTTCCCTCTTCTCTATTCATTTCATTCAGATCAGTGCTGATAATTTTGTATATGCATGTAACATTATCTGACCTGTTAACTTAAAGTCTTGAAAGCTGCTCTTGACTGAAAGTTGCTGTTGGAAATGGAGATAGGTAGGAAGGTGTTTCTGCTTTCAGGCTGTTATCTGTGGGGACATGGCCTCACTCTTCCAATAAGGGATCTTATCCTCATTTCCCTAGTAAGCCTAGCAAAAGGGCCAATTGGGCATCAGAGCTGTCCTTGCAAAAACACCCCTGCCCAGGTCACCTGGCAGCTCAGTTGAGAGGAAGAGATGGAGGTATGGGAATGAGGGCAGGCCAGCTGAGGTGTTGTCCCATTGGGCACAGAGGTTGGCACATTTTCCAGGTGAAAAAGATAATCAACAGAGGCTTGGCGTGTAGATGTGTGCAACTGGCTGATGGAGAGCTCTGCTCTACCTGGAAAAGGTTAAGGGGCTTTCTAGAAGAGTGGGCTGTTTTCTCTTCTCCAGGCTACGAGTGGAAAGCCCAGAGTAAGCAAGGACAATCAAACGTGCCACGTGTCCCTGGTATAACTCTTTTGTTCATATCTTCCCAGAGGGCACGAGGCAATGGATATTTATGGTCTGGGGCTCCATTAGGGATGCATCTCACCTGCTTCTTGTCATTGTTCATTCAGTGCCATGTTGGCCCCAGATCAATAGGATAGGACCCCAAATATCAGAGTCCTTTGTCTGCAAAGGAAGTGAAATGTTTGCAGCTAGTGGAAAATAGAATGAAACACAAAGGGAGGAAAACAGACGGGTGAATGAAAGGACGGGAAAATATAAAGAAGCCAAGTAGAGACCACAAGTGTTCAAACCAGTCATAAAAACAAAATGGCAGCAAATAGATTAGAATGAAATATATGGTGGTTGAAGAGGATTCTGCCGGACTACTTCTTGGAACCTAGATTCATGCTATGTTGAATGTCCTACAGAAATCTGGACTTAATTGTCGTGACAGAATTTTCCATTTCCCTGAAGTGCCCCCCACAAGCAGGCTATTGCTTTCCTGCAGTATCATCCTGGTTCACCTAGTTGCACAAGCCAAAACCCCATGAATAATGTTAGTTTCTTTTTTTCTTTTCATATTCTCTGATACCTTCATTTTACTCATCCTACATCTGTTTCCTCCTCCCTTTTCTCTTCCAATTTCTCTTGTGGAAATACTTCTCATTCTTCAAGGCCCAAGTGAAATCAGCCTTCTCTGGCACTTTTCCAAAATCTATAATCAATATACTGAGTCAGCTTTCATTATCCCAACATGTTGCTTTCTCTACCACTGAGCACTAAGCTTAGTCTTTGTGTAGACAGCTACAGAGAGAGGAAGAGATTGCAACCTGTGCATGAGATAGAAAAAAAAGGCAAATAAATGCAAATAGATGGTGAGAAAGTGTCACTGGGGAAGGATATCGCTGAGTTTGAGAAGGTCACTGTGCTGAAATACACTGCCTACTGGCCTCAAAGCTCTGAGGACTGACTTATAATAACCAAGTCACTTCTAAGACTAAGCTACCAATGGAATCACTACTTATTTGCAATAAGCGTGAAATATTTTATAGCCTCTACCTCTACTTTTAATGTAAACAGCTAATTCTTGATTGTCGAGGTACTTTGCAAGTTAAATCATAATCAACACTAACTTTGCTAATTTGGGGGGAGAAATGTCAAAGGCCTAGAAATACTTGGGGGAATATTTTCTCTCTGCACTCAGTCTTTGTGAGAATTCCCATCAGCATCGAGAGGTTAATGCTTCTGAATTACTTTAAGGAAGAGTGGTGGACTTTGGGAATGATAGATCTATGGCATTCTTTATTCACACTGAGGACTGAGCTGCAGATGAGAAAGAGCACCCTCACATTTTACCAGGGCCACCATCATCCTGTTTACAGGTGACCTTCCTAGACAAGTCAGGATTCTTAAAGTTCAAAGGCAGAGGCTCTCTTCGGTCTAGGCACACCTAGACTTTTACCTAAGCTTCTTTGCATGACCCTCCTGTTTTCTACTTGCTGCATGTATATTTCAGTCACATTGATAACCTGTCATGGTGCCTTGGGAACCACAGTCTCCTTCTGGTGACTTTGTATGTCTGGGCTTTGAATGAAGAGCAATTGAGGTAGGCTGAATCGTGTCATTCCCCAGTTTCTATGTGGATTCCTGTTAGGATCTAAAATAGAATGCCCCCTGAAAAAGCACCTGGATGAGCAATGCTTAAGTATTCAGAGGTGAAATGATCAAGTGTGGGAGCTTAATCTAATAAGGTGATGAACACAGTGAAGGGTTAATCAGTTTTGAATGGCTTTACTGGGTAGTAATTTGGATGGGTGGAGCGTGGCTGGAGAAGGTAGGTCACTGGAGGTGTGGCCTTGGGGACTCCATCTGTCCCTGGCCACTTCCTGTTTCTCCCCATGCTTTGGCATCCACGAGATGAGCTGCTGTCCTCTGCCACATGCTGTGTCGCCATGATGTCTGCCTTGGAGTCGGCCAGCTATGGAGTGCATCTCTGAAACAGTGAGCCCAAATAAACCTTTCCTCTTCGGTTGTTTGTTTGGTGTTTTGGTCTCAGCATTGGAAAAGTGGACTGAAGCAAAGCCCTAGCCTACAGTGTGGCTGTGTGGGAGATATGGCCCTTGAAGCTTGATTAAGACAGAATGAGATCATAGGCAGGGAGCCCTGACCCAAGAAACTGGTGTCTTTATAAAACGGGAAGAACCTCCAGAGGGAGCTTTTTCCCTAGCATGTTGGGACACATGGAAAAGATGATGACCTAGAAACTAGACAGTGGTTCTCACCTGGCCAAGACCATGATCTTGGGTTTGCAGACTACATAACTGAGAAATACACTTCTGCTGTCTAATGTCCTAGGTCAGGCTATTTGCTCCTACATCCTGCACTGACTTGAACAGTGATCTGTCTTGCAGCTTCACTCTCAGAGGATGCTCTCTTTGCTGTTGTCACTGAGACTGGGGTTGGGGGGCAGAGAAAGAGGCAGGGTACCTAGAATATTGCCCAGTATCACCTCAGTACATGGTCATATACATAGCCATAGGGAGGTATTTATAAGTCCCTCTCTAGTTACATAGTTGAACCTCTGATGAATAGAAATGTATTTTTTTTTCTTTTTGCTCTTGCCCCCAGCCTTTCTGAAAACTCTGACCATATATATCAATTTATTTTAATCTTGCAATTGACTTTTAAGCCAAAGACACTGTTAGGTAGTGTGGTATAGGTAGGAAATTCAGTTCTATTGGGGAAGATGGGGGTACAGGGAGAATGTGGATGAATAGGGTGAACATTAGAGGAGGCCCCAAATGCCAGATTAAATGAGAAGCAAGGATTAAAAGCATGGAATATTCCTCTTTCTCCTTTTCTTCTTCATCTTTCTCCTCTTCCTCCCCCTTTTTCTTTTTCTTATTTTCTCCCACCCTCCATCAGCATTTTCCAAGTATTTATTTTACCAGGCACTTATACATGACCTTTAAAAATTGGTTATTTAGAAAATGCTTTCATCTTGCTGCTGACCTCGGCATTGATGATGCAATTGAGATTAGACCTAGATATTGGAAAATGTCACTAACGATGTGAAACTTTCTCAGTCCAGTGCTAGATAGCGAGCTGAGTTGGGGGACTGGGCAAGGCTTGGAGGAGCACCTTTGAAAGATGTGTGAGACTGAGATGAGTGGAGAGAAATGCAGTGAGAAATTGAGTTTCACATCTTTGAAACTAGGCAAATAGAAAGCTTCTGAGCCAGCACCTACAGGTCACAAGCACCTAATCAGAGCTCACTGCTGCTATTAGAGTTGTATTTATGCATTTATGAATGTTGTTGCAATTATTAGCTTTTTTTTTCTTAGACTGAAATAGATGCTTAGGGAATTTTAATGATTTGCCTAAAGTCATCCAGTGAGTATCAGAACCAGGATATAAATCCAGGGTTGTCAGGACCGGGTTATAAACCCAAGACTGTCTACATCTGTGCACAGAACTGTGTGTCTCACACAAGTTTGACAGTGAGACTGTAGCTTGGGAGAACTCAGAAGTAGAAATAAAAAAAATTAATCACAAATAGAAGACAATAATTCTGAGTTCTCAGTAGCCCATTAAACAAAGGGGTAATGGCTAAATGGACCAATTGTCATGGTCCATGACGCATGGTGGTTAGTGTGGAAGGACTGTTTCCTTCTCACCAGCATCTGTGACATTCCCCATCGGGTGCACCACCTTCCCCAACATCTCATCTGGCAGTTGGAGCTGTGAACAGCTAGTGTCAGTGCTATTTTTGTGGGTGAGTCCAGTGGTTTAGAGATGGTCCCCACTCGGTTATTCCCAGAAACTCTGCTTGACAGCCACAGAGCTTCAGCTTAGTGACCACAGAGAAGCAAAAAGACAAACCACAGAGGGGAGGAAACGGCCTCAGCTTGCAAGATGCCATGACCGCGTCCGTCACTGGGCTCATCACCTTCAATTATGTGTTCTTAACTATTATTGTTTTCTTTCAAATTATACTTCAGCAACCTGGTTGACAGTGAGGTGGGTATGTAAGCATGGGCCAGGAGCCTTCAAAGACATGGCCTTCTATGTTTTATTTATTTATTTTTTTAGTTTTGGTGTGATACTGGAGATTGAACCCAGGGGCATTTTAACTCTGAGCTATAACCCAAGTCCTATTTTGAAACAGTGTCACTAAGCTGTGGAGGGCCTTGCTAAATTCTTGAAGCTGGGCATGAATCCTTGATCTTCCTGTCTTGGCCTCCCAAGTACTTGGATTAAGGTATGCACCACCATGCTTGCTATTTTTATTTTATTTTTGTACTGGGGATTAAACCCAGGGTCATTCTACATCTGTTCTGTACCCCAAGACTGCTTTATTTTTTATCTTGAAGCACAGTCTTATTTAGTTGCTGAGTGTCTCACTAAATTGCAGAGATGGCTTCAAACCTGTGATTCTCCTGTCTCAGCCTCCCAAGTACTAGGATTACAGGCATGTGCATTGTCCCTGGTGGTACTCTCCTTTGTCTTCACACCCCCCTCCTTCCTTATCTGTTATTTACCTGTGAGGTGCTGAAAAGATAAGCTAGGTACGATAAGCTAGGTACTAGGGACAGAGCAAGTCAACAACACAACAATCTCTTCCCTTTTGGAGTTTCCCTTGTGAGAAGTGGCTGGCTACAGATGTATTCAGAATGTTACAAATATTGGGCAAAAAATAGTTGGGAGTGCTGGTGTGGGGTATTACTGTTTTTTTGCTTTAATTTTGGTGGTACTGGGGATAGAGGAACCCACGGGCTTTCTACCTCTGAGTTAGACCCTCAGCCCTAGTTTTGCATTCTTCATTTTGAAACAGGGTCTCACTGAGTTGCAGAGGGCCTCACTGAGTAGCTGAGGCTGTCCGCGAACCAGGATCCTTCTGTCTCAGCCTTCCAAATGCTGGGATTACAAGCATGCACCACCACACCCAGCTAGGGTGTTACTGGTTTGA
This sequence comes from Muscardinus avellanarius, assembly GCF_963383645.1. Taxonomy (NCBI): domain Eukaryota; kingdom Metazoa; phylum Chordata; class Mammalia; order Rodentia; family Gliridae; genus Muscardinus; species Muscardinus avellanarius. The sequence continues at coordinate 154,445,449 of NC_137788.1, forward strand.
AGAGAGTCAGGGAGACTTATTCTGAGAAGATAACCTTTACACAGAGCTGTAGGGGAGGGAAGGAGGAAAGTCTTGTGCTTATCTAGAGAAGAGCATTTCAGAAGGTAGAAAGGCCCCAGGGTAGGAGTACCATGTCTGGTGTGCTTCTAGAAAAGCAAAGAAGCACTTGGCCACAGAGGAGGGGATAAGGGCGATGGGAGGAGATGCCAGAGAAGTTAACTAAGGCCATATCACCAAGAGCTTCCCCAGCCTGCTAGGCAAGTCTAGTAGACTATGACAACTACCTCGGCCACGGAGGGGTGGGCTGAGGAGGGGCCTGTGAGCTCAGTAATGCAGCACCTCAAGGTGGGGTTGGAAGGGGCTGATGCAGCCTGTGCTTGCATCACCTGCTGTGGACCCTGGGGAATGACCTAGATAGAAGCTGGGCTGCAGACAGGTGCATCACACAGGTCCCTGCCATGTGGGCGGGAGGTGGCACTGTCTGGAGTCTCCCTGAGCCAACCTTTGTCATCAAGGAAGTGCCCTGGGAATGTTGGTGGGAACTTAAGGGGACTTGGGTTGCTGGATACCTTCATAAAATTCTTTAATTTTTTGGAATATATCATTGTCATTCATTATTTTAATTGTATAAATGTATGGCATGAACTCAGCCATAGACAGTAGATAAAAGACTACGCAGGCTGTCTTTCAGTTGAACTCCATTCAGAAAAAAACAAGCGGTGGGTGGAATTTGGTTGCCAGGCTGTAAAGTGCTCCCTGCTGCTTCACGCCATCTTGTGGTCAAGAAGGCTACCTTCTTCTTTAGATTATCCCTTTTATGAACAATCTAGGGGAGGAGAGAAGGCTAAACACGTACACCTTGATAGGGTCAGTAACCTCTCTAAATGTGCAAAGACTCTGAACAATCTCAGTTATCTGGTACACATGATTATGTTCTGAATTTTAACCTCTAATTCCAATTTTGACCCCTCATTGTAATAGAGCTTATTTCTTGGTTGTTGTTTGTTTTAGTATGGTACTGTGTCCAGTGGCTAGCCATCTGAGCTCATTTTCTTATTTTATTACTACTTTTTTCCAGTAGGTACTTGTGCTTCTGATTCCTGTAAACTTAAATACTCAAATTCTCAAAAGCTTGGAGGAGGCTACAGGGTTAAGTAAACATGTCATATATGTGTGTGCATGTGTATATATTTGTGTCTATATATATGTGTGTATATATAGTGTATAAATACTTCCATGCACTTATATATGTTAATAAAGTAGTTTTAAAGAATTGACCTTCTCAGCAAACATATTACTATTTTTTTTTTTTTTTTGGTTGTACTGGGGTTCCTGGAAGCCCTTCTACCTCCGGGCTACACTCCCAGACCTATTTTATTTTTGGAAACAGGGTCTCTTAAGTCAGCGTGGCTGGCTTCGAACCTGCGCGATCCTCCTGTCTCTGCCTCCCAAGCGCAGAGATTACAAGCGTGCGCCACCATGCCCGGTGTCATATTATTTATTTATTTATTTATTTATTTATTTATTTATTTATTTATTTATTTAGTGGTGCTAGGGATTGAACCCAGAGTTACTCTACCTCTGCACTATAACCTCAGCCCTATTTTAAAAAAAGTTTTGGAAACAGTATCTCACTGAATTTAAGAGTGCTTCATTATGTTGAGACCTCAAACCTGTGATCCTCCTGTCTTAGCCTCTCAAAGTACTGAGGCATGTGCCACCATGCCTTTATTTTGCTTTTCTGCATATGATATACATATCCCATATATATGCATTTTTCTTTATTCATATACTTTGATAGAGTATCTTCTCAGCAAACGTTTTGCTCTTATTTAGTTTTCCTGGCTATGAGTGTATGTCTTCCAGTAACGTTTGCATTGATGGGATTGCTAGCACAGTATCTGCTTTGGATCTCTGTGTGTACTTCACGGTCAGATCTTTCTGACAGCTGCATGGGATGGGAGGTGGTGCTTGTAGAAGTTCACAGTTAGTGGACACGAGAAGAAAATGTGATTTATTCACATCAGTGTCCTGCTCTCAACATCCTTGGTGACTAGATGGGTTTTGCATTTTTAAACTGTTGATGCAACCATTCTCATATCCCTCCTATTCTGAATTTTAATATATTTGCATTCTTGTAATTATGAGATCTTCATCTAAAGAGAATGCAAAGTATGTATTACCTTCCCATACATTTCTATTTTGTGTGGTAGAATGGATATATGCAAACACGGATTTAATGACAATGCAAACTCACTGTCATTTAAACCATACTAAAAGTGCTTAATTGTATAAGAGATGACTACTTTCAAACTAATGTACACACTAACTAATTAATGCTGGATTCCTAAATGTTTGGGTTAGAAGGTTTTATCTTAAGATTTATTAGCTTCCGTATTCAAAATACTTTTTTCTGAGTATATATTTAAGCAGACTTGTTTAAAAGGCCAAAACTAATGGTCAAGAAAGAAGTAACCTATAATAACCCTACATGATAAAAACTACTTTGAGAGAGGCCTGTCTCAAAAGTATGTATATTATTGCTGGGCTTGGTGGCGCACGCTTGTAATCTCTGCACTTGGGAGGCAGAGACAGTAGGATCTCTCAGGTTCGAAGCCATCCCCCCTGGCTTAAGAGACCCTGTTTCCAAATAAAATATAAAATAAGTCTGGGCGTGTAGCCCGGAGGTAAGAGTTCCATCCCCAGTACCACCAAAAAAAAAAAAGTATGTATATTGTATAATGGTATATTTTTGGAAAGAATAAAATTATATGATAAAGTGTTGAGTGGTTGTCGTGGGTTAGAAATTGGGTGAAAACTTAAACATAATAGGATAGCATAAAGGATTGTTTTGAAATCATAGAACTGTTCTGTATCCTGCTTGTAGACTTATGGAAATCTATACATAGGTTAAAAATCAGAGAAATCACATATGGGCAAACTGTAAATTTTTAAAAATTTGATACTAGAGGCTGAACACAGATATTTTACTTCTTAGCTATATCTCAACCCTTTTTTTTTTTGTTTGTTTGTTTTGAAAGAGAGTCTTACTACATTGCTGACAGCCCTCTCTAAGTTGCTGAGGCCTGCCTTGAACCTGTAAACCTCCTTTATTAGTCTCCAAAGTACTGAGATTATAGGTGTGTACTACTATGATTAGCACTGTATTATTGTTTTTTTTGAACCAACTGTTAGGGCAGGGATGTAACTTAGTGTTAGAGTGCTTGCCTATCATGGTTGAGGTCCCAGGTTCTATCCCTAGCTATTTGAAATAAATGCATAAATAAGTAAAACTAAATTTTAAAAAGCCCAGTGTATTTGCTACTGTTTACTGAAAACATAAAAATAATCTTCTGATAAAAATTATAAGGATTCCTGATGATGTACATATTGTGTTTTAATAAAAAAAGAAGTCATCAATTTATTCATTAGGTTTACTAAAAAGGAGAAAATAACTTCTACTCAGTGTGTAATGCCCTAAGGCTCTATGAAGGAATGTAGGGCAATATTCAAAGTTATGTGTCCCCCAGCACCTGTAAGTCATCCTCTCGTCCTCTTGTGCATACGGAATACTTTGCTTTTCTTTATGATAATCACTTTCCCACCTTGGTGTGTATATATGGTGTGTGACAGTTACAGCGGCTGTGGGAACCATAACTTTAAGTTCTGTGACTTTCCGGTGAGTAAAACCAGCCATAATGTTGAATTAATGTCATTCCTCACATTGAATTTCCCTGCTGTTGTAAGTGGAAGACTTACCACATGCTTGAATAAAAGCACCGTGTTCATTTTGATGGCATGTAAATGAGGGTGGTTATGTGGACTAATTTTGTCATTTAATTAATGTCATCATTCTGCACGGTAAGGGCAACGCGAGAGAACAGGAATGGTGTACTGGCTTGAGGAATAAGGGGATAGCGGGGTTTGAGCTTTCATCTGGCCACTCCTCCAGCTAAAAGTAGTAGATATCCAGACCACCATGGTCCTTTGCTCATAGCTGACACTTTAAACAGAAGTTCTGATCTCAGGCCTGGTAGGATTTTTTATATACTTTTATTGGTGCACTGTAGTCATATAGTCTCACATCACAATGCCATGAATGGTGATAGGGACCTACCCGCACACAGCTGTTGGTGAGTTCTTGAACAAATGGAGCACTGCTTTATTTAATAAGACTTGGTAGAACAGGGAGGGATTTTCAAGCTGCAAGGATCAGAACACAGGCTACTCTTGGCTCTGCATGTGAAAGCATAGTTATTGGTGTACTCAATCAGGCAGAAATTGATTGAATTTGTGGGATTTGATAGCGTACAGCGTAAAAGACAGGCTGGAAAATCTTAACATTGGGAAAGTTGAATAAGGTCCCTCTCATTGTTATAACTCAGCCTTCAGACTGTCCTGCAGAACTGTCCTGTGTCTTCATAGATGTAGCATGTCAAAAAGATGCCTAGAGCGAAAAGGTTAGGTTGTTTGACAAAGCGCATGCTGCCTCCTTCCTTGGCTCTCAGACTGAGCCCCATGTGGATAGCTAGGGTTGTTCATTATCCCCCTCCAGCCTTACTACGGGAGTTCATCTCAGTTGAGTGAAAGGTATTCATTATCTAGGGACATTAAAGCTTGGAGCGGTAGAGATAGAGTAACAGGTACTAAGGACTCCATACCACTTTTATTCCCAAATGAGAGCACAGGAGGCTCCCAGCCCACTTGTGCTCAGAGCTCAGTTCTGCCTAGTTGAGTCCTTTATAACGTCACAGAATGAGGAAACAGCAGGCCAAAGAGCCCTTGTTTTCTGTAACTCCTAACTATCTCCCCTGAGGGTTGAAAATTTGCCCTTCTGGTCTAGAACTGGGGTTTGTGTTGCTGCTGCAAGTTCCGTTTGTATATGTGTGTCTTGGAAGGCATCTGCAATCCAGGCTGTCTGGATGCCCAAGGCATTCCTGGAAGTCACTGTAGATGGAAGGACTAGAGCCATCGGTCCTAGCCTCCATCCCCAGGTGTTATCAAGTCCTGGTGCTCTATGGGACATTCTCTCCTCTGTGCACTTAAGACCAGAGTCAATGAGAAGTCAGTCTGCTCTACCCCATAATAACTACCAAATGATGCTTTTATTGACCTGAAGAATCACTTCCAGGGCATGGGATTCATTTTTACATTAGAGAATCAACACTTCTTGCTCTGACATTATTTTGTCAGAGTTTGCATTTCCTAATATGTTGGTTGGTGGTTGTATCAGTGCTGGACCAATGCATGTCTGGTTCCAGAAATGGCTTTCAAGTCACATTTTGGAATGCTCCCCACGTTTTGGTCTTCCTCGGCTCTCTGGATGCTAAGCTGTCCATTTCCCTTTGGTGTCTGGTAGCGAGGCAATCCCACCTTTGGGAGAATCCGGGCAGGATGGCCTGCCCTTCTTTCTAGGGGAGTATAACTATTTGCTTGTAAAGCACATCCAGGAGCTAGAAGTGCCCGTGGTCCAACAGGAGGGTAAAGTTGGTCTTCTACACATGCCAATCAACGACCAGTGGCTCAGGCCAAAGCCCGATCAAGTCTCCTCAGTTCAAGTCTTTTTTTTTTTTTTTTTTTCGCCACACACACAGGAAGGCAGCTCACACACCTGGCACAGGGCATGCAAATAACAGATTTCTTCAGGGAAATACCTAGAGGATAAATCACAGGGTAATTATTCGTTTCCGTTTTGAATGCAAGCATCTCTTTCTTTGCAGAAGCCAAGTGGGAATGGTGAGCTGCGGGCCCTGATGACGTCCCAGCATTCTGAAGAACAATCTGTAAGTGACATTCCTTCAAAATCAACAGCAAAGTAAAACATTGTAGATATGTCTCATCAATGTTGTCTTTGCCTCTTTTATTCCTAAAGAATGTCAAATGGTATCCACCCTACCAAACAGGCCAGGCATTTTTTAGCTGAAAAAGATTAATTCAGTACCTATTGATTAGTCAGACTGGATTAGCTGCTTCTAAAAATACTCAGCGGCTCTGAAATTGAAGTTGAGTGGGACAGTAAAAGAGACAACCATTTTGAAGTCCTCTGAAGCTTTCAAAAGAAGCCTTATCAAGGGTGGCTTTGGCTATAACATTGAAGAACTGAGTGACTGATATGTGAATGATAAAGGATTTTATCTGTCTTTCTGAGAAGAGGCAAACAGAACTGGCTCAACAAGTTCTCTGGATTCATTGAGTACATATTCAAAAATAGACTTAACTTCCACCTTATAGCCTTTGGGATCAATGTATTCCTTGAAAGAAGTGGTGTTTGGGGAAGGTGAGAGAATGAGAGTAACAGGAGGAGACACCAATGGTTGATGCCAGAAAATGGAAGAGAAAAATTGGAGGAGAGCCGGGCGTGGTGGCGCACGCTTGTAATACCCAAGCTTGGGAGGCAGAGACAGGGGGATCGCGCTGGTTCGAAGCCAGCCGCGCTGGCTTAAGACACCCTGTTTCCAAATAAAAATATAAAATAGGTATGGGAGTGTAGCTCGGAGGTAGAAGGGTTTTCAGGAACCTCAGTACCACCAAAAAAAAAAAAAAAAATGGAGGAGAGGTGGAGATGGGACATCCCATGTGGATTTGGAAGGACTGAGTTTGAGGGGGATTCCTCTGAGTGTCAGGAACTGAAATTTCACCGTCTGTGGAGGAGCTCTACCAGAGCTGATGTGGATTAGTGAGAAGGAAGAGAAAAAGAGGTAGGCATTTTATGTCTGATAAAGGAAGTTCTTCATGCTGCATCCTCTTGCCCTGACTTATGCTTTTATAATAAGGAATCCTGCAGCAATTTAATGAGTTTAATGGTATTTCAGAGATTAGCATACAGCTTATTAAATTAGTGGAATGTTCATCTCACAAAGATGTAATCATGATTGCCTCTGATGCAGATAAAATCTCACTGGTGGGAAATATAAAGGCCTTGTTATAAAGCAAATGCTCGAAGTGAATGGGCACCAAAGACGACACTTGGCCAGTATTGTGACCTCTCCCATTAAATAAATGTCTCTGTTAGGGCATAAGTTCTCTTTTTTTGTATCTAGACCTAGTGACTTCAATGCTTCCTCTGTTTGTACAGACTCTCAGGGAAGCTAGCGATGGCTTGAGCAACCTCCCCAGCCCTTTTGCCTACCTCCTCACCATACACCTGAAGGAAGGACGCAACCTCGTTGTCCGAGATCGCTGTGGTAAGGCTGGTTCTTTCAGGATCTCTGCAGCCTGAGGACCTTTCTGAAAGTCTGTCCTTGGATGAAAGTTGCCTGTCAGTCAAACTTTTCCATCTCAGCATTATTTGGAGGATACCCGAGTTCATATCTAAACTTCTTCAGCCACATGCCATTTATAGCTAATTTTGTAAGCATGCAGACTCTTATTATCCTTTTTGTTATTAAATTAATAATGATGCTAACAATCACATGAAGTTTTTTTTTATATAGAAATGAGATAATTCTGTCAGCTTAATACTTGGCCCATGGCATTTGCTCATGAACATGTTTGCTTTATTCTTTTCTTTATGTATCTATAAGAAAAATGGGATACACACCTGTAATCTCAGTGCTGAGAGGCAGAGACAGAAGGATTGCAGGTTTGAGGCTAGCCTTTGCGACTTAGTCCTGTCTAAAAAAGTAGAGCTAGGGGTGTAGCTCAGCAGTAGAACACCAGTGGATGCAACCTCCAGTAGCACACACATACACACACACACACACACACACAAAGCGAGGGAGATGAGGGTCATGAAATACACAAATTGATGGAAATGCCCTTTAAACCACTTCCTCTTGCCTTGAAATCCCACTGGAGTCCATTTAACAGCTCTCATCTGTGATTTCTTTGCATGTAATCCTTATACATCTCCACATTTCCATATGTTTATACCTTTATGTTTAAATAAAGATGGTGCTCTAGTGTTCATGTTGTTGCAGAATAAGGTATTTTTAGCTTTACAATGTTTTGAAGATTGCATGTTTTCTTTCCATGTAAGTATATTCTTTTAAATACCGTATAAAAAACCATAGTATAGAATCTGATGGATCCATTCCTCTACTGACGATAATGAGGTTTTTATTTCTACTTTCTTAGCAGCATAAATGCCACCTATACCTTTGGCACAGAGAAGGATATACCTGAAGTTTAAAATAGCATGTGTTTAAGAGCAGACTTTGGAGCCAGACTGCCTGGGATCAGATCTTGGCTTCTTCATTCTTTGCTGTTCTGTTTAAAATGTGTTTCTTTATCCCTCTCTTCTTTGGCTTCTTACCTGTAAAACAAGGGTAAAAATCTTAAGCTACCAAGCAGCCAAACACAAAGATTGTAGGCATAAAGTAATTATGTAAAGTACTAAGTGTCCAATTGAGTTTTACCATCCAAATGTTTGTAACTTTACCTTTTAGCATTTAGAAGTATTATATATTGCAAATATTATTCTCCCAGTTTGGTTGGTTGTGTCTGTATGTGTGGTACTGGGGTTCCTGGAAACCCTTCTACCTCCAGGCTACACTCCCAGACCTATATTTTTTATATTTTTATTTGGAAACAGGGTCTCTTAAGCCAGCGCGGCTGGCTTCGAACCTGTGCGATCCTCCTGTCTTCACCTCCCAAATGTGGGGGTTATAAGCCTGCGCCACGATGCCTGGCTCCCAGTTTGTTGTTTATTGCTAATTTTATAGTGTCTTTTATACTTCAGACATTTTGCATTTTATCATAGTCAAATATATCCATTTTTTTCTATATGGTCTTTTCAAAATACATTTCATTAAAAAGTTGGTCTTTATATTTTGCCCTATTATTATTATTTTTATTCTTTTTTCTTATTACCAGTTTTATTACTTACCAGTTTTATTACTTTTATTCTTTTACTCATGCATTATATAGCATAGTGAGTGTCAAAGCCATACAAAAATATGTGCGTAGATCTTCCCCACCTCATTATCCACCCCTGCTTATATGTAACAGTGAGGTTGTTAGCGATACCTTCATATGTGGGCATGACATAATTTGAACTGTGTGTTTCATCTTCCTTTTTCCCTTCTCATCTCCCTCCTCTATCCCCTTCCCCTATTCTCCTTCTCCTCAATTACCTAAAGTCCCTTTTGAGTGCATGCCTATAACTCTAGTACTTAGGAGGCTGAGACAGAAAAGTCGCAGGTTCTAGACCAGCCTCAGCAACTTGGTGAGGTCCTCACCAACTTCACAAGGGCCTGTTTCAGAATTCAAAAATAGGGCTGAAGATGTATCTCAGAGGTAAAATGCCCCTGAGTTCATACTCTGGTAACAAAAATAAATCCCTTTTATTTCCTATGTCTTTTTTATTCTGAAAAATTTTGTGTTTTGCTTCTTGGCTATTTCCTCTGGTTGCTCCTAATGCACTCTTTTCAAAGGACTTTTCTTAAGGAATGAAGGCCCTTTTGACTCTGTTTTCTATGTCTCCTACCTCTTCTTTCTTGCTGCTTCCCATGGTTTCCTCCTTTCAGAAAGAATTCCTTGGCTCAGTCTTCTAGCTTGCTCATTTTCTTGTCTGTTACTTATCTACTATTGTGTGATTCTGTTTAGCTATTGACTGCCATTTTTGTTTTACTCTTTTTTTTTTTTTGGTGGTACTGGGGATAAAACCCAGGCACATTCTACCTCCGAGCGACACCCTCAGCCCTATTTTTTATTCTTTATTTTGAAACAGGGTCTCACTGAGTTGCCAAGGGCCTCACTAAGTCGCTGAGGCTGTCCGTGAACCTGGATCCTCCTGACTCAGCTTTCCAAATGCTGGGATGACCAGCGTGTGCCGCCACGCCTGGCTTGTTTTACTCTTATCACAACATATTTTTGTGTGGGGAATGAAATAACACCATCTCTTTCTGAGCATGTTAAGAATACCTTTAAAATGTCCAACTTAGTTCTTTATCTCTTGCATCTGCTGCCTCTCCAGCGGGATATCTGATTTCATTTCTTATTATTTATTTTTATTGGTGCAATGTAGTCATACATCTTAATGGAGCACAAGATGGTAGAGGCCTACATGAGTACATCACCCAATTAGCTCTTACCCAAATCTGAAGAGGTGTGCTCATTTTTTTAATCTGTGTGTCTCTGGCCCCCCATTTATGGGTGCCATTTGTCTTATAGTATTCTGCTCTCTTTACAGCAAGGAGGGCTTGGGCATGTGGCTAGACAGGGAAAGCCAGTAACTCAGGCTGGATTCTTCCTATTCCTCTTTCAATGTCTCCTAGTTATCACCTGCCATTTAAGGTCTCCTCCCTGCCCATGTCCAGTGTGCCTGCTTGTCCCTGGGTACTTTGCTGGTGTGGCTTAGTATTAAGGGGAAGGGTAGTTGGCCCATCCAGCTACGTGTGTACCACCTGCCCAACACTCTGAGAGCTGTTCAGGCTGTCTCCTGCCCCCTCTCCCTGCTTCCCCCCACATGGTGCATCAGGGTTTACCTGCTGCATACTGCCCACTTACCCACCTCTGCCCCAGAAACCTATCGGTTGTGACTCTTTGATGCTCATGTTTTGGGTCATGGGTTCTTTTCTAAATTGGACCTTACCTGGTTTCCATCTTTCAGAGCTGTGTGAAATATATCCATCTAGTAAAGACTTTAATTGGTGCATTGTAAGTATACATCATAGTGAGGTTCAAAGTCATCAAAACAAACACGCACATAGGTCTTGGTGTGATTTATTTCAGGTCTCCCCTTTCTACGCACCTGTCCCATACATAATAGATTAGTGTTGAGACCTTTATTTATGGGGACACAGGGCATAATTTTAATTGTTTTTTTCATCAGTTTCTTTTTTTTCACTTTTCAACCCCACATTCACTATTCTACTGGTTTCTCTTCTAAATGATCTAAACTCCTTTTTTCCCCCCTGTTTTTCTCTCTAGCTTTAACATTCAACCTTTGACTTTCTGAGACTGGCTGATCTCACGTGACATATTCTGTAGTTCCATTCAATTTCCTAGAAATGACATGTTTGTATTTCTTTATGGCTGAGTAAAATTTTATTGTGTATAGATACTGCATTCTTATCCAGTCATTTGTTGATGGACATTTGAGTTGGTTCTATAATTTGGCTATTGTGAATTGTGCTGCTATGAACATGGATACGCATGTATCACTGAAGGATTCTGACCTTAATTCTTAATGGAAAGATACCAAGGAGTGATATAGCTGGCTCATATGGTGGTTCCATTCTTAGTCTTTTGAGAAACCTCCATATCTATTTTCATGGTGGTTGTGCTAAATCCCACCAGCAATGCCTAAGGATTCCAATTTTCCCACATCCTCACCAGGATTTTATTATCATTTGTATTCTTGATGATTGGCTTGCCATTCTAATTGGAGTAAGATGGAATCTAAGAGAAGCCCTAATAAGCATTTCCCTGCTTGCTAATGCTATTGAACATTTTTTTCATATATGTATTTTCCATTTGAATTTCTTTTTTGGTGCATTGTTTTTTGTTCATCTCAATGGCCATTTATTTCATCATTGGGTCTTCCTTTTTAGTGTTGAGTTTTTAAAGTTCTTTATATCGTCTAGATATTATTCCTTGTCAGAGGAATAGCTGGCAAAGATTTGATTTTTCATTCTACAGGCTCTCACTTTAGACTCCTGATAGTTTCCTTTATGATGCAGACATATCCCTTTTATTGAATCTGCTTTATTTCCTGAGTTTCAGGGGTCTTCTTGAGGAAGTCTCTACCAGTTCTTATGTATTTGAGATTGGTCCTATACTATCTTCTAGTAATTGCAAAGTTTCTGGTCTAACTTTGAGGTCTCTGATCAATCATCAGTCACGAGCTGACGCTTTTGCAGGATGAGAGACTAGGATTTAACTTTATTATTCTGGATGTTTATCCAGTTTTCTTAGCACCTTTTATTGAAAAGGCTGTTTTAGCCTCAGATTAAGATTTTGGCTCTTCTGTCAAAGATGAACTGGCTATAAATGTATTTGTTTCTACATCTTTTATTCGTTTGATCTATGCATCTATTTTGGTGCCAATACCATGTTTTTGTTTTTATAGCTACATAATATGATTTGAAATAAGGTATTTTGATACATCTAACATGGTTCTTATTCAAAATTGCTTTGGTTATTCTGAGTCTTTTGTTTTTCTATACAAATTTTAGGACTGTTTTGCCAAATACTGTGAAGAATGATATTGATGTTTTGAAAGGGATTGCATTATATCTGTTGATCCTATTTGGACATATTTTAATTATATTCTGCCTATCCAAGGATATAAGCCTTTCCATGTCCTTTTACTTAAACAAAATTTCTCTTTATTGTTGACTATAGCAAAAGTCCATCAGTGTCGCTTGCTTTTTCAGCTATAATATCTACGTGTTGACCAACCTTTCCCCATATCTCTTTCCTATGCTTTTCTTTCTTTGGTAACCACTACTTTACTCACAGCATCTATAAGATCAGCATTTTTTTTTGTGTGCGTGTGGTACTGGGGATGGAACCCTTGTACCTCCAGGCTACACTCCCAGGCCTATATTATTTTTATTTGGAAACAGGTCTCTTAAGTCAGCACAGCAGGCTTTGAACCTGTTCGATCCTCCTGTCTCCTTCTCCTAAGCGCGGGGATTACAAGCTTGCGCCACCACACCTGGCTAAGATCAAGGATTTTAGATTCCACACATGTCTGATTTCATTCAACATAATGTCCTCTCGGTTCATCCATGATGTCACAGATGACAGGATTTCATTGTGCCTTATGCTACCCCCAAATGTGGAATAATGTGCATTGTTATTAATTACAATAATGAAAATCTCCAATGTTGCTCATTTCCAGAGCAAAGCTCATTCTTAGGATGCAGATCCACTCACCCCTCAGTGAACTTTAACACTTGGTCCTCATGTGTCAGTGTTCCTGGGCTCTCTGTTTCTTAGGGATGTGTTTATATTTTATTTTTCTGATATGGAATCATGTATGTATGTCGCTTCCAACATAAAAATACAGCTGATCAAATAGATCAGATACTTACTCTCAGTGATGATGGAAATGGCCTCCAAGTATCGTTCAAAGTATAGCTTTATTGACTGTGGAAGAGCTACTCTAGTATTTTTACTTTCTGTTGTACAATCTCTGTTTCTGAGAGGGGGGAGAAAATTTATTTCTGATATATCATTCTCTGCCAAGCAAAGAGGTCATCATTTTTCTTGAATCGTGACACAATCATTATTGTTTGTGTAACTTTCTGTTTAGAACATGGATTGGTAAACATTTCATGTACAAGGACAGCCGGTTAATATTTCAGGTTTCAGAACTTATTAGTGAAAACCTTTCAACTCTCTTAGCGTTGTGTAAAAACAGGCACAGGCAAGGCGTAAACAGGTGACCGTGGCTGTGTCCCAATAAAAGGCCACTTACAAAAGCGGGTGGTTGGGCTGAATTTGACCAATGAGTCAAAGTGTGTGGACTTCGTTCTAAAATATTTTGATCTAATTTTTGATCCTGGCTCTAAAGAATTGGCGTGCACACGTGTGTGTGTGTGTGTGTGTGTGTGTGTGTGTGTGTGTAGCAAACTGAAGACGTTATTTAGAACAGAGAAGGTATAATATTAGGCAGTGATTAATATCCACAGGCCATGCTTTCAATGGAAACAGCTTTCTAGTAGCATCTGGTACAGGGCACAGAACAGTTCATAAAAATCTAGACACGATGAGCAGCACAGAATCGTGTTTCTGACATTTCTCCGCGCAGTGAAGAGTCTCATGGTATTTTTCTCAGGCAAGGACAGCTCTGACAACCTTCGAGGCAGAGTGCTGAGCAGTGTTTGAAGGGTATGTGACAGGCCTGGGTCCTCACTCATTTGACCCCCAGGGCATGAAGGGGGCGGGGCCTTCTACAGGCCAGAGAGTCTTCTGGTACCCTCAACGTGAGCTGAGGATGACTTCCCTGATGTAAAATGATGCAGATTGTATCTCAGGTTCTTCACTTCTCTGGCTCAAATACAGAGCTGGGTTGTTATTTAGACTTTCAAAGTGGGATTTTGTGGTGATATGGTGTGTGTGTGTGTGTGTGTGTGTGTGTGTGTGTGGTTAAATTACACAATTTCTAGTTGTCCTTTGGGAAGAGTCCGAAGGGAGATCAGGCCTTAATCAAGTGGTGTTGGTATTAATAGGATCGGTATCAGTAGTACAGTGGTATAGAGCAGATCAAGTTTATGCCAGCAGTCCTGGGTTCAAGGCCTGGCTTAGCTTTGACTTTGTAATGCAGGCAGGTCTCTTGTCCTGAGGAAAAAATGTTCAGGTAATGCACTCCTAAATCCCACAGCACTCATTCCTGCAGAGGGGCACCCTCAGCATTAATGCCCTATATTTTGCTTCGTTTAGCCAGTTTCTACTGTGGCTTGAAAAAAAATGTTATGTAGCTGGTGCCCTCTTGTGGCTAGTGTTTAGTGTTGCAACAGGGAAAGAAAAGTCAAGTGAAGGAGTTCTCTGTAGTGCTAGTAGGGCCATAAAAATCACTCCAGCTGTGGGTTGAGGGTTGATGGTCGTCATTTTGATGTGAGTTTTAGGTGATGAAAATTCATGACCCATTCATCCAGAAAGCTGCTGCTCTCTTTCTTCGTTCCCGGCGCGGGTAGGTATTTGACATTTGTTTCTGGAGTAGTGACAGCTTCCTGGGCAGATGACAGAAATAATATATTAGATAAGACATTTTCATATTTGAAAGGAATGGTTTAGAGAAAAAGATGTAAAGATCCCCCAGCAGTGTGAAGATCCTGTCACGTAACAGGTGTTTAGCAAATGACTAAACTGTCACTAGAATGCTCCAGTTGAAGATGCATGTGCTTTAGCTTCTACTTTGCTTTTGCTAGGAGGTTTGTTTTTATGGTTCTACCATTTTATAACTAGCTACTTTAAAAAAAAAGGCACTCACGTCTTAGAGCTAGAGAGAAACATTCTTGTTGTGGTTGAAGTGAGGGACAGGTGGGTGTTTCTGGGCTCTAAACTGAAGAGTAACCTTATACTTCTTAACAGGTGTGTCCTCAATGGAATGTATTAAGGTTTCATCCCCTACAGCCTCTGGGTGACTCCATTGGGTGTGGGCCAGCCTTTCTTTACCTCTCTTCCCTTTTTCCTATTTCTCACCAAAAAGTCTATATCGTTTTCTTTTGGGCTGTAGTAAAATGTACTCTTCACTATCTGGCAGATGGCAAACATGAACTTGGGACACAGGCGCCCTGACCTTGAGTACCATCTCAGATGCTATTGACGCATGAGCCTGCTAATCTGGCTGGTCGTTAGGGTTAACCTGGTGTGTCTATTTGTGGGGATTTCTGTGTGGGAGGAGGGTAAGAATTGTTGAAATGTAGTAGTTAAGGGTCAGCATTAGCTATTGCTACTCTGTGTATATTTACAGCTGTTCTCAGGTTGGTTTTATTTTTGTATCTTCCCCGTAGGTAAGGGAATGGGTTCCTATAGTTTTTATCAATATTATTATGGGCCCCTCTTTCCAGGTTCTTCATGACTTTGTGAACCTCCTACATGTCTTTCTGCTTTATTACAGCTTTCTTTGTGGGGTTTAAGTAGATGTTGATTCCCACCACCACTAACCTGGGCAAAGGGTGGTGATGGCTGTTAAAGGTGTTTCCTGGGGCGACTTCCTGTTTCCTGTGGGAGAGCAGAAATGAACAAGGGGCTGTTTCTAAAGGCATATTATTTGAATAAGGACTCTTTTGCAGATGGGTGGTTTTATTTTCTCTGTCTTAAATTGGACCCTGAAAATGCCCACCGTGGGAAATAATTGTCATGGAAGAAGACGCGTCAATAGGTCGCTGCTCCAGTTTTGAATAGAATGTATTGTACCGATCTGATTTTTGAAAAATCTATTTCCCCTTCCAAGTGAAACCTGTTTTTCAGATTGCTAAAGTACCTGCTATATTACTTCCCATGCATATTTTTTGGAGTATAAAAATTTTATTCTGAGAATAAATTTAAAAAATAGTATGTTATGCTTTTTAATCAGCGTTCCATGTGTCATTTGTTTAAAAATTTAGATATTGGGAATGATACCACAACAAACATTCCCATGGCCAGGTTCGTGTGAACACCTTTCTTTTTATTTCATTACAAGTTATTTATTGGTGTGGAATTTATTTTCCACATGATCTGACCTAGTCAAGTTTCTCATTATAGAATCACCAGATTATTCCTGAAAAAGACCTATTTTCTCTCACCTCCTCATAGCATGAAAGTGTTCAATTTTTATTTCTCACCCATGCTGGATGCCCAATATGTTTGTTAATTTGATAGAGAGGAAGTATTTTGCTTTAATTGATATTTACATTAGTGCAAGTGTTTGATGGTGAGCTGCTTGCATTTCTTTGTGTATATCCAATTCTACCTTTGTTATTGTTACTTCTGCTTTTGCTTGGAGATTTCAGAGATTTTTTCCACCTGTCATTTGCCTTTTAATTTTTTTGTAATATCTTTGTGGCAAATATTTTAGTCTTACAATTCTAGTCTAGAGAATGTCTTCATTTGTTCTCATTTCTTAAAAGGCCTTTTCTGTCTTGAGAGTCATATGCAAATAGGTATTTACGTACATTTGTTTTTCTCTCTGGTTTTACATTTTTCGCTTAATCTTTCATCTGCTTCAAATTTATTTTCATATCTTGCCCGGTTTAGGAACTTGATTTTACTGTTGCCAAATAGCTATGGGATTAGCTGGACATTTCTCTCCTTACTGATCTGACTGCCAAGTTTTAATCTTATATTGGGGTGAAATACAGATTGGGGTTTGTTCTCTCTGATCTCTGCTGATCTGATCTGTCCTTTTGTCCGAGGGTCGGCTACACATCGCAGTTTTATCGGATTGTGAGGATATAATTAAGCCCTTTGAACAGTGTGTAAACTTTGGGGCTTGCTTCTGACTGCAGTGCCTTGTCTGAACGCCAGATGGCAGGCGATCATTGGTTTGCTAGTGAGGTGGCAGCAGAAGCACATCTGGTCCATGGTACCACATGGTTTGTCATTCCAGGGACATACCTGAAGTTTTCAAAGATGCACAGATCATCCTTCAGTGTGGCAGCACTTCACATTTGGGAGCTTGCTATGATCCTCCAGCCAATAAGTGCAGCTGGGTTTTGAAATTTGTTTCTGCTCATTACTTTGCCACCCCACCCAAATGGCCAGGCACATATGCCTTGACAGTCTTCAGTGTGTCCCCGCCACTGAGATCTTTCCTCTGGAGACTCGTGTTCATTTTGTTCGAAGGCTCTACAAACTCATGAGTTGAATAGAACGTTCTAGAAGCTTTCTATTTTTGTTGTTGTTGTTGTTGTTGTTGTTGTTGTTGTTGTTGCTTTGTTTTAGTTTTGGTACGAGTTAGTGGTTAAACCCAGGGGTATTCAACCTCTGATCTAAACCCTTAGCCTTATTCACTTATATATTTTGAAACAGGGTCTTCTTAAGTTGCTAAGGGTCTCGCTAAGTTGCCGAGGCTAGCCTTGAACCTCAGCCTCCCAAGTACTGGGATTACATGCGCCCCTATGGCTGGCTGCTTTTACTATCTTACTGAGTCAGCTACCTTATTCTTTCAGCAAAAAAAAAAAACATTTCATGACTTAGGAAGTATCAGAAAGAGCCAACTCAGGATGTGCTGCATGTAAATTGCCTTATACTCAACACAATGTCATAGACTTGAATTTCATTTAGATTATGTTGTGGTTATATACGACATGTCATGTCACATGCTCAACCCCAAGTAGTTCTTTCTGCTTGATTTTTTTTTTCCCCCTGTTGTCTGTGATGGCAATATGGGTGTTCTACAAGTGGAGGAGTGCATGTTCAAGTGTACCTGAGCCTGCATCCTTCCAGGTTTCCGACTCACCTGTTTTTGAATCCAGCTCTATCGCTCTGCGATTGGTTCTACCACCACACCTCACTAATGCACATGCTGCTACACTTGAAGTGCGGATTGTGGCATATGGTGGTAAAGGGGTGCTGTGGAGACTGGCTGTGTAGCACGCCGCCTACTGATCTTAGCAGTGACTGTGTGATCATCAATTATGGAAGTGAACCTTAGACCGAGGTGCTGAGGCTTGCCTTTGTTACACGTGATCTGGGCTTGGCAGGTGGACTCAGAGGCTGGGTTACTTGACTCTTGGGATAGATCACCTGAAAGTTGCATGGCCTATTACTTCTATGCCTCCTGCCAAGAAGCTGAGGGCTGTTTCCCGTGGATCTCTCAATGCTCCCCACAAATGGCAGCCTCGGGGTTACCAGACTCACATGGGTGCTCAGGTCCAAGGCACAAGCAGAAGCTGGTGCCCCTCTAATGGCGCACAGCCTTGGAAGGAGCGCTGCACTTCATGGTTTGCAGTCACTCACACTGAAGAGGGCGATACACATCCTAATATTTTTATGGTACCGGGAACTGACCCCAGAGGTATTTTACTTCTAAGATAGACCTTACCGTTACATTTTTTTGTTTGTTTTAAAACAGGTCTCATTAGGTTACTGAGAGTCCTGCTAAACTTCTGAGGCTGCCTTTGAACCTGCTATCTTCCTGTTTCAACCTCCCAAGTACTGGAATTATAATTGTGCACCACCACTCCTGGCTTACGCCCTACTTCTAAATGAAAGAAGTATCCCAGAATTTGGGGTTTATGAAGGCTTTAGAATTAAAGAAATCTGGATGTGAGGCTAGCTCCGTGACTTCTTACATGTTCTTCATTCTTATTAAAAAGTGTTTATTATAATCTTTTACAGGTACAGCATGATGTTTTGCTAGAACACTCATATACACATAGACAAGGTGAAGTCATTACGAACAAGCCAATCGACATTTATCATCTTGTATAGACTTCATATTGTGTATAGTAAGGGTGCCTGAAATGGACTCTTAGCAAATTTTCAGTATACAAGACAATCATATTAACTACAGTCCTCATGCTGTATATTAATAACTTCTTATTCCTTCTTAGTAACTACAACTTAGTCCCTTTGTATCAACTTCCTCCTGTTTTCTCCTTTCCCAGCTCCTTAAAACCCTTCTTCTGTTCTTTGTATATATGTACCCAACTATTTTTAGATTCTACATACAAGATTGATCCTGCACTAGTTGTCTTTTGTACCTGGCTTATTTCACTTAGCCTCCTGCCCTCCAGGTTCATCCATCTCATTACAAATGGCAAGATCTCCTTTTAAGTGGCCGAACAATATTCCTCATCCTTAAAGCAGCCATCTGAATAATGCACATCTCTTAGAATTCTTGTAGGATGAAATGAGATCATACTCACTGTTAGTTTTACTACTAAATGTTGGTCTTTTTTTTCCCCTGGTGTTCATTTTGCTGAATCTATATGTAGGGAGGAGTTTGTGCAGGGGATGGTTTGGGCATTTTTAATAGGAAAATATCAGGGTATTAATAACTGCTTGTGCTTTGGCAATATGGGTTTCTGAAATGCAAATTGCCAATATGCAGATCTAGCATTTTTCATTCTTCAGAGGTTCTCAGCACTGACATACATCACTCATTCGGGTTACCTCTTATTTGTCCTCTAGCCCTTTCTAGACGTCATACGTGTGTATGCAGTGGATTCTGGATATTCAGGAATGCTCCACCTTCAAGCTCCACCCACAGTCCTCCTTTTTAATTTTTGAAATAGGGGTTTGCTAAGTTGCCGAGGGTCTCCGTAAGTTACCAAGGCTGGCCTCACATGTCTGACTCTCTTGTCTCAGCCTTTTAGATTGTAAAATTCGAGATGTGTGTTACCACACCTAGACTGGAGTCCTTTATTGCTGTGTGCTAACCACTGCCTCTTCTTTGTCTTTTGTATGTTGCCATGCCTTCAACACGCAGTGGCTCCCTTCTTTATGGTGTTACCAGGGCAACCGGACATGAAGTATCTAAGTAGAAGTTCTAACCCCATGTGCTTTTGGTCAACTGACCAATATTTGGGGTACAGGCAGATTGTGTGTGTGTGTGTGTGTGTTACTGAAAATTGAATTCAGGGTTGCTCTACTGAGCTATACCTCAATCCTTTCTATTTCTTTTTGTGAAGATTGAAATGAGTTTATTACAAAGATAGATACAGCCCTGTACTATCCAGGGGTAGTATGAGGGAATGGTTCGAATGAATTCACCCCTTTATATATTTTTTTTTACTTTGAGACAGAATCTTGGTAAGTTACTGTGTTAGCCTTGAACCTGAAATCCTCCTGTCTTGGCCTCCCAACTACTGCCATTACAGGCATATGCCGCCACAGCTGGCACAGGTATATTCTTTTAATAACCATTTTGCCAAAAGCTAATTTGTTCAAGCATATCTTCATCCAATAGACAATTTACTGAAATTACTGAACTCATCAATATATTGGCATGTTTGCTCACCAGTAGAATACGCTAGAGCTGCATATTTATATCGATTCTGGACAGGGATGTTTCTAAACAGCATTTGAGGCGGAGACAGGAGGATCATGCTGGTTCGAAGCCAGCCTCGCTGGCTTAAGAGACCCGGTTTCCAATTAAAAATATAAAATGGGTCAGCTGGGCGTGGTGGCGCACACTTGTAATCCCTGCGCTTGGGAGGCAGAGACAGGAGGACCATTCAGGTTCCAAGCCAGCCACGTGTACTGGCTTAGGAGACCCTGTTTCCAAATAAAAATGTAAAAATAGGTCTGGGAGTGTAGCCCAGAGGTAGAAGGGCTTCCAGGAACCCCAGTACCACCAAAATAAATAAATAAATAAATAAATAAAT
Organism: Muscardinus avellanarius; assembly: GCF_963383645.1. Classification (NCBI taxonomy): domain Eukaryota; kingdom Metazoa; phylum Chordata; class Mammalia; order Rodentia; family Gliridae; genus Muscardinus; species Muscardinus avellanarius. Next base: position 154,466,160 of record NC_137788.1, read on the forward strand.
ATAAAATTGGTCTGGGAGTGTAGCCCAGAGGTAGAAGGGTTTCCAGGAACCCTAGTACTACCAAAATAAATAAATAAATAAATAAATAAATAAATAATAAAAACAGCATTTGAAGGTCTCTGGGTGATATTGATAGCTTATGAAGGCAAGACCAAAATTACATTTTTTGTGTGTGTTTTTCTAGGGATGGAACCCAGGGACCTTCTGCCTCTGGTCCACACCCTCAGACCTATTTTATATTTTATTTGGAAACAGGGTCTAAGTTACTGAGAGCCTCACTAAGCTGCTGATCTGTTTGATCCTCCTGTTTCAACCTCCAAAGTACTGGAATTACAAGCATGCACCACCATGCCTGACTTCCAAAATACCATTTTAAACAAGAATTTTGTTCATGTAAAAAAAGAAAAAGTAGATTTTGAACCTCCTTAACCTCCCCGTGAGGCCCAGAGAGGAGAAAAGAAAGGACAGAAAAAGAGAAGGTATTGAGGGGAGTTAGGTAGGGAGGGCCTGAGTGTGAGAGCAGGCAGGGGCGTACTTGGTGGGCTGGAGAAGGGCTTGAGGAAGTTTAGGGGGCCCCATGGCATAAGGAAAGAATCTAAAGTCCTAGTAGAACCTTTGCTTCCTGTTCCCCAAAGCTGCCGGCGTTCCATTATTTATCCAGATGAGTTTCTATAATCTTTATAAAACTCAGAGATTTCAGATCATTGATTCCACTGTAGATTAGTCATTGGACAGTGGAGTCAATTGGATTTTTATGCATTTCCTGGAACCATTACATCTCCAAGTCTACCCAGATGAGGTCCTTGCTCAAGGCGCTAGTGGGATTTGTGCCCATAGCTTGTCTCTTCAGAGAAGCTGATCATATTAGGAAGGCGAGTGTTTGGAGAATATTTTAACTAAAGTGTGATCAATAGTAAGACAGAAGGTCAGGCCAATAGATTTTGGGGAAATCTGTTGTTCTGAAGTTGTAAACAAAAAAAGCAGTGTCTAGGAGCGAGCAGGTGCTATCTACAAAAGGTCGGTCAGAGCCCATGAGGATAATGGGTGGTCCCTCATTTCATTTTAGTGGACTAAAAGCCTTACTTGGAGTTCCTGTTAGACTAGAACCTGCCACAACTTAGGCAATACAGATTTCGCCCTACATAGGGAATGTTCCTTCTTTCTCATATAACTGAAGAAAACTGACCTCAACGTTTCTACAGTATCCACTGTAGTTCCTGAAGAGGTTAGTTAAGAATGGAGCTCCCTCTGGGAATCTTATTTCATTTCGCTGCTAGAGGGCAGCACCTGAGCAAAAATCATCACAAGCTTTCTTTTTGTCCCCATGGAAATGAGGTCTGCCTCTTTTATTTAGCCTCAAAGAAGGTAAGAACCAGTAGACCCCATATAGCTCAGAGTTAGTTCTTTTTACAGCAAGAAGATCCTAAATAAGTGTGTGTGTGTGTGTGTGTGTGTGTGTGTGTGTGTGTGTGAGAGAGAGAGAGAGAGAGAGAGAGAGAGAGAGAGAGAGAGAGAGAGATTGACTGATTCATTCTTAAATGGTGGGAACTTTCTATTTTTCATCTTCCTTTGCTTTTTTTAAACAACATCTTGATTTTTTGCTCTTTCTTGCCAGTGTTGAGTTAATATCAGAAAAAGCAAAATGAAGTCACTTGTAATTAGAGCTGCATTGCATTTTATTTGTATAGCACAATGGCTCTTGGGCCACTGGATGGAATATTGTCTACTTTTACTTTTGACTTGTACTGATACCAGCAATTGTTTTAATAACACTCCCAATATAGTAAAAATCTCAAGAGATAAGTAAAATGTCAAGTGGAGAATATGATGTTCTAATTCTGTGACTCCTGGTGACCCCTGCTGAGGAGGGACCCAGGTTGTCATGCGCCCTAACCAAGCTGCCTGTCATTCTCATCAGGTTATATCTCTAAATTCCTCCAAAAACCCCACCTTAATGGCTTCAGGTAGGGAAGTAGCTCTGATTCATGATAACTTAGAGCATTTTTATTTTTCATATAGCTGTTTCCTTCCAGGACAGCTAAGACTGTTTCATAGAAAAATTTCTGAATCACATAAAATTCTTTCAAGAAGTGCATATGATAAAATTTTTCTATCCGACTTATGAAAAGGAAGGCAATGTAAATTTTGTGACTCTAAAGATGGCAATAAAGGAACATCATAGAGACAAATTAGCAGGGGCTGTTATCTTTGGCGCTAAACTAAAGCAAGTGAATATTTGATTACTATTACATAAATGGTTATGCTCTCTTCCCCTTTTAACTGAGGAGTGATCCTAAGAATAGTAACACTTACTCTGAGGCATTCTGGGTAAATGATTGGACCCTGGTGTTAAAGTATATTAGATAATTTGGTTCTCACGAGTATCCTCTGAGACCGGTAGATTCGCGTCTTGTAGGTGACAGTTCCTAAAGGGAAAGTTGGGGATTTTCATCTACCGTGTTTATTTATCTAACTTTAGAGTTCATTCATTTATAACATACTTACAATCTACAGTGCAGAGGTCGTACCTCTATCCATACATCTTACCTTCTAGAAGTTGTGATTCGGATACATTTAATAGTGTAATCTTAGATGTTCCAAGCAGTGTGCTTTCTATATTCAAGTAGTGTCTTTATACAGAGTTGGGAAGTTTGAAGCTGTTGCTGTTGCTTGACTTTACTGCACTTCTTAGCAGAATTTAGTATTTTATTGTACCTTGTGGAAATTCCAAGCAAGAAAATAAGTACGTTTTTTCCCATGATTATGAGGACAACCCTTTCCCGCCTTGAAGTGTCTTGGGAAAATCTATGGACAGTACGTGGGGCATCTCTGAATAGTTACTTCTTAGGGTCCTGATCCATCTTTCTCTTCAGTCCTCAACTCTCTGGAGTTAAAATCTTGCAGTGAGAAAATTGCTTCTATGCAGGATGTTAAGCCACAGAGCTATGAATACAAAAATGACAAATTTGACTAAATAGAAACAAAAATACTTACTGCCAGGAATAACGTAAATCTAAACAGGGTGCCTGATGAAATTTATAGTCAAGGACTGATTTATATAGTAAAGGACTCATTTGAATCTGTTAGCCAAAAATATACTATGATTCTTTTGAAAAATAGCCAAATGATAAGGGCCAAAAGTTATTGATGGAGAAACGCAAATACAGATCACTAAAATATAATGCTAATATAATTAAAGACAGAAAAATGGAGAGAGAATTTTATTCGCATGTAATTGGTATAAAGTGAAGATTTATAATATCTAATGTTGGTAAGCAGGTGAAGAAATAAATATAATACAGAGATGTCTGATGGGAGTGCAAATTTAGTCAATTTTGGGAAACAATTTGATTATGTCTGTCAGAACCTAAATGGCATGTTCTTATTTATCCAGCAGTTGCAATATTAAAAGCTTCCTTAGTCTGGCTTGGTGGTGCATGCTTTTAATCCCAATACCTGGGAGGCTGAGATAGAAGGATCCAGGTTCACAGCTAACCGTAGCTACTTAGGCCCTATTTTAAAATAAAAATAAAAAAAAAATTGGACTGGAGGTGTTGCTTGGAGGTAGAATGCCTCTGGGTTCAGTCCTCAGCACCACACACACACACACAAAATTTTCTCTTAATATAATCACTTATGAACTCCAAGAGTTGTATAAATGCTTTTCATGCTATTTATAATTGTAAAATAAATAGAAGTGATGTAAATGTTTATTATTTAGTGACTCATGAAACTTATAAAACTAACAAATTTTTTTTTTTGAGGGAAAGCAGTAGACCTATATTGATGGTTAAAAACAATGGTCCAAGGTATATTACTTCTGAAAGCATGGAGCTCCATTAAAAATGATTCTTCTGTGTTTTTTCTCTAACCACCCAAGAAACTTTACATTGAGTGCATCAGACAAATAGGTCAGGGAAGAGTAAGAGGGCTTGGGCTACTTTTCATTTTTATCTCCAGAGTCCTGTGCATGCATTGCTTTTGGTAAAAAGGAAAAAAAAAAAAACCTAAACAGGAAATAAAACATCTGTATTTCTTACAAAATAATAATTAAATTCTTTGCTTTTTTCAGGGAACATTGGCCTCTGAGTCAAACCTGCCTATTAAAATTTATTTCTGCCAGGCGTGGTGGCGCACACTTGTAATCCCGTGCTTGGGAGGCAGAGACAGGAGGATCGCGCAGGTTCGAAGCCAGCCTCGCTGGTTTAAGAGACCCTGTTTCCAAATAAAAATATAAAAATAGATCTGGAAATGTAGCCCGGAGGTAGATGGGTTTCCAGGAACCTCAGTTCCACCCCCCAAAAAATTATTTCTTATTTTTTCTCCTCTAATTTCTGGACCCACTAGAGTTAGGACTGCTGGATGTAGACCCTCCCCCCCCACACACACACCATCAAGGTCTTTCTGGGTGTCCTCTCCACCTTCCTTTCCATGCCAATGCTTCCTACTGAAGTGACCTCAGTTGTTCCGTGCACGTGTGAACCCTGATTTCAACTCTTACATCCTTTAGTTCAGTCTGAGCTGATGTCCGAGGAAGAATCGATTTCTCCTACCTGGACCATGAAAGCCCTCACTGTGTTTGGATGCTTCACTCTGGGACTCTGCTGCAGTGCGGGGTGCCTGCTGCTGTGAGGCACAGAGGAGCAGGATGTGGGATTGATGCACCCCAGTCACCCACGCAGAGCCAAGCACAGAGAAAGGCTCAGACGTGATAGCTGTACGTGACCCGTTAGCTACCTGAGCAGTTTCAAGAGAGATGTGGCCATTGGTAGGGTGGGTGGCATAAACTAGAACAAGAACTGTCATACCTGACAGCAATGGGTATCGATGCTACGTTTTAAATGACATAGTTATCGGTTAGTTTCTCACAGCATAGACATTTGTCCCTAGATATCTGTCAGGGACACTTCTAAGACCCCTGTGGATACCAAAACAGCCATGGCTGCCCAAGTTCCATATGAAAATATGCCATAATTTGTATATAACCTATATACAACCCTTTAGATTATTTGTGATACCTAACACAATGTAAATACTTTGTAAAAAAAAAAAAAGTTGTAGTGCACACCTGTTATTCCAGTACTTGGGAAGTTGAGACAGGAGGATCCCAGGTTCTAGGTCAATCTCAGCAACATAGCCAGACTCTCGACATCCTAGTAAGATACTGTTTTAAAGCAAATAATGTATTTTTTAGAAGGGATGGGGAGCCAGGCGTAGTGATGCGTGCTTGTAATCCCAGCATTTGGGAAGCTGAGAAAGGAGGATCGCTGTTCGTGGACAGCCTCAGCTACTACTTAGGCCCTTTGCAACTCAGTGAGATCCTGTTTCAAAAAAAAGAGTAGAAAATAGGGCTGGGAGCCGGGCGTGGTGGCACACACTTGTAATCCCAGCACTTGGGAGGCTGAGACAGGAGGATCACACAGGTTCAAAGCCAGCCTCAGCTACTTAGTGGCTCTCAGCAATTTAGTGAGACCCTGTTTCCAAATGACGGATAAACTAGGTATGGGAGTATAGCCTGGAGGTAGAAAAGGCCCGAGTTGTACCCCCAGTACCACAAAAAAAAAAAAAAAAAAGGGCTGGGGCTATAGCTCAGAAGTAGAATGCCCCTGGGTTCCATTCCCCAGTACCACACAAAAAATAAATAATAAATAATAAATGAGGCTGGGGGTGTAGTGTGGAGGTATTATGCCCCTAGGTTCAATACTTAGTGCCAAATGAGAGGGGAAAATTGTGATACTGTAGCGTTTAAGAAAACATAATGGAGGAAGTTTGTACTTGTTCAGCACAGAAACACTTTATGCATTTTATTTCCAAATATTATCCATGCATGGTTTGTTGAATCAGAAGATACCCTGTAGATCACGGGGCACAAGTGTGCTTAGCATGGGTAGGACGTGCGGGTGGGCTGTGGATTCTCAATACCTTGGGATGCCGAGCTGAAGTTCTGCAGCTGTATAAGGTCAGGGTTCACATGGTGGAATCGGGACAGTCTCAGGATGGGGACCCTGTCTTGAAGCTCCTGGCTGGCTTCTCCTCCCTGACCCCCAGCTACCACAACCATCACATTGGGTATGAAGCGCTCCGTGAAGAAGGTTAAAGTGCAGCCATTCAGGTGCCATCTCGTCATTCCTCTAAACGGAGAGTCGCATTCCTGAGCAGCTACCCCTTTTCAGAACCCGCCTAGTTGAGATGTCATTTCTCTGACAGAGGTATTTAGGATCAGAGACAATCACAATGGGCTCCCTCCCTCTCTCAACTTTTCCCTCACAATTAACACTGCACTAACTTGACACTCTCTTTCCTTGTTTGGCTTTGTAAACCCAGGTCCCTTTTTTTTCCCTATTAATCCCAGACATTAATATTTTCTTTCACGCAACTGCCGCCATTCACCCGTGAAGCAGTTTGAACATTATGTAGCTGTCAGGATGCCTGGGGATTACCCAGGATGCCTTGCCTGTGAGAGTGACACCACAGAGGCCGAGTTTTGAGATGTTTATTTTGAGAGGACGCTGACAAGCATGAAGGCCTGATCCCAGAGTGGCAATTTCATTTAATTAAAGGCCTCTTTTTATTATAGTTTTCCCCCACTATATATATATATATATATATATATATATATATATATATATATATATATATATATATATATATATATATATATCAGAATGATTGTTAAAGTCTGGCCAGCCAGACGTTTTCTCTTGCACCGTTAAAGGGAAGCAGTGGGCCGGTTGCTCACTTGCTACTGAGAATTCCACCACAAGGCTCTGAATGCATTTATTTTTACTATTTTTCTCAGAACTGCAACTCAACATGGTGTGTGTGTGTCCAGGTTTCAAATAACCAGGGCTGAGATTCTACCCCTATGTCTCCTGACTTAAAATCTGAGAGCCGAATATGTATTGATGTCTATTTATGGGTTATTTAATTTCTTTGTCTCAGGTAAATACCCGTGGGGCTGGGGTGCCCCTGGGGGGTTAGTGGTAAAGAGCTTGGTTAGTGCTTCAGAGGCCAGAGGTTAAATCCCCTGGACCCCCCTTGTTGCCATCCACACACGCACCTAACAAAAGTGACTATGCTGGCAATAGTAAAAAGCTAACTTATCAAAATTGTCCTTTAGTGAACCTACTAAGAATTCTACAAAATGTCTATATACTTTTTACTCTTTAATGATATTTTTTTAGTTCAAGTAGCTGGGAAATATATTACACTTGGATTCAGTCATTTGTAATTTTGGAGCCAAATATAAACATAAAACGAGCTGAGAACAAATGAGTCAAGTAGTGAAGGACGGGTATTGATGAGTTGATAAATATTTGTACCAGAGTATCAGATTTTGGAAGCAGTATTATTAGATGTCATTGTGATTCGAGTTCAATAATAGAAAATTTGTTCATCTCAGGTACTATTCAGGGCACTTGGGGTAGATCAACAAACGAAACAGACTGTTGATCTTTGTGTACCTAGTCACGGCACTATATTTCAAAGTGGTCCATAATTTCCCACATTAGAATTTTTTATTGTAGAACTTTCAGGTGGTATTCAATGATCTTCATTATTCATTTATATGTGCCTTTTTATTCCAGTGTCCACCAGGTATTAATAAGCAAGTATCTCCCAGGCACTGTGAGATGATGTATAAATATGTGGGTATATATATGTGTGTGTGTGTGTGTGTGTGTGTGTATAAAACTCATCAGCACAGTACATAATTCACATATGGTGTTACACTAATTTTTTTTCTTAATTGATGTGAAAACTGTGGAGGATGATCTGCTGTGTGTGCTGCTTTTTGCTTTGGGCGTAGGAGCTGGAGGGACATTATTCATTTCTTTGGAATCCATTTCAGAGCTCACCCGGAGGAGCCAGCAGGTCAGCTGTGTGTCTCTGAGGCCAGCGGAGGGCCTGGCCAACACAAGGATCAGCTGGCCCTGCTGGAACAATGTCCCGGGCTTTGGTGCAGGTGCAGGGCGACACACAGAATGGCAGCTCTGTCAATTTATTCTCTATACACCCAATTCCAGTCCCGGTCCATCTCCCCATCCCTTGACCCAGTAGATCCTGAGGTTGATTAAATTTTAAAGTATTGGGTTCTGTTTGAATCTGCCATCTGGATAAATGTTTGAAAACATTTTTTCCCCTTTTTGCACCCATTCTGTCACCCCCAGCAGGATTGGGCTTCTTCCAGGGCTCCTGACTGATGTTGGTTTTATTTCTTAAAGTTTTTGGGGGAGGGGAGGAGAAGGGGTAACCATAGCCACAATGAAACCAAACACAGAAGCTCCAGGAGCCCATCGAGAGTCACTTCTAAAGGCAAGGAGGACTTAGTCACTTACCCCATATTGCTTAATCTCTTTGTGTGTGTGTGTGTGTGTGTGTGTGTGTGTGTGTCCCCTCTACTTTCGGGGCTTTGCATCTCTGCACAGGATACATTGCTTTTGATTGCACTCCCGGGTTTCCCTGGAGTCTAGGGACTGTGTGAAGAAATCTTTATTTAATGAAGATGCTAGGCTTTTATGTGTAACTTTAAATTCCCCCCCCCCCTTTTTTTTCTTTTCAAGGCACAAGCGATCCCTATGTGAAATTTAAGCTGAATGGGAAGACTCTGTACAAAAGCAAAGTCATATATAAGAACTTAAACCCAGTCTGGGATGAGATAGTCGTATTGCCAATACAAAACCTTGATCAAAAGCTCCGAGTGAAGGTAATCACAGATGACTTTCAGATCGGCTCCTGTGTTAAATCTGTTCCTCAGCAGTATTCTTTTTTTGCATACTTTCTTGAAAGTTAATTTGCTAAAATTAATTATTTTATTATTCTCAAGGGCTGGGTTAAAATATTAATAATACAGAAAAAAATTATTTATGCCATCAGTGGAAACTGAATCTTTCCCTCAAATCAATGAGCTATGCACTACAGAAAATCAGAGTGAAAATAATATCTCTATTATTGTATTTAAATTTACGGAATGGTAGCCTGGCGTGGTGGCGCACGCTTGTAATCCCCGCGCTTGGGAGGCAGAGACAGGAGGATCGCGCAGGTTCGAAGCCAGCTGTGCGCGCTGGCTTAAGGAGACCATGTTTCCAAATTAAAAAAAATGTAAAAATAGGTCTGGGAGTGTAGCCCGGAGGTAGAAGGGCTTCCAGGAACCCCAGTACCACCAAAAAAAAAAAAAAATTACGGAATGTGGAAGAATTATTGCTTCTAGAACAGTGGCGACAAGTACTAAAGCCTTTCTCATTAGGAATAACTTTATACTTCAGGGAGCTTCAAGCTACCGGGTGCAGGCACCAATTGTTCTAAGACATGGGTTAAAGCTACTGGAGTTGAGTGCAGAGTGGGATTGTTACCGAATATTAGAATATTTAGCAAATTTCTCATTTAATTGGCAGATCTACTCACCATGGAAAATACTAGATTTTAATGAGAGGCCACTTAAACTAAAGAGAGTAGTTCATTGTGCTTAACATTTTAATGCAAACGCATCCGGCCTTAGAGAGTATTTTCTGCTGTTGTTTTGTCCTTGGGTAGGCAAGATGGGCAGGACTGGGAAATTTTGTTCTCTGAATAGATGGGGCTGAATTTTTTTTTTTTTTTTTACTGTCCTATGCAAATTCTTAAAGGATGGATTTCAAAAGTCCCAGTCCATTTCATTTGTTCAGAATTTGATAAACTGGACAGGTGTGCCTTATCCTTGTGCATTCCTGGTCTCTGTCCTTTTTCTTAGGTGTATGATCGGGATTTAACCACGTCTGATTTCATGGGCTCTGCATTTGTTGTTCTCAGTGACCTTGAGCTGAACAGGTATTATAAGCTTACTTTTAAAGTGTTAATAATGAATTTTTGAGGGAACTCAAGATGATGTTAAAGGATGCTTGTTGATATCAAATAACACGAAAAGCATCTGAAAATGTTACTTGAGTGTTAAACTCTCAGCATATTTTCTAAGATTTTTGCTTTAGTTGCAAGATACATTAGACATTAAGTCATTTATGATGTATTCTAAAATGTATATGGATTGGATTGTGTACTTTCATTTGTTAATATTCAGGCTCATCAACCTAAGTTAAATATTCAGATTTTATTGGGCATAGGAAAAGGAAATCAGAAAACTGTTGAATGAGACACTTATAGTTGTTTGTTTTCTCTGATCATGATAGCTTTTCAGCATTGTAACTAATCCTTACCCAGATGTCAAAGACTTTTACATAAACTCTGGATGTACCTGCTATACAACCGTAGACTACTGTCAATAACTACTAAAATCTTTATATTTTGCTTGTAGAACGACTGAACATATTTTAAAATTGGAAGACCCAAACAGTTTAGAGGATGACATGGGAGTGATTGTGTTAAATCTGAACCTCGTAGTAAAACAAGGTGATTTCAAGAGACACGTAAGTGCCATCATTTCTTCTATGATTACTGTTCTAGCCGATAACTGGTATTTAAAAATTATTCTGGAGCCGGGCATGGTGGCGCATGCTTGTAATCCCCGCTCTTGGGAGGTGAAGACAGGAGGATCGTGCAGGTTCGAAGCCAGCCATGCTGGTTTAAGAGACCCTGTTTCAAAAAATATAAAATAGGTCTGGGAGTGTAGCCTGGAGGTAGAAGGGCTTCCAGGAACCCCAGTACCACCAAAAAAAAAAAAAGTATATATTCTGGAGGAAAAGAAGAAATTTTATAGATTTAAAGTACCTATCTTTGAATGCACACATTTTTTCTTTTGAAACACTAGAGAGGAAATTTGTTTAGGAATAATCTCTATTTTGGCTAAGCATATATTTAGTATTTATATTATGAAAACTTCCAAGCTACATTCGATTTACTTATAATCATCCAAAATATACTTTTACATAGGGTTAAAATTTCCCTTTAGCATTATTTTAGCCGCAGATGACTTAGACTTTATTCAGTTATGAAAAACAGTTTCCATTATGTAATTCTCACATTGTGTATTACTAAAGTGCCCAAGTATGTATTTATAAGGTTTTGATTTCTTTTTTCCCTTTTTTTTTCTTTTGTTACTAAATTTCCCATTGGGAATGCTTTGAGGATGGCGCAAATTTTAATATTTTCTGGTATAGTATATAGAGATAGGTGGTTAATACACTACTTACTGAACATGAAAATCCTACCTGCTGTCATTTATTCTAACTGGTAGTTTTTCTTTTTATATACTTGATCAAAGTATAACTGAGGGATAATTAATTGAGGAATAATTTATTCTGGGACATACGTGGCTATTCAGCTTACAGTGCAAATCATGGGCCCTTTGGGTATAATAGATACGAGAAAACGTTTGTTCTTTTCATTGAATTTAAGTTAATATTTAAAGGGATTTTTATATTGGGCTTTTAAGTGGGAATAACTAATGCTTGAAACTGGATAGCAGTCAGTTCTTTGGTTGTAAAAAATTGTAAAAATGCCCTTTTCCCCCTTGGTGTTGGGGAGGGAACTCAGGGCCTCATCCATGCTAAGGCAAGCACTCTACCAGTGAGTTACAACTCCCAGCCCCTAAATATCCGTTCTCATTTAAAGTTTTTTGGAGGAATTTCAGTTTGACTTCTCAATTCTTTGCCCATTCTGCTTCCCATTATCACTGAAGTAAGTTTTGCTGCTTTAGAAACCAAGCTGGCAAAAAAATCTGAACACAAACAGCCTGTCTCTGAATTTGCCATCCTGTCCAGGGATTTAAATATATGTGAATATAAGACAGTTTGAGGGCAAAGTACTGACTGGAAAAGATGCTCTTTCCTTTCACTGGACAAAATAGGATTGTAATTAAAATTAGAAACGCCATTGTCAGACTGTCTGGTTTCGAGTCCTGGTTCAGCCAGTGTTCTGGTCAACATACTTATCTAACCTCCCTGAGCAACCGTTTACTCAGGTGTGAAAGGAAGGTAGGAAAAGTATTTGTTGAATGAAATCATGGAATTTGAGGTGATCAAATGTGGTCGGTATGGGTTAGAGACAGTCAATATATGATAGTTGGTAGCACAACAGCATGTGAATAGGGATGGTCATTCCATTCATATCCTTATCTATTTGTTTACTGTTTATGACTGTTATAAAAACTAAATGAGGTACTATATGTCAGAGCCTTAAAAAGCCCTATGCACCTATAAGATGGTGATTCGTTTTGGTGGTCAGATTGGTTGAAAATATCCATCACTCTGTTGAGGAAACAGCAGAAAATATGATTTTCACATGCCGGGGCTGGTATCTGCAACTCCATGTTATGTGTGGAATATAATTAATGAAGAGGATTTTCAAGTCATTTCTGTACTAGTGCTTCCAGTTGCTGGTCAATGGAATATAAGTGGATTTTTCCCTGCAGACTATTCATTTTCTGATTTCTAATTTACTGAGAAGACATATTAGCAGAGTGGACAGGTCATTTACCTAAAGGTACTTTTTTTTTTCCTTTAAGCATAATATTAAATGGTGTCTGCTCAGTTAGGTTCGCAATTGAGTTGTAATCTGCCAAATTTATCCAAGTTTTAACAACCACTTAGCTGGTTAGCCAGGCAGAGTAGAGATTCTCAGACCCGGACAGTCAGACCTGGACATCTCAGACCTGGATTGGTATAAAGGGAGGATTTTATGGAGAGAGAATTTTAATTGTAGATGAAAGTCCGCAGCCTTAGCATAACGAGAGAAAACAAAAGAGAACCAGAAGGAAGTTTCTTGCTGTTCAGAAAAAAAAGTGTGTGTGTGTGTGTGTGTGTGTGTGTGTGTTACTAGGGATTGAACCTGCAGAGTCATTCAACGTATGAGCTATACCCCCCAGCCTTATTTTGTGTTTTGAATGGAGTCTCATTGGTTCCCGAGGTTCTCACTAAGTTGCTAAGGCCGTCCTTGAAGCTGTGATCCTGGTGTGTCAGTCTCCCAAGTACTGGGTTTACAGGCGTTCACCACCATGTCCAGCTAACTTTTTTTTTTTTTTTCGGTATTGGGGATGGAACTTGGGGGTATTCTACCTCCGAGCTACACCCCCAGCCTTATTTTTTATTCTTTGTTTTGAAAAAAAATCTCACTAAATTGCAGAGGGCCTCACTCAGTAGCTCAGGCTGACTGTGAACCTGGGCTTCTCCCGTCTCAGTCTCTCAAGTACTGGATTATAAGCATGCACCACCACATAAGGCTTATTTTTTTAATTGAGTAATCATGATTTATGGTGGTTTACTGTTATATTAAATATTGAGAGTTTTCCTATGAAAGAAATCTTGCATGGTGGGGCATCAGTAATGGAAAGGTTGAGAACAGAGGTTCAATTTGAAGCTAGCCTCAGACCCTGACAAGTTTTCAAATGAAAATTGAAATAGGGTGAGGGTGTAGCTTGTAGAATGTCCATGGGTTCAATTCCCAGCAACACACAAAAGAAAAAAGAGAGGTGGAATTATGTTTTTGTTTTGTTTTGCAGTAGTGGGGATGGAATCTGGGGCATTCTACCTCTAAGGTACACTTCCAGCCCTAATTTTTTTTATTCTTTATTTTGAAACAGGGTCTCACTGAGTTGCAGAGGGCTTCACTAAGTAGCTGAGGCTGTCCACGAACCGCTATCCTCCTGTCACAGCCTCCCAAATGTTAGGATTAAAGCGTGCACCACCACGTCCAGCTTGGAATTATGTTTTCTACTATGAAAACCTAAAAATGAGTTAACATTGGTTTTGAATTTCATAAACATTCAATAATGCTATCTAAATATTTCAAGTAGGAGAAACCCGTCTTTCACATTTTTAGAGATAAAAATCCATAATATCTTCAGTTAATTAAAATAACAGCCGGGCATGATGTCTTATGATCTCAGCATTTGGGAAGCTGAGATAGGAGGATCATGGTTTGTGGACAGCCTCAGCTACTTAGTGTGAGGCCCTTTGCAACTCAGTGAGACCCTGTTTCAAAATAAAAAATAAAATATAGGGCTGGGGGTGTAGCTCGGAAGTAGAATGTTCCTGGGTTCCATTACCAGTACTTCAAAAAACAAAACAACAATAACAAAAAAAATATTCCAGAACTGATGAATATTTACTCACCATTGCCTTTATGTACTGAATGCTTTGAGTAAATTATATAACACTGTCACATAAACATGACTTTTCTTAATTTTTTATCTTTTTTTTTTTTTGTGGGTCTGGGTTTGGAGCCCAGGGGCATCCTACCCCCGAGCTACACCCCCAGTCCTATTTTTAATTCTTTATTTTGAAACAGGGTCTTACGGAGTTGCAAAGGGCTTCACTAAGTAGCTTCTTGCTTAACATGGGCTTTCTTCTTGGAACTTCAGAATTGGGGTGTCAATCATATGAATACAATATGTATAATGTAACAAGAATACATTGTTAAGATTCGGTTTCTCTGTTTTGTTTTGCCATTTTTGCTATACCATGGATGCAATCCCCAGCGCTGGTCAAATCGGAAGCGGCTCAGCGCCAGCAAGGTAAATATGCTTATTTTTTCCTTAGATCATTTGACTAAAACTTCATCTCATTAGCAAATATTAATGTAGATATAAATGATATCATTCAACCCCTGCTATCACAGTATTTTTTGCTTCTTTATGCCACAATTGAATAAGAAGGTGACACCTTCCTTTAAAATCTCATGAAATAATGGCACAGCCAGATGTTTGAATATATACTTGTTGGAGTGGTGACATTTTATATGTACAGGCCATGTTAGAATTTTACACTCAACTAAGCTTGGATTATTTAGAACTTAGCATGGTTAGATTTATTCTTTTCGGAAGTTATTTACCATTAGCTAGAAGCCAGAACTAGCACCACAGGAACAATGTAAACACTGATTGAAGGAATGTGTGGTCGATTTTATGTCTCCATATCTTTTGGAAAAGAGCCATTTATGTTTTGCTAAGAATTTCTTTAAAGATTTTGTCATGTAGTACTTGTGATTTTTTTCATTCTCAGTATCTTTTTTTTTTTTTTTTTTGGCGGGTCTGGGGATGGAACTCAGGGCCATTCTACCTCCAAGCTACACCCTCTGCTTTATTTTTTATCCTTTATTTTGAAACCGGGTCTCACTGAGTTGCAGAGAGCCTCACTAAGTAGCTGAGGCTGTCTGCGAACCGCGATCCTTTGGTCTCAGCCTCCCTAATGCTGGGATTACAGGCGTGTACCACCACGCCCGGCCATCTCAGTATGTTTATAAACAGTTAAACAATACTACCTAATTTACAAAAAGCTTTAGGTATACCAAGGTAGGAGTGTTCCTTACTTTTAATGATTTAACAAGTTATTAAATGAATGCATTGTAACTGAGGTGACCAAATATGGAGGTCATTGTTGAACTCCCCAAAGTTGTTACAACTTAGCGCTGATGCTAATTCTCAGAAGACCAATAATCAGTAAAAATATTCTGGTTAAATGAGGCAATGCTTCAAGCTCTCCATCTAGTTCAGTTTCTCAGCGGCAGTGGTGTGTGCATGGCAGGAAGAGGTTGTACAGCACAGACAATCTTCATGGGTGTGTGTGTGTGTACACTCTCACACATACATGCATACCTGTGTGCTTGCTCCAATTTTAACCTTACTGCACCTCATTTACCTGCTCCTCTACAGAATAAGTTTGAAAGGGGTAGCGCTCTCAGCTCAAAGATTCTGTCGGTGGTGGCAGTGGTAGTGTGGGGTATGTGCGAGAGACAGAGGAGATGATCTGTCTTTCTTTTGGAAATCCACAGGAACCGAAGTTCAGACACATATTTAACTAAAAGGTACATGATGTGCATTAGGAACCAGTACATGTGGTTCCTAAGACTTGTGTTCTTTGTAGAAATAAAATTAAGTGATGATAAATACTAGTATAATGGCCTCAAAAAAAAAAATCCCTTCAACTTTTGCTTTGTTCCTGTATAGTCACTAGAGGGTAGGAGAACATCATTTCTTACCACGGAAGGGAGCCGAGCTCTCCAGCTCCCTCATATTAAGAGTTTCTGTAACCACCCCAAGCAGTAAAGTCTCCCAGAATGCTTTGGTGAAACCTGACAAAGCAGTATTTTCTCGTTTATTGATTTTGCTGCCGCACTAAAACACTGGTACTGTACATCAATAACCATCTTTAGTTAGGGAGCTTTGGTCTGTGGAGGAGCGCTGGCAGTTTGTTGAGGAACATAAAGGCTAGGAAGAAAAATTGTGAGCTTGGGGAATATTGGAGTCTGGGGAGGGTAGGAGAGGTTATGAAAGAATAGCCAAAGGAATGAAGAGGGAGAGAAAAAAATGTTGACGGCTTGGATAAAGACATCAAAAATATGAAGGAAACAGAGGATCTGGAGAGCAGTATTTATACACACACACACACACACACACACACACACACACACACACACACACCATGGAGTTGTGTTTTGAAACTGAGCTGTGTTTTTCCTCCCCCAGCCCCAGTCATGGTAGTTTCTAGAATTTTGACTTTAGCAGACTGGGATCAGGAAGGTAATCGATGCCCAAACATAAACCTAGTGTGTGTGCTTAGTAAGATCGTAGATGAATACAGTTCATTGAAACTATTTATGATCTTAATTGTGACTTGTGAGTTATTCACTTGTGAAGACTTTAAAGGGTTTGGTTGAAATTTTGCTTCAGAGACTGTACAGTTTTAAAGAGAGAATAGCATAGCTTCTAATTCGGCTTATGAAAACTAGTCCCATGGAAACGGTAGGCACTGTAATTAACACTCTAAATGTGGTTAAAATAACTGGTTCAAGTTATCTTTTGGTTCTTTTAAACTAGGAGCTTCTTTAAGATTTTCTTTTATATATGATAATGTTTGATAGTAAGATTTGCTAACTGTGAGTATAAAAAGTCTTGGTCTTAATAATATAAATATAAATGAATAGAAAATATTTAATGTTTCACCTTAGTCTTATCCTTAGAGTAATTTTGAGAAAATTAATTTTTTTTCCGCATAACTTTATAACTGCACATTCTCCTGCATGGCAGAGTTTTTGTAGTTTCTTTCCTGGACCGTGTACTTACTATTTGGCTCTAGATTTTAATATAGTCAATATATATAGGTTGCCTTCCAAAATATGTTTATGTTCCACACAAAAGCTTTTAAAAAACAAATATTTAATTGACAAACAGGCATTCGATTTAATAGGGCCAGCACCAATACCTAGTTTTGTATATATATTTGTGATTCATGATCTTTGGTGTGATTAGGCCTCTTTCCAGGCCCCACTTTTCTCTGTCCTAATGATTTGAACAGTCATTGAGAAGAGAATTCACAGAAGTTACTTTTTATATGGTGCAGGGTAATGGGGAAAGGGGAAGAAAACAATTATAAAAATGGAATTGACAAATTACTGATTATATGCAGAAACTTTGCATGATACACACACACACACACACAGACACACACACTTGCCAATGTTGGGTGTATAAAGGTGCTATGTCTAAACAGAACAGCTCTTTGGTTATGAACTTTCTTTAGTTTAACTGATATAGTAGGTACCATCACATAGCTCTTTTTTTGACCCAGTGGCACATGCATTTCTCCATCCACTAAAGTAGGAGACTAGACCTATACTAGTGTAACATTTTGTGTGTCTTTGAAGTGATTTGATTATTGGTGACCGTCTTTGGCCAGTTTGGCTGCACAGTTTTTTATTTCAGTTCCTGTCCAGTGATGTGGAAGCCGACTCTTGCAGGCTTTCTTTTCTAGTTCCCCTGGTCAGCAGGCCTCTATCCAGCTTCACTCAGTGAGAGGGGAGAGGCTTGTCTGATATGGGAGATCTTAAATTGAAAGAAGACAGGCAGAGCATTTGGAAGGGGGCTCTATCCATCCATCCACTTATTTGTCTTTCTGTCTATCCGTCTACTTTCAATGAGCTGCACTTTGGCCAGAGCCCAGTGAGTTTCATGATTGGCTTGTCCAGCCCTGTAGTTGGAAAGGCAGCACTACTGGCCACAGAATGGGTATCTTGTGCCTACTTCCTAGGCAAACACCTCTCTGAGCGTGACTCTTTCTATAACAGAGTCTTCTGTCATATTTCTGTGTAGAACCAAGAAGTAGTCCAAGCAGAACCTGTATGTAAGAGAAACTATGGTCCACTTGAGAACCTAAAGGGAGGGTGTTGTGCCCAGAACAGTTTCCCCATGAATACGTGTGTGTGAGTGTGTGTGTGTGTGTGTGTGTGTGTGTGTGTGTATTTTCTCATTTTAATTGTTACACGTTCTTAACTCAAATGCCCACCCATATTAACACTTTTGATCTTTTTACTTTTTTGGTTAAGTTCAGAAGTTTGGAGAACTGTGTTTCCCAACATCCACATAGATCTAGGTGCTCACATACCTATCTCTTCTGTCTCTGTGGTCTAATGTAACTAATATAGTTTCCTGGTCCTACACTCTTAAGAATCATTGGGTATTTATAGTCTTTATTAATTTTTTAAATCTTGGCTTGGTTTTTGTTCTGAAGTGGAAAACCTTAGAGTGATGACATTTCCTCATAATTTCAAAATATTTAACTCAGAGCTTTCAAAGCTAACATTTTTGTGTCTTTATACACACAGATTATTCACATCCTTGGAGCTGTGATCCAGTTTTCACCTACAAGTATAAATTGTGTCTTCCATGTACATGCAAGTGTGGGAAATTTAAAAGGCTTGCCTTATTCTTAGGCAGTTTCTTGTGTAGTTCTAGAATTTATGCCTGCAGGACCCTCTTCAGATGAGGTAAAGGAGCGGCCGAGGAGGGCTTTGTCTGGGAGACTGTCCCATAGTTGTGTGGCTCTTCTCTTGCCTCCTGCCCTCTTATGAAAGCTGTTTGCAAGGACCAATCATTTTTCACATTGAAGAACATTTAAAGAAATATTTCAGTGAGAGCCATTTTAGTTTGAGTGGTTCCTTCAGCTTTTCAGAGCAGGAATCAGTGTAGTTGCAATCTTCACTCTTTGTTTTCTTTACAAAATATACCGACGAGGGGGGATTTATTATTTATTTCCATTGAGAAATAATTTATTAGAGTTAAAATCAGATGCATTGGCAACATGGGAACACTAATATCCTTTTGCTTTTATCACTGCCATGATTTATAAAGTACCAATACAGTATTTGGCACCTTGTAGGTATGCCCAAGTTTCAGTTGCGTCTCAGTGCCTGTCCCTTTTCTCGATTTTGTTACTTGCAGGGGTCTATGTTGAATCACCCCCACGGTATTGATCAGCATAGTTAGTTCTACAGTGTGGCACAGATAAATCCTTGCTATCGATGGCTGAAGTCCCAGTTTCCAACTCTGTGCAGTCTTTTCTGGATCCGTCTTTCTCCCTAACATCTCTGCCACTCTTCCTGGCTGGGGACAGACAGGAGATTCTCTGCTGGCCTGTTCTTCCTACTTGGGTTTTCTTTATGGACACACCAAGGAATTGGGAGCACCAGAATCCACATCACTGTCGCCCCAGCATGCTCAATAGCACATATCCCCAAATAACGCATGTCACCAAGCTTTAGAATGTGTCCTAAGTCCTTGGAGTAACAGCACACTCATTGTTTTGAGACTATATTCATAGATCATAAACTTTTTAGGATTCAGAAGGGAATGTTCCCAACTTAAATGGCATTGCCTTAGCAGACACTCGGACCATCAGGCCCATCCTTCACATCCTTTCTTGTCTCAGAAATTGCCATGACCTGGAAGTAAATGCATATTTTGAAGATTGTTTCATTTTTACCAATAACACACTTGTAAGTTGACCATCTCACCTTTTCCTGTACGCTATTAATAACTAGCACCATGTGTGCTTTGCATGGAGATAGCTATTTTTCTGTTTTAGAGGGATGGGTGTGGATTTGATGGGATAGGGGAGAGGAAGAGGGGAGCACATGAATGAATCAGTGGAGACGCAGCGAAAGGTTCTGATCCTTTGGGAGGAAGGAGAAACCGAACAAAACTCTGATGTCCTATATTTTATCCATTATGTCTGCTGAGGAATTAGGGTCAGGACCCAGCAACTTTGCTGTGCCTGCTGGTGTTTGTTTCCATTCAGTTTAGGTGGCGTGGGCTTCCCCTGTGATGGGTCATTTCCTTCTCTTGCACATCCCAGGCTGCATTAAGATGACAAATCTCTTCTAGAGGAGGGGGCACAGACATGAAACCCTGAGCTATCCAGCTAACGGAGTTAGTGCAGATGAGTCAATTTATTGTGAGCAAAGGGATATTTGAAGAATACAAAAGATTTTGCGAGTTAGCCCTGTAAGGAAGCCCGTGTAGGATGGCTCTCCCTGAGCCCAGCTGAGACTTTCTTCTCTCATACCTCATTGTGCCTCCCAAGGATGGGGAAAAATGTTGAAAGAATGAAAAAAAAAACTTCTTTAAAGCACACACATGTGCGTGCGCGCGCACACACACACACACACACACACACACACACACAATGTGGCTTTCAGATGAGACCTTTTATTTTGTGGATTGCCTTTGCAAAAGAAATATTTAGAGTCAAATAAGTAGAACAAAGGTCTTATGTTCTTATCTATCTGTGAACTCTGCAATATATACTTTTATATAGCCCTTAGGAAAGAGCAGGAAAAAACATTTGGACAGCAAAGAGAAAGTCCATCAGATCAAACATGATTGTGTTAAATACTAAAATGTTCAAAGTCTGACTGAGATAGATAAAGGCTCTGATGGAAAGTGGATATTTCTCAGGGACATTACAAGCAATAATCCAGATGTTATGGTGTAATGCAACGAGTGTCCGCGGATAGATCAGGAGCTCCAGCCAAGCCGCGCCTGACGTGGGCCTCAGCCTCGCCCTCCCATGCTGTTCCGCCATATGGAACCTATCTCTCGGCCCCCTTAATAACCAGCATCGGATTCCATTTCCACAGAGCTCATAGAGCTAAGTGGAGCTGTTTTATGGACAAGTTAGATAGAAGCCTTTCCAAGATAAACATCCAATTTGAAATTAGGACATACCAAGCCACAGAATTATTTTAGGGCATATTTCATGGAAGTGCTGCCATTTTTCTTAGGCAATTGCCAGACTGTAGGATGCCCTTTGATCCTTTGCGGACATGACTCCCTACTTTATAAAAAGGGTTTTGAAATAGCTACAGTGTTTAGGGAGGAATATATCTGTCGGAACTTTGAAGCATGGCCGTGGGACGGGTCACGCTTTATCTTGTTGGTTGGCAAGTTAAACTTTTAAGAAGAAGAAGAAAAGCAAAAGCAAGAGTTGCAGCAGGATATATACTTCAAAAGCTCATTTTGCTTTTAAAGGTACAAGTTTTCAGCCCACACACTTATCTAACTATAAAGTACATTACGTATATTCTACACATCCATCTGCAAATGCACGCACACACACAGGCATGCCTGCCTATATGTGGCGACGGGGTGTTATGAACAAATATAAAGTCACTGAAATTTCAGTCTCATAAACCTTTGTTATCAAGTATCTTCTATCCTGAACCCAGTTGCAAATAGGGGTCAAAGAATTGCTCAGGTTTGCTAGAGGAGGATTTTTGTCATTTTCTAAAGAATTAATTCTTCACCTATTTTCCCACCTTGCTCTGCCTCAGGGCCTCTAAGTGTGTGTGTGTGTGTGTGTGTGTGTGTGTGTGTGTGTGTGTGTGTGCGCGCGCGTGCTTGTGCATTCACACTGATGAAGGTACCAAGAGAAAAGCAGCATGCATAAGAGGTCTGGGATTAAATCCTTCCTTAAGATTATGAGCTCTAAGGTTATCAAATGATAACGAAAACGTCTGGTGCAGCAGAGTTGCGCAGACAATATTTATTGACAGTGGTGAAGTGACACGGGCTGGGTGAGGTAAGCTGGTATGTAATTAATATGGGCCTGACACGTCATTTGTTGTGATAAATTGTTACTAACTGGTGTCCGAGCAAATTGATGTCTAAATGATCTCCAAGATACAGTGAGCAGACGACAGGAATGAATATATACGGTCAGAGATTCATTGCTTCTCTATGAGGCTCTGTACCACTTACATCCTTTAACCCTTTTATTTCCCCATCAAATGAAAAGCTGCTGCTTGGGCCCTGCTGCTTATTGAACAGACAACTTAAGTGAACTCTGCGAAGTAAACACACCAAATGTGGGTCAGGTAGGGAGGCTAGCTCAGACCAGCCAAAAAAAAGCATCCTGAGATCCCCGGGAAAATGTGACTTAGCATGGTTATTTAATGCTATTAAGAATTAAGGAAAGATTGGTTAGTCTTACATGTAATCATCGTGGCATGATGGCTGTATGAAAAATACACATTTTGCTTTGCTTTAATATATTTTAGCCAGAAAAAAAAGAGATAATGTTGGCCAAATGTTGGATCTGGTGAATAAGTACGTGTTTTTTGTTTGTTTGTTTTGGAGCTTTTTCTATTCTTTTTTATTATTATTACTTTTATTATTTTTTGTAGTACCAGGAATTGAACCCCAGGCTTTCTCAAAGTTACACCTCCAGCCCTGTTTTCTTATTTTTTTTTTAAAACATAGTCCCACTAAGTTGTTGAGAACCTCACCAAGTTATGCAGGCTGGTTTCCACCTCGTAGGCCCTGTCTCATTTTTCCAAGTGCTGAGATTGCAGATATGTGCCACCACGCCTAGCTCATGATGACTTAGTATGATATTTATTTTGTCTACTTTCATGGATGTTTAAAAATTTACATAATGGATATTAAAAGTAGAGTTTAGTTCTCATCTTTATCATTTGGTACTGGGGAACATTTGCCTTTTTCTATTGCCTGATTAAGGTATATATGAATATATGTAAGTAATATAATTCTACTCAAGTAAAATAAAAGGAAGTTAACAGTTATGGGACCCCAGTGGGGTCCCGGGTGCCCTCAAATATACTTTATATATCTCCCTTTCCTTCCTGCCAAATACCATCCATTGCAGGCTTAACTTGGAGCTGTGAATGGATCTGACAGTGGTATAGGGCTTTTTAATAGTAGCCCAAGGAACAAATGAAAGGGGAACAGATTCAAATGTTAAGGATAAATTTCTTTGCTGTTGTTTCTAAATGCCCAGAGGTATATGTCTCCCTGCAAAGCCAGGCTTTATACTTCAGTTCTGGCCTCCCAGAATGTCTTTCTTCCAGGATGAGAGAAGGCCAGGGCCCAGTTTAAGGATTCCTATCAAAAAGCAGCACATCTGGGTGGGAGTAGAGACCAGTGCCAAATAACAGTGTTGCTTCTACTCATCTTTCTTATATTGTTACGACTCCAAAACTTGGGAAGCAAGTCCTGTAACTGGGACTGCACATTTGCAAACAAAGAACAGCACATCTTGCCAAGACAGAGTGATTTTATAATCACACATGCAAAGCTGAAATTCCTCTGACCACCAGGGTCATGCGCAAGAATCAGCAACACGTTATATGTCATTTATTTATTTATTTATTTATTTTTGTTTTAGTCTTCTTTGATACGCCACCTGCGGCTCTCAGAGTCCTTGAAAAAGAACCAACTCTGGAACGGGATTGTAAGCATCACTTTGTTGGAAGGAAAGAATGTCTCAGGAGGAAACGTGGCGGAGATGTTCGTCCAGTTAAAACTGGGAGATCAGAAGTATAAAAGTAAGGTAAGCTCTGCCGACTCCATAAGGAGGACAGTGGTTTTTAGGAATAAATTTAAAAAAAAAATTTTAAAGCTGTTTTCCTACTCTACATTTCACAAGAATAGAAATAACTCTCTATTTTTAGCCTTCCTAACTGTCTTAAGGAGAATCCCAGAAAACAAAATAATATTGTAGATGCAGTCAATTAATAAGGGATTGCTTCGATTGCTTAATTTATTTTAATATAGTTACTCAGAGAATGAGAAAGCTTTTTAAATCATGGCTTTGAGTATACAATTTATTTTCATTTTGAAAATGAGCAAAACATGTTTCATAGGCTTCAGGAGAAGGATAACAATGTTTTTAAAACCCTCTATAAATAAAATTGCACATTATTTGATATCTGGATTAAAATGTATTAACTGAAAACAAAATTATATACCCTTTGCTGGTGCTCACTTAATATCAAAAATAATTATCTAGTGCTGCTGGTTTTTGATGTATTTTTAAAAATAGACTACAAAAGTATTAAAAGTGAAAGTAACGACATTTTTAACTGTCTTTAAAAGCAGTCCTATTATGCCAACAACCCAAATTCCATTTAATTTTTAATCTTAGTAATTTGGTGTGGGTTTTATTTCAAAACCATGGTCTCTAGACCATGGAAATTAATTAGCTTTACATAATTGTCAGACAGGAATATTTCCTATGTTTTATGAATCAAAAGAACTAGGGTATTTGAAAGTTATGTCACTTGCCAAAAGCCACATGGAAAAAAGAAAGACTAAGAAGATTTTTAAAATAGGCCCTGAGATATTTGCAATTCAAGCTTTCCATAATCAAGAGTAAAGCAGATCTAGGCAAGTTGGAAAATGCTTTAGGGTGGCAGGAGGTTGTTTGTAGTGTATGATTTTCAGTACAATATTAAGTATTAGAACACTTCGGCAAAAAGGCATGGAGAAATTAAGCACATGGCAGAGAATAGTTTGTAAGAAATGTGAAATGTCTAGGGTGAGTTATACCAGAAGTATGTATCTTAGATACGTGGTTGGTGAGTTATACCAAAAGTATAATTCTAAGAACCACATAGCCAACCAAAAGTTTTAACGCTTGAGTATCGTATAAAAAATGGATATTATTTGCATACAGTGACTATTTTAAGCAGGTCCTTTTAGGGTATACCTCACAGCAAGTGTATCCGGGGTTACAACTCTCTCCACTGAGATTAAAAAGGGATAAGAACAAGGCAAAATATAGAATTAGTCAAAATCTGTGATATTTCCCTTAAATACTAAATTTAATTTGTGATTCTTGTAAGTCTTCTCCTTCCCTTGGTTTCCAAATGCTGTGACCTGATGGATGAAGCCTGATGAAAAACCAACTTAACTAACTTCTTATGGCTTTGACTGTAGCTGAGGTCTGAATTGCCGACATTTTTCTCATGCAGAAATAATTGGTGCTAGGCTTTAATAGTTGATATTAGGATTTAATACTTGATGTTGTACCCGTCGAGTTAATTCTCAAGTGACCAACATTTGTACTCACCCCTTATGAATAAATTGGATTTCTAAAAGTGAGAGAGAGAAAAGACCACCTTGCCAACAAAAACAGTTTGGAAGTATCCTTAGAGAGGACAGGGCTACTCTTGGAGTTTTCAGACTACTCTCGCTAGTTTTGCGAGAGTAGAATTTCTTTACCTTACCTCCTCTCTACTCTCTGCAGCCCATGACTCTGGATTATAAAAATAGGCAGCAATGCACAAGTTATAGTTTTCTCGCTTAATGCCTGTGACTGATGTTAAGAACTCAAGTTATTTAATCAAACCAGCCCTGAATGTATGCAAACAAAAATTTTTACTTGCTTTTGACTACACAATTAGGATTAACTTCAGTAAGTGAACAATTAAAAATTGTCTATTGCTAAATGCCCATTCTATATACATGTATAAAGGTGTGTGTTTGTCACTTAAGGCTTCTTAGAGTGTTCTTTTTAACTTGGTGAATAAAGTATTAGATTTGGAGGCCCCCCAAAGGAATAGTCCTGTTTTGCCAACTCCTGAGTCACTTTCCTGCCAAAAAGGAACCCTTACTTTGCTTAAGGGGCAAGGTCATGACCTCCTGCCAAGTAGAAATGAAGTTCATGTGTAGCTGCTGTTAGCACTGAATGGCATTGTAAGAAAGTAAATGCTGTAACTGCATGTTTTCTAGACACTGTGTAAGAGTGCAAACCCGCAGTGGCAGGAACGGTTTGACTTTCACTACTTCTCTGACAGGATGGGCATCTTGGACATTGAAGTGTGGGGAAAGGACAGCAAAAAGCATGAGGAGCGGCTGGGCACGTGAGTCCCCTGCTTCTCGCTGGTGGGAGCTGGTGTCTGCATGGGGCCGGGCTGAGAGGATGTCTTTGCTCTTTGGGGCGGTGGGTACCAACTCCTGCTCCACCCCACAGAGCTGCCGGTGAGCTGGGCAGCCAATCCTGAGGGGGAATTTTGCTTTGAAATTGGTAAATACCATTTAGATTTTAAAACAGTATTGAAAATGGAAGAAGTACAGTGGTCCCTCAGTTTCCATAGAAAATTGGTTCTAAGAACCACATAGAGATACCAAGATGCATAATGCTTGAGTCTCTTCTGTAAAATGGATACTATTTGCATACAACCTATTTACATCCTCCCCAGTACTTTAATTCTAGATTGTTAATGATACCTGATATATATTTGTTGTATAAGTAGCATTTATAATTTACCAATGAATAATGACCTACAATATCTTTACATGTTCATTAAAGATACTTTTTCTTTTGTATGTGCGGTACTGGTATTGAGCCTCTGAGGTTTGTTTATGCTTCATTTTGTTTTTGGTGTGTGTGTGTGTGTGTGTGTGTGTGTGTGTGTGTGTGTTTTATGAGATACCTTGGAGCTGCATTTCCAGCCCTTTTTTAAATTTTGAAATAGGTTTCACTAAGTTTCTGAGACTGGGCTTGAACCTGCCATCCTTACATCTAAGCTTCCCAAGTACTGTGATTACAAGCGTGTGCCACCATGCTGGCCAGACACATTTTTTTTAAAATGTTTTTGATCCCCATTTGATTGAATCTGTGAATGTGGATCCTGTGGACCAAAGGACAACTGTAGTTTGTGTTAGGAATTTTCTCTAGAAAGATAATATGCCATCTAGGACACTCTGGGACATGTTTATACAAATTTCCAATGTACTCTATTTGGCTTTTCCTAAATAGTGAAATATAGTATAATTTAGCCTTCCATGATGGGAACTTCAATGTACTGGTGTTCTGTGTAGCAAACTGTGATAGAATCAGTCAAGGCCAAATCTAATTTTTTATTTCTTTATTTTGATTTGAACACAACTATAAAAGAAACCATAATATAACCATTGTAGCTTCTTCATGATATAATACAGTCAATGAATACAATATGTAGAGCACAATAAACGAGGAAGTGCACGCACTGTGACCAGCCCATACTAACACAGCAGAGGTGCAAAGAGAAGCCGAGGTCTCTGGTCTGTAGCTCTAGTCCTGGGAGCTGGTGGCATCAGGGTCCATGTTGTGCATAAGGAAGTGTAGTGGGAGAAGTTTTCCAAATGACTAGGCACCCTGGATTTGAGAAACATTTGTTTCAGAGTCAGGATTTTGTGTTTTCAAAGGCTAAATCCTTTCCTTCCAATCACTGCCTTTTGTTTATTTTTCAAAAATACAAATTGCACATAAATCTTTTTTTTTTTTTTTTAAACTGGGGATGGAACCCAGGGCCATTCATTCTACCTACAAGCCACACCCCCAGGCCTATTTTTTTTTTTTTAATTCTTTTTTGAAACAGAGTCTCACTGGGTTGGAAAGGACTTCACTGAGGCTGTTCTGGAACCACCATCCACCTGTCTCAGCCTCCCAAATGATGGGATTACAGGTGTGCGCCAGCATGCCCAGCTGCACACAAATCTTAAATGAACACAACCGTTTAAAAGGAATCCAATGGCTCTTCACCTTGTTTTTCAGACCTTGAGCTTGGATTCAAAGATACACCTGGGCTCACATCTGGGGTCTTGGGAGGGTCTCAACATTTCTTCCTGCTCTATCCTGGCCTCGTGGTTTAGGAAAGGGGGTTTATTATTGAAAACTAAAGTCTGACAACCATTCACCTAATAAAACCCCTCAAGTTTTCAACAAGGAAATACAGAGGTCCAGGGCAATAATCAGTTTTTTTTTTTTTCCTGACAACAAGGAGCTTGGATAATAGAAATGTCATGAGACCCAGCTAACCAATTCCTGGGACAGTGCTTTGTAAGCTAAATGCAAAGTTCTTAGCTCAGTGTTTGGCACCCAGAACACTAGCTCTTCTTGTTGCCAATGCCTACCTTCCCTTAATGGCGCCCCTTGAGATATAGGGGTGAGGGAGTTGAGTGTCCATTAGACATTCCTCCAGTTTCTCAACAGAATACTCTATTGCGTGGGATCATCTGGCATGTGGCAGGATATATTTTTAGCAGACCTGGCTCTCATTCACCAGATGCTAGTAACTTTCCCCAATTGTTGTATGGGAAAATTTATGTACATGCACCCCCTACACACACATACACAAGTATGCAACAATCCAGTGCATACTCTAGTACCTCTAGCAGGCGAGACCTCTGCATTTCATATGCTATAACCCTGCTTGCTCTGCTTAGCACACATCTAAGATGTCTAAGATGTGCAATCCATTCTTATTTGTGTCAACAATCTCTGAGGCCAGGTTTTTTGTTTGTTTTTTTTTTAGCAATTGGTCCATGCTATACTCTAGTCTCAAGCTGGAAGCCAGCTCTTCACTGCTGCCAGGTCCCAATATGACCTTTTCTCTCCTTCCACAGACCACACAGGGTAAGGGAGATGCCTCAGTTTCTTCAGTGTGGGAGTCTCTGACATTGGAAGTGAAGCCCAACACCAGGGCCCTGATGGTGCCAATAGTAGGAAGCTTAGCGCTAGTCCTTGGAACAGGGTTAAGTCACAGGCACGCAGGGCACTCTGTGGCCCCAGGTGTTATCTGAATGATGGGAACTTGGGCTTCTGGTGATGAATGGCCGGGTGTTATTTTAGTAGGTGCAAAGAAGAATGCCTTTGCATTTCACATGTCATGGGCCTGTCATGTTTCTATCACATAATAGGAAGTGCTCTTCCTAAACGAGTGTTGGGTTGCTTCACAGAGACAAAGAAACAATTTAAGATGTCTCTTTTATGTCATGTTCTGTCATTGGGGCATTGATTTTTTATTTTAGCCATTTCCTGTTTGTAACTGAGATAACTCCCAGTCCTCTGGTGTGTCTGTCCTTCCTCTTCATGGATTTTAAAGGAGTATTTTTGTTTGTTTGTGTTTTTTTTTTAATCCTTTTCCTTTTTCCTCTTCTGTAGTACAAGAGATAACAAAAGTCTCTCTTGGGAGCAGGTCCACAGTGTTACCTTGTACTGAGCGTGCAGGAGGGGAGAATCCTTTGCTAATACATAACGCTGCTGCTCAGATTTCAAGGAGAGAGTATGCTCAGCACAACACTGGCCTGTTACTGGTCCTCCTTATTAGGTTTTAATATTTTAAGTTTTCTTTCCATTTCCTTTTGTCTGTGATGTTCATTCTAAGGCTCAGCTATTTTATGTTGTGACTGTTGGGAAAATACTTTTTTTTTTAATATCAGAAGGCACTCAGAGAACAAGGATGAACATGAACTATTCCCAAAGGCTGGTCTCATGTTTTGCTTTTAGATAACAACTTCATGGTAAAATTTTAAAGCTCTGGATAGCCTCCCTAGGGGAATTGTCTTTAGTGAAGCTTCCTGCTGGAGGCATTTTAACATGAAGGAACCAGCTTCATGAGAGCTAGTTCCCTGAGAGCTAGCTAGCCCTGTAAAATTGGGCAAAGAATTTGCTGTGGACTCTGACTCTCTGTGTAATGGGGATAATGGCCATTCTGTACCCATCACCACAGTAGCAATGTCTATCTTTCATTGTCTATAGTGGATATCATTTCTGTTAAATTTGAAATCATTCTGTATGGCAACTATAGATTCCCCACAACATTTGTTACAAAAGTTAATGGAATTTTGAATATGAAATATGATAAACTCAGCTTATTTTTTTATTTTTTGGTAGAAGTGAGCAGTGACCATCTTCAAGGACAGGGTAGGAGGGGCATTTGCTGACTACAGTATTGAATGCCTAGGTTATCCTGAACAGGGCTGCGATTTGTAGTTCTGGATGAAAAGTCCAGGAGGGTGGGCGTTATGTGAAGCCAGGCGTGGTGGCGCACCCTTGTAATTCCAGCGCTTGGGAGGCTGAGACAGGAGGATCGCACGGGTTTGAAGTCAGCCTCAGCTACTTAGCGAGGCTTTCAGCAACTTAGTGAGAACCTGTTTCCAAATAAAATATAAAATAGGTCTGGGAGTATAGCCTGGAGATAGAAAAGCCCCTAGACTCTACCCCCAGTGCCACAAAAAAAAAAAAAAAGAGAACTCAGTTTCACAGCTGGTCATAGTTGGAGTTGCTAAGGTATTATCTTGGTGAAGATTGATACCTGGCCATGCCCAGCTGCTGGCGTCCTCCAAGGGCTCAGAGTCACGAGGGATTTTCAGACTTGTACTGCCACCAACATCTACCCATCTGTGGGCTCTGCCTGAGCCACAGGGATTCCAGAGAAGGTTGAGGCTGATGACTCGAAGGTGCTTGGAGTAAGACCCACCATGCCCTGCAACCATGATGCCTAATCCAGTGTTTGTCATGGGCAAAGCAAACAATCCAAACAGATTCAGATCTGACACAGGGATAGTGAACTTTAAGGAAAAACAAGACATAAATCTAAGTCAAACAACATCCAACTTTTTAACAAAACATGAGTATCACCCCCCCCCAATATATGATATATGCCAATCTTGATTATTGTATTTTATATTGTGTCAAAGAGCTCATATCATTTCTTTTGTCTTCTTTTTCTTAAATATTCTTGTATTGTTGCATTTTAGTCTCACATCATAATGAAGTTCAAAGTGTTAGGGGAGTACGTACACACATCACTTGTGAGCTTCCCCTCCAGTTCCCTGTCTACTCCTTCTTCTTCCTTCTACATAATATTGAGATTGGCATTGTTAATTTCAGATACATACGTAACTTAATTTTTCTGATGGATATTTATAATTTCCAGGCGATTCTAGAAATTAACGGGTCATAGAATATTGTAGATTTAATTCTATGAGGAAAGGTTACAGATGAGAATCTGTAAGCCCTTTTTGACTAGCCTGCCCCACAGCCACTCCTTAGTCCCAGATGGTCTTATAAAGTGGCTCTCACAGTCTACCGGTTTATTAGTGGCTTTGAGGCAGTGAAAAATCTGGGCTGGAGTATTTCTCTGGACAAATTGCACCCCACGTGGTTGATCTGCTTTTACAGCTGGGCTTTACACATGCACCGCTCTCTTCCTGTCTGCCTGCTTCCTTAGCCTCCGAGATTTACAGCTTTTAAAACTATAGCACTCTTTGCTGCCCCTTGCATTTAAGCTAAAAGCTGACCAGTCTGCAGTATAAAACATAGAATTATGGTAATGAATAAGAGGTTAAAAGCTATCATGGCAAGTACGACTTGAGCAGGTTTGGCTTGACTGATACGGTAAAATTATGTGTTGAATTAAAACATTAAAATGCTATGGGATTAATGGAGAAAGACAAGAACCGGAGGTCAGAAACGATGCTAAATCAGCACATTAACTGCCTGTGGGTGAGAGAGGAAAGCTTTAATATGTGTCTGTAGCAGAAAAAACCCACAAAAGTAATTTAGTCCCTGTTTCCTCCAGGTGAGTAGAACTCTGGAATTTTTAATCTGGGAAGCACCTAAGAAATACATTTTTTCTTTTTTTTTTTTTTTTTTTTTAGTTTTTTAACATAGAGAGACTGTGAGATGTTTAGTTATTTAACAAAAAACCCACTAGCTTTCTAATTTGCATTTTCAACTATAAGATTTTTATGCCGGGACATTCGTTTATTTTTCTACTTATTTTATTCACAAATACCATGTGGTGTGGTGAGCAGTTTGCAAATGATGAGGGTTCCATCTTTCAAGGTTGCGGTTTTTGAGCTCCCAAGTTTTGGATGCTACAAGTTAGCAGGCACCAGCGGCTCCATAGGATATGGACTGAAGATGGAATGAAAACCCAAGTAGCCTTTGTGGGGAAAGGCCAAGGGAGCCTTTCTGGAACAACAGTCACGGGTCTAAACAGAGACCTGTAGAATGGCTGATAGATAGCATGGCAAGGAGATTGGAAGAAAAGTTTTCTACTAAGAGCACACAACATGGGCAGGTGCCTGGTAGAGATCAGGCATATTCCCTCTGAGAGACTTGACAGGGGCAGAAAGAGTTGGTGATGTTGTGGCTGTAGAGGAGGGCTGGTCACGAAGCCAGAGGACTCTATCTACTATAAAGGAAAAAATAGTCATACTGGAATCATGACACTATCTCTATAATGCAGTTCTTTGTTGAGCTCCTATCCATTGATACTGTCTACAATCTGATGCTGGAATGAGAATTTCCTGATCACCTGAGGCCCCAGTACCTTGCACCTTCTGAATAATTGTCCCAACATGTCCCTCTCGCCTTGCCTGTAAAGTTATACGCGGTGCTATGCGGCCAGGACACAGAAAAGCAATTCTATAAATTTTATTGCTTTATTGGTTTTTTATTAACAAGCAAATATTTGGGTGTTTTGTCCAGCATCTCTTGGCCTATGGTGAGTTAAAATTATTTTGAAAAAAAGTTAGGTTAGTATTTCTGATATCTTTCTTGATTATATTATCTGAATCCAACATAAGTCTTAATAAAAGTACTTCCCTTACCTGGGCGATTCACCATAGCTAACTGACTAGCATTTCTATAGGTCCACATTAGATAAACTCAAGCCTAGGGGCCTGATTGCCACCTGCTTTTGTAAATAAAGTTGTACTGGGAAGCAATCCTGCTTATTTGTTTACATGGTCTATCCCTGCTTTCAGATTGCAAGGACAGAATTTGGTAGGTCAAAATCTGTGTGGACCACGAACCAAAATTTCTACATTTCTGGTCTTTCACAGAAAAAAAAAAATGATTTTGGTATGAGAAAAATTCTGCCCTGCCCCCACCCAGGACAGTTGGCTGCCTAGTTGACAAATGTCTTGGAAAAGAACCAAAGAGTATTTGCAGGTCTTCAGTAGCAAGTGGATAGTATTAGAAGACCAGCCACGTTTAGTATGCTTTCTGAGAAAATATGGTACACTAAATGAAAAATTGGAAAGGAGAAGCCTGAATTCTCCTTTCAAGGTTGTTTCATATTAAAAATATCTTTGATAAATATTACATATTTATATCCTAAAATTTTTAGATATTGGTCTATTTATCTTTGAAAGAAAAGCCACAAAAAGTACCCACTTTATTCACTTGACCTTTTTTTTTTTTGGAAATGTAGGTAAATATTGTGGTAGAGGTACCTAAACATTTGAAGAAAAATATTTTTTTTTCTGTTGCATTTTGCTAAGGGTCATTCCTAACTTGAAGTTAATGTTCAACTTGTTTTGCCTTCCTCTGGCTAAATCCCAGAGGTTCTGCTTCTACTTTAGGGAAAAATGAAGCCATATAGACTAAAGTTGAAAGGGGTTAAAACTGGAGGGCAATTCTTATGTGGAATACATTACTTCTTTCTCCCATATTTCCTTTTTCCTTCTAAAATGGGAGTATAAATGAGGAAGCCAAGTGGATAAAAAAAGCCAGGGAGAAAGTCTATAGAAAACTATAGAGGAGCTGGTTGTTAAAATTAGGGAGAGGGTAAATTAACTTGGGGCAGGGATCCTAGTAAGATAGGTCAAAATCTATGTGTACAATTTTAATTTGCTCATCAAGTCACTAAGGAAATGGCATTGTAATATCTGGCTGAATATACTCTGTAGTTAATGGTAAAGGAGGAATCTCAATAAATTGGTGCCAGTATCTTCAAGGTGATTATTTTGGGCTTTTGATATCTACACTAACCCTAGCTATTTTACATACAAGGGTTATTTCCTACTTAGCTCAATAATCTTTAAACAGGATATAAGCCCAAAGATGTCCACAGTGGACAGAAATGACCAAAAAGTTGGTGCAAATGCATACGTTTTGAGAAGAAAACTAATATTTAGTTTTGGATTTTGTCTGTGATGTGGTTCAAATTTTATTTAAAATAACAAATTGTTCTAGCAAGTCGAGCATGGTCATGGTCACTGGGAGGGTTTGCAAAGTCATACTAAATATGCTAATATATCTCACAGCATTATTAAATTACTCTTTAGAGTAATTTAAGATGTCAGGACCATCTTAAATTAACCAAGAAAAATCTTAATATTGTTTGTTTATACATTACTTTTGACCCATAAATGTTGTTCCCCTTCAGAGCACTTGCCTCCAAATAACTTTTGGCTGTTAAACAAACAAAACCACCCATAAAGAACAGAGTAACATTAAAGAAGAAACATAAATTGTCATTATTAGTGGAATTAAAAAGAATGTTCCACAAATACGACTGTGATAATTTGGACTGCTGTTTTTGACCACCAGAGAAAATTCCCACAAATTTGTATCATTTATCATTCTTAAGAGCTTTATTAATAAAGACAAGTATATTTAATAGCACAAAATAATTAAATACCTCTAAGCATATATTATACTTTGTATTGTTTAAGAATATATGAGTTCCTGTGTTTTCTAGAAATGATATAATCAAAGAACTTGATATGCCTTACTTTCCAAGCAAATTTAATTACTTACATAGTTGCTTATGAAATAAAAAATATTAACCTTTCTTTTCATGGGTAGTACTTAAATTTTAATTGGAAAAGTTTTCCCCATTGCCACAGAAAATATTATTTTGATTCAAAACATAGAAACTAAAATACATGCGGTTTTTGTAATCATTCTTCACTGAAAATGACAACTTTTATTTTATTTTTTTAATGGGTGCGTTGTAATCATACATCTTGGTAAAGTTCAGGGTGCTAGAGTCTTACAGGCACTCAGCACTCCTTGAGCCCTCCCCCAGTTCCCACCCCACTCCCCCTCGCTCTCCACCTACACAGTGACTGGCTCTGATAAGTCTGTGTATGTACCTCCTGTCCTCTGAGGCGCTGCCTCCTTTAGGCCTACCTCCCCACTCTCGGTTCCCTCAGGTCCCCTCTTTCACTCCACTTAGGTTTCTTCTTTGTCTGGAATCCCTTCTGTGACTCAATTTCTCTCTAGCTTCCACATATGAGAGAGAACATTTGACCTTAACAGCTGACCTTTAACGCTTTGTGACTGACTAATCTCATTCAACATAATATTCTCCATTTCCATTCATTTCCCTGCTTTATCCTTTATTAATTCTAGAATTCTAGTGTGTATATATTCCATAATTTGTAACCCATTCCTCTGTTGATGGACAGCTCAGCTGGTTTTATACTTCGACAATTATGAATTCTGTAGGTGTACGTGCACTGGTATGGTAGTCTGGTTTCAGTTCTTTTGGGGTAGGTACCCAGGAGTGGCATAGCTGGACAAATTTATTGTTAAAGCCATCATTTTTCTCCTAATTGAGGTCACTTTCGGAAAATAAGAAATACCTATTTCATTTAATTTTATCCACCTGGATGATTTTAGCTTATATTCATGCAGCTCAAAATTGTAATTGCTTTATATAATATACATGTAAGTTTAGCTGTATTTTCTCCAGTGGACCAGGGACAGTCTCCCTACAAGCTACACCCCCAAACCCTTTTAATTTTTGCTTTTTGAAACGAGTTTTTGCTTGTTTGTTCAGGGTTACAGGAAGTTGCCAAGGCTAACCTGGAAATTGCAATCCTCCTGTCTCAGCCTCCCAAGTAATGGTGTGCACTCTAACACCTGGCTAAGGTGAACTACTTCTAGTTAATCACTAGCATACAAAGTGTATGAAGTGTATGCCTGTCTCTGTCACCCTGAACAAGATGTTTGATTACAATGCACTAAAGTGCATTGAAGATTCAGGTTAAGAACGTTATTGCTCATTGTGAGAGGCAGTGTTTCAGTCCTTTACTAAAAATTTGAATATTCATCATATTCCATAATTGTGGATGGCAAATAAGACTTACTAAAGTTATGTCAAAGAATTACCATTGCCCGCCTCCTTCATCCTAGCTTCCTGCACACATCAACATAGTAGTGTGGTCCAGGCAAACTCAGGGCTTTCAGCGTTAAAGCAAATAAATGGCTTAGCACCTCAGCGCTTCCCATCTTGTTTTTTTAGTGTTTGCTTCTGTATTTAAATGTGTTTGAGGTTTTCCATAGCTCCAAAACATTGGCTGTTAAGAGGCAAAACGCATGCAATTTCTAGCAGATGAGTACAGCCCTTCCTGGCCATGCCGCGGCATGGGATCAATCAACAACACTTCATGCTCCATTTGTCCAAAAGAAACCCACCTGGGGAAACCCTGCGGAATCATGCCTATTAGGAAAACACCTTAATGTGTTTCTTTAAATAAAAATTTGCCAATTGGCATTAATGGGAGAAGAAAATGCTTTCTTCGTTAACCCTAGCCCACTTAAAGTTCTTTCATATTTTTCTTCTTTTTGTAAACCAATATTCTTTATTATCTTTTTTTTTTTTAAATCACAGGGTAGGAAAGCCAAGCAGTGCCCTCCTTTGTGATACTGGAACTCTGAACCTTTTTCTCCCTAATTCTTGTTTTTGTCATCTTTCTACCGAATTTATTTGGCAAAGGCCTGACTTACCTCTTTTCTCATTTTCTGTCCCTTGATGCTGCCTTCTCTCTGGTTTCCTTACATTTTCCTCTCCTTAATTTTAGAGCATGCTAGGCTGGGATCTTGTCCTCAGAGCCAGGGGAGCCCTTGCAACCTTCACTGCTCAATAAACCTGAGCTCAGAGCAAGGTCTGAGGAAAGGGGATGATATACAAGACAGGTGCTTTGGAGAGTCCACAGTGGCCTAGACTGAGTTAATCACTTTCCTTTCTCTGCCTCCTGAAATTTCTCTAGGTGTAAAGTGGATATCGCAGCCCTCCCTCTAAAGCAAGCCAACTGCCTGGAGCTGCCGCTGGAGAGCTGCCTGGGGGCCTTGCTCCTGCTCATCACACTCACGCCCTGTGCTGGAGTCTCTGTCTCCGACCTGTGTGTCTGCCCCTTAGCAGACCCCAGTGAAAGAAAGCAGATCTCCCAGAGATATGTGAGTGCCTCCTCTTGTAAGACCGCTCCCCCTCCTCCCACCCCTGCATTTAAGATGGAAAAAAGTCTATGAAGTGAAAAAAGTACATCAGAAGAGATCTTTGTCCTGAGATTAACTGTGTGTCTCCTAAAACAAGATCAGACTTTGGGGTTAATGCATCAGTGAGAAGGTGAAAGGAGGCTCCAGTTGGCCTTGAAAATTTTAAAAGTCAGAAAAGTATTTTGAATATATATAATATTTGAATATATATTGAATATTTGAGTATATATGTTGAATATTTGAATAAATATTGTACTTTCAGGAAGTCTTTGGGGAATGCTGACATCCTCAAGGAAGCTGACCCTGGTTTAGCCTATTTGTACATGTAAATGGGAATATCGATAAAAGTTCACAGAAGTGACTTTATAAAACCAACAATTAATATTTGCAGTGTTATAGATACTTCTGCTGTTTACATGTCGGCAACCATTTTTGTTTTCAAGGTTAAAGATCCCACACCTTTTTTTGTTTTTAAGGATAAAGGGAAAATATGCTCATCTTAGCAGGCCTGAAGGTTCTATACAGCCCACATGAAGATACTACTTTTTTTCCCCTAAGTATCTGCTATGTGGCTGAAAGTCCATTCAGCACTTTAAAATCAATGGCTGTCTCCTTGTCACTTGTGTGTGTGTGTGTGTGTGTGTGTGTGTGTGTGTGTGTACGTGCGCTTTGGCTTTGTAGGTACCTTCTTTTGCATTTTGTTTTTATCCCATCTTTGTAAATCAATACATCTACTTTATTGCCATGCATGGAAGGCATCTTTTTAGAAAGTGGCATAAAAATGAAACAAAGATGAATTCTTATTCAATGGCCATTTCACTCTCAGCATAAACTTTAGTGCCTCTAGAATCCTTTACTGTATAGCTGTATTGATTATTTGGAAAATTCTTTATCTTCAAGAATACAAAACCTAGACAATGTATCTCATTGTCCACACAGAATCTGTGTGCCAGGTTGATCGACTCTGTAAAAAAAATTTTTTTGATGTTCTCTATGATGACTTGACTTAAGCAAACTAAAAGTTGGTGCCTGAAACTAAAATTTTCCCCAAGGTTTCTTGTGCAT
Organism: Muscardinus avellanarius; assembly: GCF_963383645.1. Taxonomy (NCBI): domain Eukaryota; kingdom Metazoa; phylum Chordata; class Mammalia; order Rodentia; family Gliridae; genus Muscardinus; species Muscardinus avellanarius. The sequence continues at coordinate 154,504,013 of NC_137788.1, forward strand.
AAATTTCAAAAGATATAAAATTCATGAAGCATGTTGTGCATTTATAAAATTAGATAGCACTGTATTGACTGCCTTGAATGATGCCGTAGGATTTGAGGGGTAATTTTTGGGAAAAAAGGATTTAAGAATTCATGATAACTGGTAGAAATACCAATGTTTCTTTCAAAAAATTAGCCAGTATATTTGGAGAAGAGTGCTCTGTTACAAGACAGTGGTTACAGACCTCTGGATTTATTTCTTAGGTTCTAAAAATAGATATTCTTACAGGTATTTCTGTTTCTAAATTATAAAATCATTTTATTTAAATATTTTTATCTTAGCTAAAGAACTCGTTGGCTGGTTGGCTTGGTTTGGGTGAGGTTGAAAATCCAGAGGAGGAACAAATTTCAAAAGTTCTTGGGAATGATGCATATTAAGTTAGGCAAACCTTAAGTATTATTAGCTTTTATTCTTTGACCCTAAAATGCCTAAATAACATTGATTCTGCTGTTTTTCTATCGATCTAATCAGTGTACTTATCATAGGTCTTTTTCTCTCTAGTTCTGGTGGAAACTATATCTGAATTTTTTGAAGCAGTGTCATCAACAGATGTGTTCTCTGTAGACAAAAGAAGAATGTTCTTACATTTATCTTTTTCATGCATAATTTCTTTAGGATCCACAGTCTTAGACATTTAAACATTGCTACATGTATTATTGATTAAGAATGACCAGTACAAATACTCCAGGTTTTGAACATGCAAACTAAAGATTAAAGAACATATGAATATAGGGTAATACTAACTCCCAAACCTCTAATGAACTGGCTAAGACATAGATCAGAAAATTTACTCTATTTCCATCCCCACTCTCTTTCCAATGGTAATAAATATCTACATGGGTACAAGTTTAGTTCTTAAACTATCCATAAAGTACCCATAAAGTTTGTACAAAATAGACATCAGGATAATGGTGCCTTTTAAGATGATTTAAAATTTTGCATTAAATACAAAAAAAGGGGGGGGGAGAGCCAATGTGATTCTGTTAACCTATTTTCCCAGTGGGATATCTATGCTAACACCAGGGGGCGATGCTAAAAGTAGATTGTATGTGCTTTTGTTTATTTTGAAATTTTAGTTAATTAATTCTCAGCCACTTTTCTTTCAGTCTGGCTGCTGTAGGGATCTAAAGTTTCTGTGGGCTGACAGAATGCATTTCTAAAACTTTGCTAAGAATTTCAGGAGATGTGGGGAGATAATGCAACGTGCACCCCATAAGACTTTAGAGCATTGATTGTATATTAGAAAGCCATTTTCAGTTGGGATCTCCCTTTCTCCTATCAGTGCTTACAGAATTCTCTGAAAGATATGAAGGATGTCGGCATTTTGCAAGTGAAGGTTTTAAAGGCAGTAGATCTCCTGGCAGCAGATTTCTCAGGTATGGAAATTTTCCACTTTTTAAAATTATTTGTCACTGTTAACTATTATTGATTTCCAGCTGTGAGAAGATCTTATGGAAATGTAAAATGCATAATAAGCAGAAGTAAGTGTACTGCAATCATGTGACTTGAAATAGAGTAATGGGACAAAAACCATTCAGACCAACCTGAAGGATGGATTCCTCTGGTGCATAGTTTCCCCCAGATTACTTTGTCCAATAATTATACTCTCACTCAGTCATTTAATAGTCCATTTGGGATCGAGAGAGATTTGTGGATTATTAGTGTGATGGCTTCTTTATTTGTTAAATTCATGTTTTGACCAAAGTTTGCTGTGGGACCTCATGTGATCATAAGTTGACTCAGAGCCTGTCCTCTCTTCAGCTCCATGCTGAAGGCTGTTCACTCACACAGTGGAGAGCAAGTGGTGTAGGGAACTGAACAACACAGCACATCTGGCTGACCCCACTGGAAGAGCGAGCAGAATCTAGACCGCTTGTTCCAGACCCACGTTGCCCTCGGAAAGTTTCCCTTGGTCCTTCCAGAGCTTGAACTTCCAGAAAAAGTTGGAGCAGATTTGCTTTGTGCTAAATTAGGCTCTCTCACCAGTCATGGAGACATCCGATCTAATCAGGGAGTCGCCACTCATTTCTAGATTGCCCCGGTGTTGACCAACAAGTTAGCCACCTACGTGACAGATGCTGTTTGCCAAGGGACTTGATGTATGCGGAGTGTTTTACAGCATAGTTCTACCTGTGGAGATTATTTTGGATATGTTTTATTTTTCACCTCATGTTTTTAGACAATGGTCTATTGTCTTTGTTCTTCCTATACAAAAACAATTGTACTACCCTTGGGTAATATCTCAACTTCTTAGACTGAATAATCTTAAACTTTGGAAAGTACATTTTAATTTTAAGCACATACTATTTCAAAGCTTACGGAAAATATAAACTTAGTTTGTAAATGTAGTTTTCTGCCTCAGAGAACCAACAGAAGGGGCTATTCTGCAATCTTCTTATAGAAAGTGATTACGCCACCTTAAGGAAGTACCCAGCAAGCGGATGCAAAAATGTGTCTGCTTTTTTTCAGAGGTGGGAACAAGAAGATAGAAGTTTGAAGGATTGTATATTAAATAATAAATTGATTATTTAATATATGGTAATACATTTGTAAATGTTTATAGGATTGTTAGAAATTCTTTTTTCTTGTTAGGTTTTTACGGAAACATTCAATGTTTCACATATGCCTTTGGCAACAAATTCAATTATTTCTTACGTGCCTTTGACATTAGTAGTTTTATTTCCACTAAAACATATTTAGAGCTACCAACTAGTTTTTCAGAGTATCTTAATGTTTACTTCTAAGCATTTAGATACAGCTCTTTTTGAATCCACATGTGTTACTGTCTCAGGAAATATCTTAAGTATCAAGAACTTATTTATGCCTTCCAGCAGTATTTTAAAAAATTCCTTCTGTACTTGTAGCTTTTTGATCTCCAGCAACTAATTATAATTATTTCAAAGTTGTATTTTAAGTTTGTCTTTACAATGCCATCTCTATGAGGAAACACTTTTTTACAATATATTTACTGCGCCAATTCTATCAGGTGTTATCCATCAAGCACCCCAACACTGGTATCAAGAAGAGCTATTTTAGGTCAGTATATGATCTGCAAAGAATACATTGACTACTTAAATAAGTTACATAGGAGAGGGAACTTAAAATATGAGTATTTTTAAATACTAGAAAATAAGCTGGGTGTGATGGAGCACGCTTGCAATCCCTGCGCTTGGGAGGCGGAGACAGGAGGATTGCGCAGGTTTGAAGCCAGCCGCGCTGGCTTAAGAGACCCTGTTTCCAAATATAATATAATATTATATATATATATATATATATATATATATATATATATATATATATATATATATATATATATATTAGGTCTGGGAGTGTAGCCTGAAGGTAAAAGGGCATCCAGGAACCCCAGTACCACCAAAAATAAATAAATAAATAAATAAATAAATAAATAAATAAATACTAGAAAATAAGGGAAATCCTTTTAGGAATAACTTGGGGGAAGAAATGTTATTTTTGTTGTGAAGTTTCTAATCAAAATATTCAATACATAGTTTTGGAATACTGAAGGCAACCTTTACTTCTAGCACCAGGAATGTTTAGGGAAGAAGTGACTGTTTATGCTTTAAAGCCAGCATTTACCAGTCAGACTGACTTGATAAATGAGTGGTCCTCTATTGCAGCTGATCAGGAAGGAATTATTCACTGGAAAATAAAAAGGAAAGATATTTACTCTGGGCAACCAGGGACATTCTCTAAAGAATGATGGTAATCCTAAACAGAGTACAAAGGGATAACTTAACCATCCTTTGTACTTTTATCTACCCAGCAATATCCATCTCTAGTGGTAATTGTTCCTTAAATATAACACTAAGTAAAAAAAAATAACACTAAGTACAGTAACTGCTGCTTTACGTGTGTGTTAATTGATGTTTTGATCATCTGTCACCAGAGACTCAGGAATACTGATAAAGCCAAAGTTCAAGGTGGACAGGTTGGGCCAATGGTCCAAAGCGTGAGTCAGTTATTGTTTGCAGGGTCTCTGGATCTAGTCTTCTAGAGGGAGAATTGATGCCAATGCTGTGATCTGTTCTCAGTGGTTGGCTAATTTTAAAGCCATCTATTTCTTTGCAAGTAACAGTTAGAAAAAGAAGAATGAGCCTTTCAAGCCTCTATGATCAAATGAGTATATTCTGTGTTGTTATTGATGTTATGGTCATATAGAAAGAAACTAAAATAGAATACCCTTTACTAGTATTTTAGTATTGGACTAAAATATATATGTTACAGTTAATTGCTCTTCCATGATAATATTTTCTTATAGGAAGGCAAAATGTTAATCTGTAGCTTTTCAAATGTCACAAAATATATTAGTAATCTAAATCCGCATATATTACCAATATTAAGATATTTGCAAAAGACTTTATAGGTTCTCATGTAAAATATATTTTTTAAAATTATGCGTGAGTTCTTTTTTTTTTTTAAAGATGCTATCATATGTGATTGAAGCTATTCATTAGGAATACATTTGAACATATATATCTTGAGTTTTTTAGAGTTTCTGAATTTTTTATATAAAATACCTTTTAAAATAATTAAAAATGATCAACTTTTTCTTAGGGTTCCTCCTTCTAAAATTGGTGGAAGGAGCTGGGCGTGGTGGCGCACACTTGTAATCCCCGTGCTTGGGAGGTGGAGAAAGGAGGATCGCATAGGTTTGAAGCCAGCCTCTCTGGCTTAAGAGACCCTGTTTCCAAATAAAAGTATAAAAATAGGTCTGGGAGTGTAGCATGGAGGTAGAAGAGATTCCAGGAACCCTAGTACCACCAAAAAATAAAATTAGTGGAAGGTATTTTATTGTTCTAAGGTTTAGGCCACCATTAGCTATGGATAGCCTGGAAATCCTGCCAGATGTTTTGATTAAAGACTTTGCCTCCCAAACTCAATATGCCCTGCATACCTTACAATTCTCAAATAATGGTTTATCCAGTCTGATACCATTGCCTTTGTAGGAACCAGACCACATTCTTGATTCATGAAGCAAATTAAAATCCTTTGAGACCCAAGGTGAACAGAGTTGTGTATAATGTTTGAGACCAACATAACTTCATTCCGCTATTTTAATACAAATAATCTACATCTTAATGAGTGAAAGGGAAACAGACATCTTGTTGTGGACAAAGCTGAGACATGGTTAATGTAGTATGTCCCCTACCCACAGTGGAAACCCATGAAGACAGATTAGGGGTATACCAGATTCATGGATTAATACTTCAAATAAAAAATAGTTTATCTCATAAACTATCAAAAGATAAAAAACACACAGTGGGTTAATAGAACGAATTAGAGAGTTGAATTATTTTCTGGTCAGAACTGCATTACAAAATGAGAAGACTTATCTAACATATGAAGGAATAACAGGCCGTGGAGGGCAGGGGCCTCTTCTGTGCTTAATACTTATAGATTGGTTCAGGATGGCCTAACTGTAACTGAGTGTTGAAACTCAGGTGGATTAATTCAACATATCAGTGCTGAGATCATCATGGTCGCCATTTGTATAATGCATATGCCAAAATTCAATGCTTAGTCAATGGCTCTTCTCTCTCTCTTAGAATCAAAAGATGGTTTCAAGCTGGGTGTGGTGGTGCATACCTGTAAGCCCAGTATTTGAGAGGCTGAGATGTGGATTACAGGTGCAAGGACAATCTGAGAAACTTGGCAAAACATGCACCAACTTAGTGAGACCCTATTTTAAAATAAAAAAAAAATTAAAGCTGGGGGTGTACTCAAAAGTATAATGTCCCTGGGTTCTATACCCAATACTGAAAAAGTGGTTTTATACATTATACTTCTACTTTCCTATTAATTATGCTTTCTCTTTATTTATTTTGTTCTTTAAAATAATTCTTCTGTAGCATGACTCCCATTCTCTGCAACATTACCCATTTACTGCAACCAGCATAGTACCTGCCCATTAAAAATTCTGACATAATATAGGAGTGACAGAAACAGAATTTTCTTTTATTTACCATGGCAATAGTAGTAAATGAACAATCTTTCCATGCCCAGCTCAAGGTAGATGGTATTAATTCATATAATAACACTATAGCAAGGTTCTCCCTATCTCTTCCTTTTGCGGGACAATCCTTTTTGTGGTCCTATAATTATACTAACCCATACGTCATGATGAGAAGCTGAGAGTCATCAGGTGATGGAGGATAAATTACTCAGGTGGAGCTGCATGCTCTCTGAAATTCCAACAAGGATTTGTATTTTATCCTTGAAACTTGTGGACACTTGTTGCCATTCTCCAAACCCAGCCAACAACCACCAGGAATTTCCAAATATATCTGGGGCCTCTTGACATCTTAGCAGGAACCGTCACTAGGACCCTTCTCTGCCACCTCTGTTAATAAATGAGGCAATTAACAAATTAGCATAGCCTCAAAATATTTTTGAAATAAATACTAAAGGCAACATGTTTTCAGGCAAGAAGAGCAGCTTATTATGAGATGGCCCTGTTGGATAAATACACACGTTAGGGAAATACTGGTGTCTGATCCAGGAGAAGAAAGGTATGTTTAATTCGATAACTCCCTGTTGTTTTCTTGGGAACCAAGTACAGTAACCATACCTGCTTTTATGTTTTTCTATGGGAATAAAATGAGCCTGGTGGCAGAACTGGTAATTAAAATGTTTAACTGAATGCCTACCCTGAGTGAACAGATGCAGGCTTAGGAAGCTTAGGATCAGTAAAAGAAGGCTTTGTCCTCCTTCTGTTCACCCTCCATCCTTTCATTAGAGGACTTCAGATGAAGGTGCTGGTGTGCATCATCAGAGTAGATGAGGGCCTTGCTCAAAATCAGAGAGCAGTATTTCTAGTTTGGTGGTTCCTTGGCTGTGCCATTAGGAGGAGCTCTTGGCATATCCTACATATAAGTTTGATGTCCCATTACCAGGCTAAAGCAATCCAGTCATTTCAAAGGCGCTTGAGCCCATCCATGTGCCTGGGACTCCTACCTTAATTAAACCAATATTCAGTTCCAAGGTTTATTCATTGATGATATAAATTAGTGCTGCTGACTTTGCCCTTTAACAGTAGCTGCCAGTCATTTTAGTCCTTATGTCTGTAGAATATATACAGAGAAGCTAAGACCCTTGTGTTAGTCTTAGTTCTGACATTCTGTGCCTTCACACCTTTATGGGTATTTTTGAAGGTAAAATTGAAACCTAAATGAATGTTGCCAATGTATATTATGTTTAATAAATATGCCTCATTCTTTATTAAATGTATTTTATTAGAGTATATTTGCTGTATGGAATATTTCAGTAATTGCTCTAATTTTAGGTATTTTGGAAGTATAAATATTGCTAATAACTTTTAGTAGTATTTCATTTACTTTTAGAAATCTACAACTACTATTCTAAGATGCTTTATTCTTTTCTCTTTTTCTTACTTGGAAATGAAAAGATAATGCTTTATAGGAGGGGAATTTTCACACTGAACTAGTTTAGTACTTGCATTTAGTATTTTTATAATCTGGAAATAGATTTATTAATAACTTTTTGGTTCATCTACTTTTATTCCATATAAAAGTATAATTCTCTGAAACTGTTGACCAATTTATTCCATTTAGACTCCACAATATAGAGTAACAATATTCTTTCTACTGACTTTTGAGTCATTTTGGTAGATTATGGCCATGACTATAAGTTTGTTTTGCCTTTTTTTTTATAAACAGAAGACTAGTTGTATCAGAAAAAGAATAGTGCTGTAGTTATTGTTCACAGGGAATTTTAAACCACATGCCTATGCTATAGTTTATTTTCATTGTCTGTCTCTGGAAACTGTATCCATAGCAATACTTCTCCTCTTAAAGATGCCCTATTTCCAAGGGGACAGCTATAATTAGAATTTCCAGAAAGCTCACTGGTGGTGATTGAATGCTTTTAATTTTCATGAGATCTTCTTGGATAACCGAAGCCCAAATTGAGAACTTTTGCAAAAACACATTGAAAAACTATATAAATCTGCCTTTGGCTGGCTGTCTCTTTTAACTGTTTGCCAAGGAACACAGACTCTAGTTGATATGAAATTTGGGAGTATGTAGAAGATTCAGAAGTTGATACCTGAGGAAATGGATTCCATTCATTTCTGCCATGCCCTAAATTAACAGGCACCATGTTCATCTTAATGATGGGGTCCTTAGTAACATCTTAATTGATTTTAGCCAATTTATTTGTCCTGGGTGGGACCCTCTGACAGGCCCTGGTGGCATGGTGGGAGATAGGAATTTCCTTGTGCCCTCGCATGAAGTGACTCAGAGTTAACCAGTGTCTAATAGTCATCATGCTCCTGTGGTCGTGAACAGGGTGTTGAGATTCATTAAAGGCGACCTATGGGACTCCTGTTACTTAGGTGAGATGTCAAGGATGAGAAGGAGTTGGCACCGCAGGGATGAGGGAAACAGGTTTGTTTGTGTTTGTGTGTGTTTGTGTGATGGTACTGGGGGTTGAGCCCAGGGACATTCTATCCCTGAGCTGTGTCCCCAGCCCTATTTTGTTTTTTGATTTTATTGTTGTTGTTTTGGAAACAAAACTTACTAAGTTACTGGGACTGGCCTTGAGTCCACAATCCTACTATCTCAGCCTCTCAAGTTCTGGGATTACACGTATGTGCCAACAAACCCAGCTCAAAAGCATTTTAAAATGAAATAATAGCATGTTCCAAAATTGTAGAGCTTTCCCAAGGGGCTGGAAGGAATCAAGTGAAATTTTAAAATAAAGAGGAAAGTGGGGTTTCAGTTGAGATATGTCTTGGATGGGACAAGACTACATAGGACTAAGGGGTCAGGCAAAGAATCGAGAAAGACTGAATAGGCGAGTGGTCCGATCTGCTATAAAATTAAAACATTTACTCTGGCACCTGTGCGTAATGAGCCTTTTGAAAGGGACTGAAAATAAGAAGAAACTCTGCCAGGGCAGTGGATGCTTGTGGTATTTGGAACATGAGCAGCAGCAGGGGATGAGAGTTAGAAGAAGGAAACATTCTTAGGTCATTAGTCCTTGTTTTTTTTCTACATTTATGCTGTAATATTAAATTGTCAGAAGTTTAGTTAGCTCAGATTTCAGAAAACGAAGTCCTTCTCTTTCTTTTGGTTGCCCTCTGGATCAGATGTGGACCTATGAAATTAAGGTTGGCAGCAAAGTAAGAAGATCTTTGTCTTAGTGACACTGAAAAAGCCACACTTTGTCTTAGAGGAGCCTGGAGCCCTGGGCTTGGAAAGCAGGGCTCACATGAAAAGCTAGGTCCACAAAGAATGGGATCAGTGTTGCCTTTTCTTTTAAACACCTCTCAGTGCCTGGCACAGGGATCTCCACATTGTGGTGGTCCTTAAGTATCTGTTGAAGGAGTGAGCAGATAGATTACCTAGGAGATATTATAATGCCTGATCCAATTGGCACTTGAGTCCTAGACCTCTCTGGAAATTTCCATTATGTGTGTCAAGAGGAGGCCTGGGAGCTCCATTGGGCTTTTGTTTTTGGAGGGAAGTTGGAAGAGCATTGCATAGAAATGTTTACCCAAGTAAAGAAGGACACACAGGCCTCATGCTTATAATCCCAGCATGCGGGAGGCTGAGACTAAAGGATCCCGGTTTGTGGACAGCCTCAGCCACTTAGTGAGGTTTTTGTAACTCAGTGAGAGTTTCCCCTTCACGTAGTAGTCATCTTCCCCTCTGTATTCATCGGTACTCTTGGAGCTATAATCTAAAAGACTGACCATATAACATAGAGGAAAGAAGATTTATTTTCCTAGGGTTTGGGCTTCATTCCATGTGAGGCTAGGGACCATGGATCTCAGGGCATGGTGCAGGCAGGAAGTGGAGAGAGGAACTTCTTACATCATGGAGGCCAGAAGCGAGCGAGAGAGAGAGAGATTAGGAAGAAGAGGTACTATATATAATTCTCCAAATCCGCACCCACAAGGACCCACCTTCCCCATTCATGTCCTATCAGAGTATAATGGATTTGTCCACTGCTGGGATTACAGTCCTCCTGACTCTAGTACATCAACCCCAAACACCAATTTATGAGCACTGTAAAGGGCTATTTTACATCTAACAACATCCTCAGACATAAAAATTCCAGGATGCTCAAATCCCTGCATAAAAGCCCTTATGTTTGCATAGAGCTTGCATGTATTCTCTTATATTCTTTAAATTATCTCTGGATTTTTTATAATACCTAATACATTGCAAATGCTATATAAGTGTTTTTTTTTTTTTACTATATTTAAGGAATGAAAGGTTAAAAAATATACCTGTTCAGTTACAGAGGGAACCACTGTAGGCCAATTATTTATTACATGATCCACCTAGATGGGCTCCATGAATACAGAAGGCTAACTGTGGCCACGTACACATCATAGAATTGTCCCCACCTCCTCAAGACGGATCTACCCATTTTAGCTAAGCAAGCATCCTCTTTCTAAACCTTAAGATTCATCTATACTATGAAATCTTTTTTCAACCAAGTAAAATTTCTCTGAATTTTTATTTGTTCATCTGAGAAATGGCACATGGGTTCAACAGGGAGATAAACAGGGAATCTAGATAGAAGTGTATATGTTTATATTTGTGCATATTGTATATGTTGTATATATGGTGGATACGGTGGCTGTGTCTGCCTTAGGACCCATACGTGAAATACAGAGGCTAAGCATGGAATGGGAATCTACAGAAGCAGGATGTCAGAGGTTCAAAGATAGCCCCCAGTCAAAGGTCAGAGATGGCAGAAACTCCAACTGCCCTGAATGAGTGTGAAGCTAAATTTCCTATGACAAGGTGGTACCTGGAGAATAGCAGAGAGCACAGGAGGAATCCCCTGCCCGTGGCAGCCCGGTGGTCTTTGCGAATCAGGGCCTGGGTGGCTGCTGGGTTAAGAGTGGGTGCCCAAGAAATGGGTTGCAAATGAATTCTGTGACCTCCCTCCAAATACATTTACAACTTCTCATTCCACTTTCTAAACTGATAGAAAAGGGCCGCCATTTAAATGAAAATCCCATTAGCTGCTGTTCAAGGAATATATATGGGTGCTGACCTGGTCTTGAAAAAGAGCAGAAGCTCTTGAGTGCACGGTGCTAAGACAACATGAAACTGTCTCCAGTGGTGTCACTGCGTCTAGGTGACAGGGCATCTAGACATAAGGGAGGAAGGTCATCTAGATATTTTACTTCAGTAGGTGGAGTGAGGAGGAAAACTGTTCTCTTGGTACCATTGGTAACTACTTGGACATTTCATTTATTATGGGAAACCATTATTATCCCAAATAAAAAATATTTATCATTTAAGCCTTACTTAAAAGAAAGAAGTCAATCCATAATGTGTACATAAATTACTCTAGGAACATTTTAATGTCTGTGCCTCCTTCTTCTGTTTACACTGCGATATTAATAAATGCAGCATTTTAATGAGCTTTGACTGAATTATGTTCAGAGAGTTGGTGCAGTGTGGTCCGTGGAGACACATAACTGAAGTTCCTGGTTTCTGGCGGGAAGTCTGTTCCTCATTAGCTGGGACAGCTCGGAGCGTGCCTGCTCGGGAGCGTGGGAGCGGCGGCACGAGCCCACCTGTGCCTCCGCAGGATGGGGCGCTCTGCCCTGCTGTAAAGCAACCCCAGGGCTTTCATTAAATGTGTCAGACGGTTTCCCTGGAGCAAGTGCTGATGGCATGTCATGCTGGTGTCTCTGGAGGAGCAACGCTGACACCTACTAATAGTCTGACAAACGGTTAAGTAGCTGTTTGGGCTCGGGTTGGGGAATCGAGCGTGCCCCACCTGAACATCCAGCCCAGAGCATGTGTTTCCTCCACATTCACAGTTGTTGAAGTGGAAGTCTGGTGTTCTGTATTGGCAAGCTCCTCCCAGTCCTGTGCATCCCTTTCCTGGAAAGATGCAGAGCCAGAGTAACCTGTCTTGAAATAAGCAAGACTCTTCTACAGCAGCAGATGGACTCCTGTGATAGTTTGATCTTGACTGCCCAACATCTAAAACTCCTCCTATGTTTGGAATATTTTCCATTGCATGTTTGGGAGATATCAGAACCCACTTTCCTTCATTGAAGCTGGAAACACAGGATTCCTTCCATCAGCTTTGCAGACTGGGGCCAGGGGCATTTGGCTAGGCAAGTGATTCACAAGAGGACTTTTAGCCAGACTTGGTGGTAAAAACGTTTAATCCCAGGTCTTGGGAGACTGAGACAGGAAGATCGCAGGTTTGAGGACAGCTTTGGCTACTTAGCAAGACTTTCCGTAACTTAGACCTTGTTTCAAAATAAAAAGGACTAGGGATGTCGCTGAGAGGTAGTAAAATGCTCCTGAGTTCATTCTCTACCCCCCAAATAAACAAATATAATAGACCTTTGAGTCTGTATTAGATGAGGCCAAAAGGCAGAAATGGAGAATTCATATTGGGAAGCAGATAGCCAGAGTTTAGAAACAAGAGTGCATTCCTTGTAGGAAACAATATTCTCAGAAAGCAAGAACCACACTCTACACTAGACTTTTTCTAGGGTAGGGTATTGGCGGGGTTTCTTGTGCTCTTTGATTCACATTGGATTTTTTTTTAGCCCAATGATTGTCTAGTCTTTTTAGATTCTGTGAGCTGTTTGGTCTTCTCTTAATAAATTCCCTTTGTGCGAAACATAGGGATTTTTCCATTGTTTGCAACTGAGAACCTTGACTCATTCATTTATATCTGTGACTTGATCAATGTCTGGTGGTAAAGGAGATAATGGCGTTGACTTAAAAGCCTTGGCCAGGCATCTAAGTGTCCAGGCCGTGAGTCAGTGGAATGGAATCTCCTGTCTGACCCTCACCCGTGCATCTGCTCCTCTTCTCTCTCTCTTTAAATATCTTCCTCAGGCAGGCCTCTGCACATGCTAGCATCTCTATTGATGTGCAGTACCTCAGAGCTCCTGGTTATTAAGTGAATTAGATACAAGTTCAGTGCCCTGACTGGCAGGCCAGCAGGTCAAGTGGCCTGAGCACTCCCTGCATTAGGCCAGGCCCAGGACTCCTTGGCCATTTGTTGGAGAAGCATCTGTCCTTATGCCCCCAATTAATTTAGCAAGTGCTGCTTTGTAAAGTGCCAGAATACTGCGGAGGCAGGCGCTGTGTTCAATGTCCTACGGACATTATGGAGTCATTTGTCCTGGCTCTGACAGTCCCCATTCCAGGACCCTCTGCCAAGTGTGACTATAGGAGAGAGGGTTTTTTTTTTTGTTGTTGTTGGTTTTTTTTTTTTTTTTTTTTTTTAACTTCGTATCACTCTAAGTCCAACTTTAGATTTGGGAATTTTTGTGTATGTGTGAGTGTGTGTTTGTGTGTGGATGTGTGTGTGCAGCAGGTGTGTTTCTTAGAACGTGAAAGATAAGGTGAATAAAGGAAGTGAGAAGGAAGAAGTAAGGGTTTTTTAAAAATATTACCTTATTTTATTGAATCACACTTTTTTCTATGCTTCATAACACCAAAAACAGCTTGTATGGTCGTATAATGTACTAAAATATGTAGAAACATACATGAGTGTAGCTCTTAAACCACAGCAGTTTTAAATCCTAAAGAGTAGTGCGCGCGCACACACACAGTATTGGAGATTAAACCTTAAATCCGGGAGCATTCCGCCTCTGAGCTACATTCCAAGTGGCCCCATTTTATTTTTCATTTTGAAATAGGGGTTCACTACGTTGCTGAGGCTGATTGAAAACCCGCGGTCCTCCTGTCTCAGCCTCCCAGATCCTGGGATTACAGGCGTGCACCACTGACCTTGGCTCTATTTTGCATTTTCTTTCACAACTACGTGGGGACCTGTAAGTTTTCTTGGGCCGTCAGTTGTAAATATTCCCTTTGAACCTACAGAAAGTTGAGGAAGGAAGCAGAGATGAGATCCACGGTTGTGTTTTTAACTGACATATAGGAACAGTGTCTCAGTACAATGTGGTGTTTTGGTGAGTGCATATGTATATTGTATGACTGCAATGATTAGATGGGTGCATGTGCCATACTCATCAACCAATACACCTCGTCTTTTTCTAGTGGGAACATTCAAAACTTTAGCTATTTTAAAATACGCACACAGTATCGTTAACTATAGTCACCCTGCTGTACAATACAATGCCAGAAGTTATTCCCCCTGTCTTAAGGTATTCTTACTCACCATTCTCTTCCAATTCCTCTGCCCATCCTCTGGTGGCCACTATTTTTCTCCCTACATATCTGAGAACAACTTTTTAGATTCCATATGTGAGTGAAGTCATGCATTTTTTTTTCTTTATGGACCTGTCTTATTTCACTTAATATGGGATCCTCCTGCAGGCTCATCCGTGTTGCTGAATATTGTTCAATGGCGTAGATATGCCACATTTTTTATCTACTCATGATTTCTTATCCTGACTATCACGAACGGTGCTACAATAAGCCTGGGTGTGCTGCTATTCCTTCATCATACTGATTTCATTTTCTTGGAGGAAACTGTGGTATAACTGGATCATGAGGTAGCTCTGTTTTTAAGTGTTTGAGGGACTTCCTCAGCGTTTTCCAGAATGGCTGCACTGATTTGCATTTCCACTAACATTGTACAAGCATTTCCTTCCTCCCCATCCACACCACCATCTGTTTTTTGTCTTTTTGATAGCATCCATTCTCAGTGGGGGGAGGGACTATCTCCTTGTGCTTTGATTTGCATTTTCCTGATTGTGAGGATGAGTAAGTTGACCCTTCTTTCATATATTTGGCTTCTGTATGTCTTCTTTGGAGAAATACTGTTTATTATTTTCAGGTATTTTACCAATTTTAATTGGGTGGTTGTTTTTGTTTGGCTATTGAGTTCATTCAAAACAAGTGCATTCTCTTATGGGCCAAATTGATACCTTCTCCTGTGAGACCTATGTGGTTATCGATTTTCAATGTTATATCTGGTCTATGCAGGGAGAATTGCATATCAGTTCCAATCCCTTAAGATGCTAAATGGCAAACATTTGTAGTCTCTATCTCCTGATTCCCACACAGGGACCACAGAGCCTTTTGGAAAAGGAGTCTCACTGTCCTTCTTTGATCAAACCCAGTTTAATTGTCATGGAAGTGCACAAGTTTTACTCACTTTACTTTTGATCCTTTTAGGACTCATTTGCCTTTGACCAATGCTTGTGTTCTTTTTCCAGGGAAGAGCGATCCCTTTTGCTTATTGGAATTGGGCAACGACCGGCTTCAGACACATACCATTTACAAAAACCTCAACCCTGAATGGAACAAAGTCTTCACATTGTAAGTGTTTCAGCCCCTGGAATGCAGAAGACTGGCTCTAACTTAGAGAACAATTCTCCCAGATATGATTGGGGCAGGCTGATGCTCCTGAGTGGAACTTTCCATTTTTACAAATTTTATTTTTTCTTTCCAAAACCTTTTATCTTTTCACTTTATAGAGTGTAGTGTTAATTATAGAAGAGACCATTCTGAATGGCATAGGAGACATTTGTAAAGTAGATATTTTAGTGGCTAAATTAATCTGTGTGTAGATGGAAGCATCTATGTATCCAGACTAATTCATTCCTGGGTTAAGAGAAGTCACAAATGGAGACCTGCCTTAAATTCAAGTAGCTTATATGTTATAGCACTATTTTAATGCCTGCAAGCGTGTATTCTCACATCATCTATTAGAAAATACAGATTATAAATTCTTAAAGATTTGTGATTGGGTAAGGGCTAATTGGGTGATGTGTGCATATATATCTACACAAGTCTTTAATCCCATTAAGATGTATAATTACACTGCACCAATAAAAAAATTTAAAAATTCACAAAGGCTTTTTTTAGTCTAATTTATCTGAGCTACCCACTGCAGAGCAACGCTCCACCCACTCCATGAAATGTGGGCATTTATTTAGGAGGCTGATAAGTTAAAATTTCTTCATTTACTTGTGATTCTATGACACCTGACCTCCAGGGAAGGAGGTCCCATTTGAATGTGGGTGACAAGGTGGCATGTTATCACCAGGACACTGAACAAATGCTCAGTCTACACTTAGAAGTGAAAAAGTTAAGTTTGCTTAGAAAGCACTTGGTAACATTCGTATAAATTTTCGAGGACCTAGGAGAAGTGATTAGCTCTACGGAGGTGGTCTGCCAATGGCCAGATGTGGTCTGCCAATGGCCAGATGTGAGACTGTTTTCTCAGAACATTACCAGTAGCCATGGCTCTGTTTTCATTACCAATGATGCCAATATGGCTCTGGTTATATATTTTAAAATGTGCACAGAGTTTTGGTATTTCAGGTTTCAAAATGAAATTTGGATTTCATGTTTGCGTTCTTTGAATTTCAGCAAATGGTGACTTTTACTGCCTTTAAAAAAAAAAGAAAAAGCAGCAGGTCATGGAGGCACATGACTGTAATCCCAGTCCTTGGGAGGCTGAGACAGGAGCATTGAAGTTTTCCAGCCACCCTCAGTAACTTAGACTGTCTGCAACTTAGTGAGACTGTTTCAAAATTAAAAAAAAATATTTTGGGGTGAGATATCTCAGAGGTTGAATGCCCCCGTAACTCACTGGATGGGTGCATATGCTCACGTGCATATATATACACACACACACATACTCGGGATTCTTTGCTAATTTATAGAAAATGTGATTTTTATTTTTCTCATATGGAAGATACTTGGAAATTATCTTCCTTTCCCCTTCTTCTTTCTCTCCTTTAGTTCTTCTGTTTCTTTAATAGTCCCAACCTGAGTGCTCGTATGTACAGAAAAATGTCACAGTAAAAAAAAAAAGTTGTTTTTTTTTTTAATGTGGATGTCTGAATCTTCTCTGATGGAAGGCTTGGGAATAGAGTCAGTTTGATTTAATTTTTGGAATTTAATTAAATGGTAGTTTTATACTCTGAGGACACCCAGACTTAATTAGTGAAACAGTGTTTTCAGATCGTCATGGCATAGACTTCACTTGTGTGTTTTGGTGTGTAATACCTGATATTTCTTGTTTCAGTCCCATTAAAGATGTCCATGATGTCTTGGAAGTGACAGTGTTTGACGAAGATGGAGATAAAGCTCCCGATTTTCTTGGGAAAGTGGCCATTCCCTTGCTGTCTGTAAGTTCCTTTTGTTAACCAACAACATGTGAGTTATATGACAGTTGATGAGTTTCCCTGGTCTGAAGTTGCTTTGTCAGAAGTCTGAGAGAAAGAAAAAAAAATCTCCTATTGGTTGCAGAAGTCTACTGTTTTATTTCTTATTCTTATATTTGAAGCATAAACATAATTTCCATGTCAGTCTAATGTTGACTTAACCAACAACAGTGTTTTGATTAGTCTTTCAGTCACTCTCAGTCTTTCTTCCTAAGGGGAGAATTTCTATTTGAAATTCTTATTTTTGCACTTAATAATGAAAAACACAACTGTACTTCTTTAGATCTCCTGACTGCACATTTCTTCAGAAATTAAATGTTGGTAAGTGTGCTTCAGTTCTCAGCTCCACTACAGACCATCTTCCCAAAAGTTCCATTCATCTCTTTAATAGTCATGTATGTAATTGTCTCAAAGTTTTGTAGAAGGTAGCATAGCCCTGTCTTGGAGAAGGAAGAGTGTTCCAGCAATTCAGCACCAGGGTCAGCCAGGAGGGAAAGCTGAATGAAAAAAAAAATATATAAGATTGCAACAGAGGCCAGGTTGGGTGGTGCCCACCTATAATACTAGTATTTGAGAGACAGGAGGATTGCTCACAGGTTCCAAGATAGCCTCAGAAAATTGATGAGATTCTCAGAAACTATGTGTGAGCCTATTTCAAAACAGGAACCAAAAAGGACTGAGTGTATAGCTTGGAAGTAGAACACTACTGAGCTCAATGCAGTAGAGCAGACCTCAAACACAGCCTTTCCATGGGCAAAGGCTAAAAGCTGGGGAGTGAACTGAGCTATTAATTAAACATGAATGTGTGTACAAATGTATTATGTTGGAAGAGATTATTTCATTTTTCATCCAACTTTTAAAATAATTTGTTGGGGAGTCAATGGAAGATAATTTATATCTTCCCAAATGCTTATTTTTCCAAAGCTTTTTGTGCATCTGGGTGGATGGAGATCTCTGTAACTTAGCCAGGAGATTGGTCTCCCTCACACAGTGTTTACAGAGAAGGAGGAGTATTGTACCTCTTAATATATCTTGCTCTGTTTTTGATCGCTTGGTTAATTTCTCCCCAAGTTCTCATATCCCTGATGTTCCTCCAAGTACCTGCTAGAAGCATCTGCTCTCTGCTGCAGCCGGCTCCTGCCAAATGCTCTGAGCTGTCGGCAGCAGGCTATGGGGCTTGTGGAGAGGAGAGGGTGATGTGGGATTCCCCCCTTTTTCATTACATCATTGTCAGTTATTCCTGGAAGAATACATGTAACCAGAATATGGGCCACACTTTGAGAGAGGTCTAAAGGGACTAGAAATAGAAACTCTCCTTTACAAATGAGCTTTCCTCCTTTCATTTCTTGTTTTATGAACATCTCTCCTGTTATTTTTATTGATCTCTTAATAGCATATTTTAATCCTTGCTAGGTGAACATACTAGGTAATTTTTTGAAATACCTCCCTTGTTTTTTTCTTTACAGTTTTCTTTGAGTATTTGGTCTTTCTGTGATCCCAACAATTGACTTAGCTTTCTTCCTCCCTTCTCTTTTTTTCCTCCCCCTCTCCTTGGCAGATTTAACAAATCTCCAGGTACATTAGGGCTCCTTACTGTTGATGGTTGGCATCTGAATGTTCTCTTTCACAGGGAGCTTTTCCTGTGTACTGTAAAGTACTCAGCATTACCTGGACTTCTACACAAGCGATGACCAAGCTCTGTCTCCATGACAGCCACAGATCTGCAGACATTGCCAGAGTCCCAAAAGGACAGATGTTTCTCCCACTAGAGAACCCTTGACCTAAACTTATGCATTTTCCAAAACATGGCTCCTCAGTCCTTAAATACAAAGTAGACTGTGTTGTGAAACAGCTAGTTTGAATATAAGCAGCCTCCCAGCCTCAACTTTTATTTCTGGTTGGTGAGCACTGCCCCCTTGGTCTGTTCGTCATTCACTTATTCAGCAAACATTGACCGAGTGTCACTGTGTCCCGGGCACTGTTTGAGGTGACAGTCCCCTAAGCGTGACCACAGGAAGCTGCTTTCTGGCTCAGAGCTTATGCTATGGTTTCAAGATACATAAGCTGAATGTGGCCGTGCATGCCTGCAATCCCAATACTTGGGAGGCTGAAACAGGAGGATGGAAGATCACAGGTTGGAGACAAGCTTCAGCGAACCCAGGGACATTCGACCTCCAAGCTACACCCCCGCCCTATTTTTTATTCTTTATTTTGAAACAGGGTCTCACTAAGTCGTGTAGGGCCTCACTAAGTAGCTGAGACTGTCTGTGAACCTCGATGCTCCTGTCTCAGCCTCCCAAATGCTGGGATTACAAGCGTGCGCCACCACGCCCAGGTAATACATTTTAAAAAGATGTATTTTAAATGATGAAAAACCAGATTGGAAGAGGGATACAATATTACAGAGCTGGCCAGGAAAGGACACAGAAAAAGGGGCCTTTTGGTAACAATATAGGGAGTCAACCATGTAGATATTGGGGAAAACTTCCAGGCAGAAAGAAGTGGCCTTACTCCAGTGTGGGATAGAGTAAGTCTTTTGGGGAGAATGCCAAAGATAGAACAGGAAAAACATAGGGGCAGGGTGGTGCAAGAAAGACCATAGAGGGCTTTGAAAGCCAGAAAGGTTGAAAGGCTTTTCTTAGTGGGGAATGGGGAACCACAGTATATTTCAAGCTAGAATGCTTTATTTATTTTAAATTATATTTTGTTTCTAATATCAATGGGCCATGGAACATCCAAAAATAGACCCCAGTAGGAGAGGTTTACCTCTGCCTTGTAATCTCTGTTTGGACCGGGAAGCCCCTGGCGTGGTCATCTTGGCGGCTGCTGTTCAGTACGGCTGACTAGACTCAAATCACTTTCTGGTTCCTTGACTGATAAGCTGGGGAAGTGCTCAGAGCCTGCAGTGGAACCGGGGCATGCTCTCCTTCACATGCGATGAACCACCTACAGTGTGCCCTCTCCAAATTAATTGATTCTCCATGCCACAGGTCTAGAGAAAACTGATTTTAAAAATACCACAATCTCATTATAACTTCAAACTGTAAGTCAATCTATTATTCTCTTGGTTGTTCCATTTTCTAATAATTCTAACATGGTTTAAAAGGGTTCGTTTTAAAATCTCCCAGATGGGTTCTACATTTCTTTCTTTAGTTTTTAACCACTGAGCGATGCTTAACCAGCAGGCCCTGTGCTATACAGGTAACATAGGTTAACTCATTCATTCTCTACCTTAACGAGGCATGCTTTATTATTAGGCCAGCTCACAAAGTAGCAAACTGAGGCACAGAAAAGATCCTGTAACCCTTAAGGAATGGGAATGGGCTGTCTCGTGTCAAAGCCTGAGCTCCTAAGAGTCTAGTAGATGGCTACCTACTAAGTAAATAGCTTCCAGAAGCAAGACGGGTAAGATTTGGGCAAGCCCTGTGCTGGGCTGGGCACAGAGGGGGCAGTTGGCAGGAGGGATGGCGCAGAGTTGCAGAGTTGCATGTCTTGTTGGGAGATGCCTGTGCAATGGCTGCACAAGAACAGAAATGGCAAGGGCCAAGGAGAGAAACTAGACAAAAAGCAGAGAGTAGAGGGAGGGAATGAAATTTAAAGAAGACATTAGGAAATGTGTCTGAATTGGGCCCAGAATGAGCAGCTTGTTGTTGGTGACTTCTAAACGGTTTCTTCTAAACAGGGCAAAGCAAGAGGAAAACAGAGGTGCAGGGGAAAGGTTTTGTTCTGGAAATAAGAGGATACCAGGTTGGGGTTAGCCTCCAGCCAGAATAAGCCAGAGAGGTCTGGCTTATGTTCTGAGCAGGAAGATACTGAAGGGTTTTAAGCTGGGGATGGGGAGATCACAGTAGGTAACTTGGAGGAAATTTTGTCTACAGTGTGAAACAGGTCTGGGAGGAATTGGTTTGAAACTTTCAGAATTACATAAACATCAGAGAAAGCTCTTAGGTTTTATAGTGTGCGCTTCTTAGGAAATAGACTCTCTCTCTCTCTCTCTCTCGCTCTCTCTCGCTCTCTCTGTCGCTCTCTGTCGCTCTCTTTCTCTCTCTTTAAATATAAAAAAGAATCATAAAAATAGACTTACTGGTGCTTCACTTTTATTTCTATAGGATAATGAGCCATACTCAATAATAAATTATTTTATGGTTAAAACAAAACTTTTTTTTAAATTGCAGTTAATGGTTTATTCCCAGTGGAATGGAGATGGTTTTGTGAGAATGCGTTTTCTTTATTCAAGTCATAAGCTAAAATTTGATTTACGTTTTTGGAGACAATGCAATCTGAGTTTTTTATATCTAAGTAGGAAATGTAGAATGTACTTTAGCTTTTAATCTTACTCAAAATGTTAATGTGTTAAGTGCATTTAAGACTGTTAGATTAAGAGCCTGTTCTAAATTCACTATATCTTTTTAATCAGGGTGAAAGAGCTAGCTGACTATTGGTTTATTTAAAAGTCATATACTAAAATAAGTGTATTTATTAGTGGTAGTAAATTGTTCAATGTGTATACACCTTGACATATGTCAAGATTGGATGGACATATGTTAAATTAATAAAATTCAAGTCAATGAGCCATCCACCCAAATATTTTATTTCTCTTTAATTTTTTATTTTTAAATTCCTTTTTTTTTGTACTAGGGATTGAACCCAGGAGTATATTACTGCTGAACTACATCCTCAGAACTTTTTGTTATGTTTTAGTTTGAAACACAATTTCTCTAAGATTTGGGTCTTGCTAAGTTGCCAAGGCTGGCCTCAAACCTGTGAACCTTCTATCTCAGTGTCCCAAGTACTAGGGTTATAGGTATGTGCCTCCACATCCAACTCTTAAATTTTGGGGGAAAAAAAACAAAAAAAATCAAAATTAGATTTTTAAATGATTTTGTAGTTATGCAAAACTATTTAATCAAATACTTGTGATTAAGAAGAATAGAAAGCCGGGCATGGTGGCGCACGCTTGTAATCCCCGTGCTTGGGAGGCTGAGACAGGAGGATCACGGAGGTTCGAAGCCAGCCTTAGCTGGCTTAAAAGACCCTTGTTTCCAAATAAAATATAAAATAGGTTTAGGAGTGGGAGTGTAGCCCAGAGGTAGAAGGCCCCTGGGTTCCATCCTCAGTACCATACACACACACACACACACACACACACACACACACACACACACACACAGAGTAGACAATCAAGACAGGAATAGATTACAATCTAAAGACTTCTATTATTTGCTCAAATCCTCATTGGTCCTCAACTCATCTCATAACTCTGAAAGGAAGATGCTCTGGAAATCAGTGGGCACATTTAAGAGTTTTCAAATATTTTGAGCAGCAGCAGATTCTATCCCCTTATAATTAGCTGGCTCAGTAGATTTAGTTAACATTTCTGTCCTCAATTAAGTGAACTTGACTCTGTCCTGAAAATCAGGCTGGCTTCTTCTACTCTGTCAGTCCTTATTTAATCATATAATTGTTTTTTTAGAGTTATCTAGTAGGCCAATTTAAGATGACCAAACATTACTTTTGTGACTCTGCCTGCATTTATTATTGTAATAGCCAAGAAACTATTATCATCTGAGTCTGGTGCAAACCTGCATTTTCAATCAAACTTGAGTCTCATCATGTAAACCATTAGCAACATGGACAAGTGAATCTTAATTAGCCGAAGGCCTTCATGATGTCCCAATCGGGCCCCAGAGTTCTCTGTGAATTTCTCTGCACAAGTAGCTGAACCAATAGCAGCTTCACCTAATTAGTTTTATGGGACAATTTTTTTCTATAATTGCTGATGCCAAATATATGCCATGTAAATATCCATTTACATTACCAATTAACTATTTATTTTCTCACGTTTCACCCGTGATGGTTTTACACATTTTTAATGGGCTCACACAATCATAGTTATTTTAGATTAATGCTGAAAATTTGGCCATTCAAGTAAATAATGTTGATATTTAACATTAATGACTTTATCACCCGGTTTAAAAAAAATTTAAAGTGTTTTGCTGTTGAGGTTTGGTCTTCCAGGGCATAGATGTGGTCAGGAATCTCATGAGCTTCAACCTTGGACCCTGGGGAAAGGAGAGTGGGTGATAAAGGGGGAGAAATGTGTTAAATAAGAGACTATGTGATTAAGACAAGACTTGAATCCCAAAGCAGGGCAAAATGATCATTGTTGAACACACTCTTTCATCTTTCCTTTGCCATTACTCTTTGTCTAATATGCCCATTAGAATAAATGATGATAAAATAAGTCAAAATTTTCTATCAGACTTAGAACCTAGAAAAGGGCACCGTAAGCATTCTGGAGATAGCATGAACCATAGGTAATAGATAAGAGGATGGCATTTAGTTAGGACAGATAGAAGAGAAAAGGCCCAATGGAGGTTCCTCTGATGTCTTGTAACAGGGAGCATATCACTCATAATGATAGATGTTGAAAAGGTTAAACTCTTTTATTAAATAGAAAAACCTCTCGCATTGAGTCAGAGTAAAATCTAACTGCTGCTTCTTTGAGATGTCTAAAACACAGTAATACGAAAACAGGTGAGTATAATGATAGCGTAGAAATAAAAATAAAAAACTATGTCTAAGCATGACATATATCGGGTTATTTTAGGGGATCAAAATCAAACTGAATTCCCAGTAAGGTTATGACAAACATGAACCTGTGTCTGAATGGCTCCCTGTTTTTGTTCAAATAGAAACGACAAGAAAGGGATTGCAAAGTTAGGATCACCCAATGATAATGTTTATGACTTATCTGGCTTTGAAAGTATCAGAAAAGTAAACAAGACTGAAATGATTCCTTAAGATCCAATTCTTTACAGGTGTAAATTTCAAGAACTGCTTGCTAATAGTGAAATCTGCTAGTGCCAACTCACAGCAACTTAATTTCTGGGCATGAGACTCTGTAATCTCTTTTTTATATATGTGAAATTTCTTGCCTAAACTGGCTGTGTGATTTTGGACCAGTTACTAAACCTGCCTGAATTTTTTTTTTGTCAGTGAAACGAAGGTAATTATCATTCCACATGCATTGGACTTGTATGGTGAAAACCAATTGAGTTGGTAAATGTTAACTGCTTATCACAGTCCCTGGTGTGTAAATTAGGCATTTACTGTATGAACTATCGTGTTCATCTAAATTTCAGTAATATAAATGGTCAAACTGATTTATCAGATTACCAAATATGGCAAATATTTTTTATCATCAAGTCCATAAATGGTGATTTCTCAAATTTCACTGGAGTGAGTACAATTTGGTATAAGCCTGTAGAAGGTACTTGGATAAAATAGAAATTCAATGTATATGTCTTTGAGCATTTTCGGTCTAGGCATCTTTCTAAAGAGGCCAGTAGGGCTCAGAGATATAGTAAATACCCACGATCACAAAAAAGTTAAATGTTAGTAATGGGAATTACCACTAAGTATGTCTGCTTTTACAATCCCACCATGGTCTGTTCTTACTCAAAATGTAGAAAAATGTATCATCTCACTTATCATAAAAAAAGAACACATTAACCCAAGATCATTTTTCTTCCTACAAAATTTCTTCATATAAAGTTAAAATAGCCTGGATTTGGTGACTTTGCTGGGAAATGTACAAACTTCTTCACTGAGGCTGGGAATAGAAGTTAACACATTTCAGAAAGCAAAGTGGTAGAACTACAACCAACCATAAAAATAGAGACATCTCATGACACAGCTAGTCCAATTTGAAGACTATATCTTTGGAAATGTGAGTGTGCAGAGACATCTAAGGATAAATACATCCCACTGTTTACAGTTGTCAACAACTGAAAACAATCTTAATGAATCACAACTGAAAGATGCTTTAACTTCATTACAGAATGCTCGTAAAGAGCCATTCTGAATTATGTAGATGCAATTATTATGTAGGGGGATGATTTCTATACTTTTTTAAATTTAAAAGACAAGTGATTAAAGAGTATAAATTAAGAAAAATAGGTGATATTCATATGCCTTTCCATGTATATAATCTTCATTATTGCCCTTTGCTTCCTTATTTCACAATCTTTGAGAGATATACTATTTTCATTAACATTTTACAGAGTAGGAGACTGAAGAACAGAGAACTTATGTAATGTATCCAAAGTTACTCAGCCATTCTGAGGCAGAGACAGAATTTAGACTGAGTCTATCTGTTGCTATTGCTTCAAATACTACCTAACACTCCTATTTTCATAATAAATAAATACAAATATACAAAAAAACTACGTATGTGTATTGTAAAAATAATAGTAATATTTTTTTCTTAGCTGGATGCAGTGATGCAAACCTGAAATCACAGTACTTTGAGAGGCTGAGACAGGAAGTTAATAGGCTCAAGTTCATTTTCAGGAATTTTGGTAGACCCGCAGCAATTTAGCAAGGTCCTGTTTCAAAATAAAAGCTGAATAGGTTTAAGAATGTAGCTCAGAAGTAGAAGTAGTATGCCCTGGGTCCAATTCCTTGTACCAAAATAAGTAAACAGGCTGGAGTGTAGCTTGGTGGTATAATATCCTGGTTCCAATCCCCAGTACCAAAACAAGTAAATGAAAAGGCTGGGGGTGTAGCTTGGAGGTAGACTTTTCTGGCTTCGATCACCAGTATTGCAAAAGAATTTTTTTTTTTTTTGTTAATTTGACATAGTTTCTCAAATTCATGTGCTTTGCCTTTGTAGAAGGAGCTTATGTTAGGGAGAGTGTTTGATAAGGATTGCTGAGCAGACACAAGTTGCACGCCATTTCCAGGGGCCAGAGATGGCTTCACAGTCAGGCAGTGGGTAGAGGGGCTGCTCAGGATGAGAGAGGAGGGATGTAAGTAGAGGAGGTCTGAGCATTGGTGCTGTTCTCCTGCCCTCACTCCTTGTCTCTGTGCTGGGCAGGCAGTGCAAGTTTTAATGTCTCATGCTGTGTGTAGCTCAAGTCATTGAAACCATGTTTGATTGTAAGTGGGGTGAAGAATTAGAATTGTTGCCAGATAAAGTACCTGAATTGTCTTCTTGCCAAGCCGAATGTCTGTCCTCACCCTGTTTCATCAAAGAGTCACTTTCCATGAGCATCAACTGGGGACAACTGTACAGCGTGGTGGTCTCATGTTAAAGGGTGCTTTGCCTTTGCGTGGGATGCAGCGGAGTCTGATAGAATAATGCAATTTTATACCCAGTCCTACTCCTTTTTCTCCTCGAAGGTCAAACAATGACAGGTCATTCTGACACTCATTTGATTTTTATCTCAAATGTTTATCTTTCCCCCTTAAAACCTATGCTTTTATTTCTCATTGATTCTGATTGCTGTTAGATGGGTTGCTAACACATTACATCAAAGGTTTTTCTAGTAAATCATAATTATAATTCTGTTTCCAAAGTTTCAGATGCAAAGTAATTTTTCCCTCTATTATACTAGTCTATTTTATGCTAACTATAAAATAGGTAAGTTTTATAAGAGAATGAATATAGCATTTCTTTGACCCCCTCCAAAATTAGTTTTATCAACCAACTTTTAGAAAGCTTTCCATGTTTCTGTGCTCATATATATTATTTAAGCAGATTTAATATTCTACCATATAGGAAAAAGAACACTGAATAGTTTAAAGACAAGTGTAGAACAGATTAAAAATCTTAAAAGATACCAACTTCTCAGTAACTCTTTCTTTGACTCCAAATTCCTGAATCATTCCTCAAAAAACACTTTTGTATACTTCTTCATTCATTCATTAATCCAGGACTTATCTCTTAGTTTTCCTGATATAAGCTCTGTGATACATCATATTGTGTCTGAAAATAATCTAAGGGAAATTGAAATGTCCATTTTCCTCACTATAGGGGCCTAGTAAGGTGACTTCAGTGTGACCGCCTTGTGGAAATGCATTCCTCCAGTTACTGCCTATCGTCATGCAGTCTTTCTCTCTGGAAGGAGAGTATAAAAGCATGTGGGCTAAGACAGTTTGAAGACCTTATAACACTGGAGTTAAAGACATGATCTGTCATGTTATCTAAGTTTTGTTTTTTTTTTTGAGTGAAATGCAATCTTCCCAAATTTCAGCTCAGGAAAATCTCTAAATAAATTAGAGCTCCAGTTGAAAGGCTATCTTGTACCCAGTGTTGAAAATATATAGAGATTCTTTCCTCTAAACTTTGATGGTGTTTTAATTTTCCCATTTAATAAGTGTCACAAAGTAATAAAATGTAAAAATAACTAAATCATTTTTTAAGATTAGAAATAATCTTCAAGCCCTAAGACATAGCTTTAGACATCTATATATGTATGTGCATATACATACACATATAAATTTAACTAAGTGTAAATAGATGTGTTTCATTTTTATTTTCTAGTATATAAGTGCTCTTATGTAGGGTTTTTGGCAAGTTGGGATAGTATAGAAGTATATCTTATCCTAAATATGAGTTGAAAGTTCAATTATATAGTCAATAGAAAATGAAAATATTTTCAAAGATAGTCTCATTTGTTAGATTTTCAGTACATGAAAACAGATCTATATGCTAATACCAAATTACATTGTTAGTTACAAAATAAAGTTGCAAAACGGTTGGGCGTGGTGGCGCATGCTTGTATTCCCCGCGGAGACTGGAGGATCATGCAGGTTCGAAGCCAGCAGCGCTGGCGTAAGAGACCCTGTTTCAAAAAAATATATAAAAAATAGGTCTGGGAGTGTAGCCCGGAGGTAGAAGGGCTTCCAGGAACCCCAGTACCACCAAAGAAATATAAATAAAGTTGCAAAATATGTACTGTTTGTCACTTGGACAGAGAATGTTAAGTGCTTTCTTCAAGATTGTTTTTGTAAATATATAAATTCTCAATCAAACCTTAAGGGTGCTGCTGGGCGTGGTGGTGCACACTTATAATCCCTGCGGTTGGGAAGCAGAGACAGGAGGGTTCGAAGGCAACATCGGTGGCTTAAGAGACCCTGTTTCCAAATAAAAATATAAAATAGATCTGAGAGTGTAGCCCAGAGCTAGAAGGGTTCCATCCCCAGTACCACCAAAAAACAAAACAAAATCTTAGGGGTGCAAACTGAATTCCTATCTCATTTCTGTCAAAAAAAGGGATTGTGAGGAAATTAAAGGGACTCAAGATTATTTGGTAATTTTCAACGTTTTAAAATATGTATACTTTAATTTTCTGTTAAGATACTAAAAATAAATAGCTTTAATTCTGTCTCTGGCTTGGGGGATGGCTTTAATGTCCCTAGGTGGATTCTGGGTTTTGCTGACGCAGTGCTAGAAGCATTGAGTAACAGGAAATGGTCTTACCAAATTAAAAAAAAAAGATCTCCTTTTACTATAAGATATTTCTTTTTATTCTGATACCTCTTGTTGTTCTTGTTGACTTTTCCTAACCCTTAAGAAATCATGGAAATTTCAAGATAACAGTATAATGACCGTGGATTGCATCGATGTTGAACTGGACCAGATTCAGCTTGGCAAATTGTCACGCTGTTTTTGTATTTATTTCTTTCAACTTTAACACCCATAATTTATTAAGTGGGACTTGCATATCAAAGCGGAAACTCAGAATCCTGTTTGGATACCGTTGAGGAAGGAGCCCAGGCCTTTATGGGGCACCCCCTTCCGCTCCACCACTGGCCAGGAAAACCATCTCTCTGTGTAAAAACTATTCAATCTGAGAGAGGCGGGGTGCCTTTGGGAAGGAAGATGACCTCTCCCTTGTAAAGTGGAATTGCTGTTTCCCCCGGTGACTTATCCAACTTATTCAACTCATTTCCACCATAAAAAGTGTTTATAAGAACACTTGTGTGAATGCTTGGAGTGACAGCAATAGTCACTTAAAATATGGCTCAAATTTCTCTGCCCCCAAATTTCCCAAATGATTTAAATTCCCCATCATTACAAGCACAAACAGAATGTGTGATAAATTCAGTTTTGCGGAGGCCTTTTTAGAGATAACAGGCATGCTTCTTTAAAGGCAGGAACTTTAATCAATATATAGAGACTACAGTGTATGATAAAGCATTCTTGCTACCACATACTCAAAGAGAGTGACTCAGTCTAATACACCTTTCACAAGAGCCACATTGATTCTAAGGTGACTCTTCTTAGCTGCTTTGTGTTCTGGAGTCTGCAGGTGGCTTAGTGCATGGTACTGATGTGGCATGCTGCTTGAGCTAGACCATCAGAGAAACTAGCTCATTTTGAAATCTTGTTGGTAACGCATACATTTTTGATGATTTCAACTTCAAATTAAGCCAAATGGACTGATTTGGACTTAACGTTTTATCCTGGCTATTGAAATAATCATTTTATAAAAAATGTTTTTTTATTTATTTTCTATAAAATAAATAACCACTTTCTTTTTGGTGGTACTGGGGTTCCTGGAAGCCCTTCTACCTCCAGGCTACACTCCCAGACCAATTTCTTTATTTTTGGAAACAGAGTCTCTTAAGCCAGCGTGGCTGGCTTCAAACATGCACGATCCTCCTGTCTCCGCCTCCCAAGCGTGGAGATTACAAGCGTGTGCCACCACACCCGGCTAAATAACCACCTTGGGGGATAATTTTAGTCTCATAGAAAAATTATAGAGACAAGATAGTCCTCATACGCTATGTCTAATCATTCCTAATGTGAACATCTTATCTTACTTTACCATGATATTTTTGGGAAAACTTAAAAAAACTCTGACATTGGTACATTATTAATAACACTTTGATCTCTATTTAGACTTCACTGGTATTTGCATTAATGTCTCCTTTCCGTTTCGAGACCCAATCCAGAGTACACATTATAGTCATCTTCTCTTATGTTACTCTGATTTATAACATTTTCTTAGACTTTCTTTTTTTCCCATGACCTTGACAGTCCTGAGGAGTATTATCCAGGAATTTTATAGAATATTCATCATTTTCAAGTACATGAAAATGTGTAACGTCTGGGATGTTTGAAGGAAAAGGCCATGTAGTACATTCTTGATTTGTACCCATAATTTTCTGTCAACACATTGGTTTTATCCTGGTAATTATTACTCTACCCTCCTATCAGTTACAACTGGTTTAATTCTAGCACTCTAGAATTTCAAAAGGTAATTTATGATAGATTTAATCTCTGCTTAACATTTGCTTTAATTCTTATTCATTATACCTTCTCAATGTTGCCAAAGATAGCTTTGGTCATTCGGTTTAAACCTCAAAGAAGACTGGTACTGATTTGTACTTTTGCACTGTTTATAACAGATTAGAGATGGACAAACAAACTGCTATGTATTGAAGAATAAAGATTTAGAACAAGCTTTTAAAGGAGTTATTTACCTAGAGATGGACCTCATATATAATCCGGTAAGTCTCACTGGGCCATATCTCCCAGCTTTTTTTTTTTTTTAATACTTAAAGGTTACTAGCCCTTAGAAACTCAACTAATGTATAATATTTCAGAATTGATGTAGCTAGGGAGGGGAGAGAAGAGGTTTTAAAAACTCAGCTATCAAATCTGTGCTGAGCCTCCTGTCTTTCAAGTGGTATTCACCCCACGGAGCCAGAAGCAGCAATGGTGTTTAATCCTCCATAAATCTAAATGTCAAAGAAACAAAAATACAGGGGAAAGTCATTTTTATATAATCTGCATATTGTACAAATGCACACATTATTTTATAAAATGTAAACAGTGTTATATAAAATAGCATATAATATTTTATAGCTATAAAATATTTTGTAAAATATAAATTTAAAATTACTGTAAATATATTCTAACCAGTACATATACTATTTATATATATATACATATATATATTTATATATAAACATTTTTATCTACAATGGATATATAATTTATATATAATGGGAATTATATATAAACATTTTTATCTACAGTGGATATATAATTTATATATAATGTGTAATATATATGGTCTCTATCATCTCCAGTATAGGCAATATGCAAAATAAATTTTATATAAGTATGAACATTTGACATAAATAATTTTATATGAATACATGCATTTGCATGTACATTTTATGTATACATAAATTTTACAAGAAGATATAAAAATGTAAATATACATTTTATACCTATATGACCTCCAATATATTTAATTTCACTGCAGAACTCTGGGCATGGTGGTTTTTATGTGCCTTTATTGGTGCATTGTAATTATGCACTGTAGAGAGATTCAGTGAGATCTGTTCATCTGTGCCCACAGCACTGGGAAAGTTTGCCTCTTCAGTAAAAAATGTGCTGCTTCTCTTCCTGCGATTCCCTCCCCTTTCTCTTCAAGAAAGTCATATGTGCAGGATACAAGGCAGTTCGTTCCCCACCCCTGTTTTTTTCTGGCAAGGATTTGTGTAGAGAATAAATACAGAAACTAGTATACTAAGGTAAAGCGTGAGCTTAGGGGAAACAGGAAGCAGAGCTTTAGATAGAGACTCTTTGGGCAGAGTGACTTTTTAGTTTTCTATCTGCTGCGGAAAAGAACTGGAATACTATTCATCTCTTCACTCCGGTGGCTTGAACAAATAACTTTTAAATCCCTTGGAGCCTCATTGTACCACCTATAAAATAGGTTTGGCAGAATTCATCTACTTATTTTCCCAGATCACTGAAAGAAAAGGAGAATTCCCTGTGGAAAGGGGCTTTTAAAAAGTTGAACACTAGTCGGGTGTGGTGGCACAGGCTTGTAATTCCAGTACTTGGGAGTCTAAGACAGGAGGCTTGCACAGGTTCAAAGCCAGCCTCAGCTACTTAGTGAGGCTCTCAGCAACTTAGTGAGACCCTGTTTCCAAATAAAATATAATATGGGTCTGGGAGTGTAGCCCAGAGGTAGAAGGCTTCTGGGTTCCATCCCCAGTACCACAAAAATAATAAATAAATAAATGCCGAAAACTGATATCCCTATGCTAGATATTATCGAGGAAAGCTTAGTTCAGAGCTCTGTGAAAGAGAAGATTTATGTTTCAAAGACATTAGTTTGAGAATATATGGACATTGATGTCCATGGCGCTTTAGAAATGTCTCCATGGAATTACAAAGTGGAGCAGTGCTACCCATCCCCAGTTCACCTATCCTGAAGTCAGGTCCCAGAATTCAAGCAGAGCAGGAATGCCTGTCATTCCTCTGCTCCTGGCTGAAGGCCTTGGGGTGGGAAGACACCGATCTCCACACTCTCTCCAGTTACTCAGAAGAGAAGCACCATGAAGTCCACCTTAATTCTGCCTTGGTAACCACGCTGTCTCTGTAGGTCAAAGCAAGTATCAGGACCTTTACACCCAGAGAGAAGCGCTTTATTGAAGATAGCCGCAAGCTGTCCAAAAAGGTAGGTCGGTACTGGTACTGCAAACTGGCTTCAGACTGTGACCAGCACCCAGCACTTCTTCCCCGCTGTGTACTCCTTTTCCTTTCCCTTTCCTCTCCACTTCTTTCTAGTTACCCTCTCTTCTCTCCCAAAACAAGGGCTTTAGGCAGCTCAATAAGAGCAGGAAGACTCAACACCGTGAAATGAAGCAGGTGGGCAGGGTCAGGCCTCTAGTATTCTTTCCTTCTTTTATTTATTTTTTCTTTATTACTAGGGGT
The DNA here is from genome assembly GCF_963383645.1 of Muscardinus avellanarius. NCBI lineage: Eukaryota > Metazoa > Chordata > Mammalia > Rodentia > Gliridae > Muscardinus > Muscardinus avellanarius. The sequence continues at coordinate 154,536,712 of NC_137788.1, forward strand.
TGATCCCGGGGAATTCTACCTCCCCACCCCTAGCCCTTTTTAATTTGAGACTGGGTCTCCCTAGGTTGTGAAAGTCTCACTAAGTTGTTGAGGCTGCCCTCCAATTTGCCATTCAGCCCTGTGAAGATGGGCATTTACCACTGTGCCTGGCTGCCCTCCAGCATTCTGAATTCTCTAAAGAACAGTTCCCAGCATCAAACATAAACATCCTCCTGAACCTTTTTGCTCACCCACTTTTCTTGCAGAAATTTCAGTCTGTGACATTTGAACTTTTTAGAGGTAAAAGTTCAAATGTGGAAGGAAAGGGAATGAACCCAGAGGACCTTTGCAGCCTCTGGCCTCAGATTCACCTAAGACTGCCCGCATCACTCCTGCATTGTCTAAATTTGGGATGTGTTGGCATTTCACCCCCTACTGAATTAGCTATCTCTCCCTCTGCCTGTCCCACTTAATTCCTCCCACATCAGTTGAACAAAAACTGAAGATCAAGAACCAGTAGAGTCAGTTTCACCCTTTATTTTTTTCAAGGGTCCCTCCCTGTCCTCTTTAGATACAACTCAGGATTTCACTCCACACCCATTGTTCCTCTGCCTTTGTGTAACAAAGAACAAAGTGTCCCCTTTTTAAAGCATTTATTGCTTCCACTACTTCCTTTGGGCTGAGCAGCTGTGGAGAAGCAAAATATTTAAATATAAAAGCATCTTATCATCTGTTTCTTTCCCGTGAACTTCTGGACATACTAAGGAAAGGCTTTAACTGTCTTCTACAGGGAAGACAGCATCCAAATATATGTTTTGTTTCAGCCTGACATAATATTGAGTGTAATATTTATTTTGTGCAATCTGAGTAAATGTTCCATTATTATTATTATTATTATTATTATTATTATTATTATTGCCTTTTTCTGTGTTGTTATGGAAGTTTAAACCTGAGTTGAGTTGAGTTAGATGCATAGCTGCTTTGCAAACAAATTGAAATGCATCTTCTATGACTGGGAGAGCAGACATTTCCTTTGTAAATCAGGACCTCCACAAGGGGTGGCTTTGGGCTCTGATAACAGTGAGGGATATGGAGCTGATATCCTGGAGTCTGGCAGGACCCTTCGCACATGCTTGGCTCCCCTGAAGGTTCATAAAGTTGAAACTTTTGCTTGAGATGGCAATTCTTGAAACCGTTTACAAGGTGACAGGTGTTTTTCTAAGGCCTTTTGTTCTCACAAACACTTGTAAGGTTAGAACTCTTATCAGTCCTACAGGTTAAAAAAGTGGCTCAAGGTTGCACAGCTCGGGAGTGGGAGAACTAGATTCTCTTCTCAGAAATACACTTTCTTATAGACTTGTCAACCAGATGAGCTGTAAGATCGCTACTTCTCTACTCTGTATCTAACCAACAGCTTCCAAACTAAATATCAGCACTCACTTCTCTTTTCACTAGCTTCTGCCTCTGCATTTTTCTCTTTCTTTTGGCAAACTCTGACTTTCTCTCTCACTTGCAGGCGTACAAGCTCCTGTGCACACATGCCTCTACATCATATGCGTGGTAGGAGTTTTCACCATTCCAGTTTTGTACTGAGTATTGTTGAAACAAGCTATTTTTCATCAAATGAGCTATCACTTGCACTAAATTTTTTTTTTTTTTTTTTTTTTTTTTGGTGGTACTGGGGTTCCTGGAAGCCCTTCTACCTCTGGCTACACTCCCACGAGCTACACTCCCAGACCTATTTTTATACTTTTTTTTATGTGGAAACAGGGTCTCTTAAGCTAGCGTGGCTGGCTTCGAACCTGTGGGATCTTCCTGTCTCTGCCTCCCGAGCGCGGGGATAACAAGAGTGCGCCACCACGCCCGGCACTTGAACTAAATTTGATTTCCCTCTATGGATAGTGTTTGTAAACAAAGGTTTATTAGTATCCGGAAAAAAAATTTTTATTTTTTAAGCTGACACCTGTATAGAACACAAGTTAAATGATCAGGCTCCCTTAACTACAAAGAATATTCAGTATATTTAAATCTAACTCTGTTTTTCGTTATTTTTATCAGATATTATCAAGAGATGTAGACCGTGTGAAAAGACTCACGATGTCAATATGGAGTACCATGCAGTTCCTTAAAAGCTGCTTCCAGTGGGAATCTACACTAAGAAGCACAGTGGCATTTGTGGTAAGCTTCCTCTTTGTTTATTTACTGCTTATTTGTACCAGTTTGTCTTTCCAAAATATATCGTGGCAAAGGATATTATGTGCAGATCATCTGCTTGTCTGTCCGTCCTTCCTTCCTTCCTTCCTTCAGATTGAACCCAGGGCCATTTCACCACTGAGGTTATATTCTCAACCCTTTTTACTTTTTTCTTTAAAAACAGTCTCACTAAGTTGCTGAGGGTTTCACTAAGTTGCTTGAGGCTGTCCTTGAGCCTGTAATATTCCAGTCTGTTTCCCAATCCTGGGGTCACAGGTATGTGTCACTGCACACAGCTAGATTGTCTTTCTAAGATTGTGCTTTAGTCAAAGTTACTTTAAATTACCCAAATCATACTGATGTATCAGTTCTTGATGGGCTTATGAGAGTCAATGTTTTGTATATTTTAGACATTTCTGCAGTTGTTCTAGAGTCAAGGTTGTAGTCTCTATAATATCTGTATTTTTCTTCTAGTGACTGCCTCTAGTTTTTGAAAAGTATGTCAGCTAAAAAAAATCACACTGATAGGTTATATCAAAAATTCTCTAATTTAGACTGGAAATAGATCACTCACAAACTGATGTTTGAAACCTGTGTTCATATCAAGCCACATGAGACAAAACTGACAACTACATAATATAATTTAACTCAAAACCCTGATGGAGAAACACTAATGCATATGAAATACATCCTTTTCTCCAGTAATTTTGGTGCATCCCATGAGCACGGCACAGTCATAGAATCCAAGCACCAGAAAAGATTTAAAAGCCACTAAAGTCTATCACAGAGTGTCTAAGAATCTTGGAAGGACTTCAGAGTTGGCATAACATCCTAATTTTGAATCTCTCTCATTTTTATTTTTATTTTGTACTAGGGATTGAACCCAGGGAATTCTACTTCTGAGTTACACCCCCAGTTCTTGTTATTTTTGGTTTGAAATGAGGTCGCACAAGGGTTCTGAGAGTCTCATGGCCCTGCAGAGGCTGTCTTCAAATCTACGATCCTCCTGTTTCAGCATCTCAAGTACAGGGATTACAAGTGTGCACCACCAACACTTGTCTGTTCCCCTTTATTTGTGAAGAGTCTTGTCCTTGATCATATTGATAATATAAGACATAGGAGGAGGCACCGAGTCTCCCTATGACAAGTGCCCTATGCTTGATACCATGCCTTCAGATTCCATTTTGTGCAAAGATTCTTGTTACTGATTTTAGGAGCAGTCGAGGAGTGACTGTTTTACATGTTTCTTCCATATTCCATTTTCTGTAATCAGTATAGCCTTTTTGTTCTCTCCAATTCTACAAGCTCAGACTTATATTTAAAAAACAATGAGCTCAAGATGTGGGTAAGGTCAAGATAATCTTCACCTTTCTATTCAATCAAGCATCTATAAAAGACTATTTTTTTCTTTTCTATTGGGGAGCATTCTACTTGGTCGAGTTCATTTCAGTTCTCCATTGTTTCAGGGCATAGAGGATTTAAGCTCCCTTTAGGTTCTACCCTTAATATACTTTTTTTTCTGTCTAAAGTTAAAAATATATTTGTCTCTAATAACGAAGGATCTGTTCATCTATACCCGTCATTGTCTTGGGATTTATTTATCAACCCCCTCTCTGACATCGTCCTCCACTGGTGGCTTGATGGGTCGGGTTCCGCTTCAACCTCGCCACCTCCACTTCCCACCTGAATTCCTTTCAAAACTTTCCATGGAATGTTCTGTGCAATTCTGGGCAGAAGAGGAAAGTGAACACAATCAGCAGCCTTTTCCAGTCAGTGCTCTGGCCAGACGCTGTGAGCAGCAGAGGATTTCCTCTTTCTCAGGTTTAGTTTCTGGCACCGTGACTTTAGAAAAACAGAGATCTGTTGCCGTGGATTCTGTGGGGGATGACAGAAATGATTAATGGGCTCTGGGGCTGATCTGAAGAAAGATTAGAACAAATGAATAGAAACAGGTTGCCCAGGAGAAGGGACTTCTAGAAGGGGAGGGGGACGCTTCTCCAGGGCTGGTTCACAGGCTGAGTCCTCCCTGTTGGGCACCACCTCCCAGCAGAGCCCTCTGCCTGGCAGGCAAACATAGACTGCCCCGTGGTGCCTTCCAAAACTCAAAGTCTGCAGAAAGGAGAGGAAGATGCTGTTCTTCTCATTGGTTTTCCAAAGCCTTATTTGCAGGGATATACAAGTTCTTGAGGGAGTCCTTATGGCTGGTCGGTTTAGGGTTATATTCTTCTGAATTTCATTGAAAGAAAATGCAGAGTCACTTAGAAATACTATCCAGTCAGCCCCATATCCACAGGTTCTGCATTCACAGATTCAACAAACACAGATTCAAATACTCAAAAGCACTGGGTCTGTATTAAGCAAGTACAGACTTCTTTTCTCATCTCTTTACCCTGCACAACTCAGTACAACTACGTACCCAATATTTTTATTGTGTTAAGAATTTCAGTGATCTAGAGATGATTTAAAGTACATGAGAGGGTATGTATAGGTTATATACAAATAAAATGCCATTTTCTCTGAGGGACTTGAGCAACCAGGGATTTTGTACCTGCAGGAGATCCTGGAACCAGTTTTCCATGACTATTGGGGGACAGTTGTGTACATAAACACTGTCACTTGCTTATCCTGCAGGTATTGGGATGAAAAGTGCTAATTTGAATATCTTATTGTTTTAATTTTAACCTCTGTGCTCAAAAGTGTATACCTTGTGTATGTTTCCCAGACGATGAGAAGCTCAGTGATACTGAGACACGGCCGGTGACATATGTGGTTCCTTTCCTAAGCCACTGAAGTGTTATTTTTATTAAATTTGTTACTATATATTATCATGATCACTACAAAATGATAAAATTCCTTTATAGGATGAATATATATTATATATATACTGTATTATATGTTACATTAAATTATATATTATATATATTAGAAGGAGGAGGAACTAACATATATGTATATAGTATACATCTTTATATACATATAAATATGTATCTGTTTATATTAGTTTCTTCCTCTTCTGTGCTACTGTTTTTAACAATAATGCTATAGTTATTCACACCTTATTTTTTGTTTAGAAATTGTTTGCTTTCCTGAACCTGCACAGAATGGCTAGGTACCTGTAAACTAACAATGGAGTCACACACTTGGGATCTGCCACTGGCTAGGTGCTGTATCCCTGAGTCTGTGTGACTTTACCTGGGCTGACTTTCTCATTCAGGTAAGCTGGGCCAAACAGAGGCAGGGGGCTGTGAGGATGAAGCCCAGCTGCTGCTTGCCCATTGCCTCACTGTGGCTGCTGTATCTGCCAGGGGTGATACTCACCTCCTGATATCCTCCTGTGATGCTCTGAGGACAGAATGAGATACCGGTCTTGATCCATTAATGTGATGCTTGGTTCTCAGTCTTTCTGCTTACCTTGGCATTATTGGACTGATGGTTTGGTCAAGGTTAGGAAGCACTGAGAGGCCCTTCTCCTGTATTGAAAATAAAAATATGATATTTGAGGTGCACTTTGCAGGTGCAGAGGGAGCATTTGTGTTTGGCATTGTCTTTGCAGGGCCCTCCTTCTCTTTAAAGATATAAGAAAGAACAGGCGGAACTGAAGGGAGATGTTTTTTTCTTTTGTTTTGTGAGAAAACAGAAAATAGCCTATTAACTTTATGCTCTTGTCTTTATTTCTGGATGACATAAAACATATACATTGTAGGATCATGTTTAGTGCATCCTGGCTGTTAATTTCATGAGCTAATGAAAGCAGACCATACATTTTCCAAGGATTCCTATGTGTGTGTATGCCTGTGTGTATGCATACATCATTTTGCATTGAAATCTGCAGTTAAAAGTAGACTTTTAAGATCTAGCTCCATGTGGTTTTAAGTCTGAAGGGACTGACATGGAAGAATATATTATGTGAGCTTCTCTGAGCTTGAACCTGCTTTAACATGGGGCTTATTACTTAAACCTTACATGGGTGGTTATCCTTATATCCTTGACACCAAAAGGAGAAAGTTATCTCTAATTCTTTACAGACACACCTGCTACATTAATGTTGATGCACATGCATCATTGAATTCATTGCTATTATAAAAAATTAAAACCAAATCATGTTTGAATGTCCTCATTTTTTTGTTGGTATTAGAACCAATGTTTTAAAAAATGTTTCTTTTTCCTTTTCTCCTTTAAGTTTTCTAAATATTTTGGCACATTGCCTTCCACAAGCTTTGCTTAAGTGTTTTTGCTAAATTAAATATATATCTTTCTGCCTTCACAAAGTTACATTCTTTACTTGCCCAGTTTAAAGACAAATTCACATAAGATGTTGACTTACTGACAGAGGCCAAATAGAACTAAAATATCTTGCCTAGAAGTAACTGCATTTGGATCTTTCCTTGTGAGTGGATTTATAAATACACTTGATATTTTATACACATGTGCATGGTTATTCCCACAAAGGCTTTGAACTCCAGGGGTATTAATAGTTCATGCTGTTCCATTGCTTACTATGTATCAGATACTGTCTCAAGTATTTTACAAATGTTAACTCATTTAGTTCTTGGAACAACTTGCTGATGTTACTATCTTCTTTTTACAGATGAGAAAACAGGGCTCTGTAGGTTAATATTGTGTCAGAGCCACTTTGTTTATAAGAGGCAGAGTTGGGTTATCTGGCTTTAAAAGTCACACACTTAACTGATGAACAATACTGCTACTACTGGTGAATAAGATGTTGTGGGTGTGGCTCTTATGTTTATATCATCGCTCTTGGAGCAACTATATTGATCATTTTAGATATTGTCTCAGTCATCATTCTCACTGCTGTAATCCAAAACAACTGACCATGGAACTTCAAGGAAAGAATATTTATTTACTCACAGTTTGGGAGATTTCAGAGTTTAGTCCATGTCAGGCCAGGTCTGGGAAGCTCAGGGGATGGTGGCATGAAGCAGAGAGGAAGAGAGAAAAGTTTTGCTCTCACATCATGAAGATTGTAAGCAAGAGAGAGAACAATCAAGGGGATTCAAAGACACAAGCATAGTCTCTAAGGCCTATGGGATCCACCTCCTGCTTCCATACTCTACCTGCCTGTTACCACCAGTAAATCCATTGCAACCTTTGTGACTTAATTATATCAACTCAGAACATTAATATATGAACTCTTTAAGGGACATTATAACCGTAATAGATATGTACTTAGATAATGTACCGAAGAGGTAAGCTTGTTCCAGGATGCTTTGGGGGGAAACAAGCCCTTTCTATGTGGGTGGAAATAATTCTAGATCACAGGTAGGTGATAGGGCTAAAAAAGAAATGAACATAAGGTGGAAAGATCTCTGAGAGACAGCGGGACAGTGTAGACTCTGATCATTACATGAATACAGCATTCTTGGATCCAGTTGAATGTCCTACAAAACCATAGTAGCTGTCCCTTGCCTGATCCCCAAAATGAAATTTGAGTTTCGCTCCCTATGTTTTGAGAAACTTCTAGATGATATTGCAGAGTGGTCAAGGAAAGAAGAAAATTAAACCTGGATTCAAATAATTTGAGGGATTAGGAAAGAAAGCTACACTTCACACATTTTACAATTAGTAGTTTATTCAAAATACTTGATTTTAATAGAGGAGAGTAACTTTCAACATCATTACATCCCATCAAAGTACTTTAAAACAATAACAATCAAAGAGAGAAGACTTTATTTCTGGTGTATGTGGGAAGAGGCTCTGTTCCATATCTTTAGTATCTTGGGAAAAGGGCACAATTTGATGGTAATGAGGATAAATTTATTCTCAACAGATAACTTTACATTGTGTCATCTGTGTCATAGAAACAATTATTGTATGGGGTATTCTTTTTACTTTTGCTATTGATATAGATGTTATGAACCCCATGATTTTCTACAAAAGTACAGTTATGATATGCATGTGTGTTTTCATATGATAAAATAGCATTGATTCAACAGATGACATCATTAGAAAGTTATTTTAAATAGCAAAGTTATCCTGATGCTTTTAAAATAGGATCATTTTTGTATAGTATTTTTTCTCATCCCTCAGAGGTACACACCTATTCCATGAAGGGAGGCAGGTATGTGAGGTATTGATTGATTCCTTGTTTTATTAAAGTTTTACTTGGACATTTAATGTTAAAAAGTATCTAAATCTACCATTTATCAATGGGTATCTTCATAAAGCCATGACCATCTTCATATATCTCTGAATTCCAAATTTTTGAGTGTAGGAAAATGAAGAATTTATTCTTCAGAGTTGACAGGGTCTGCAATGTGATATATAACTTAAAACTTCAATCAAACTTCTTCAATGAGGTTAAAAAATACATGCCTATTCTTTCTTAGCAATGCCCCATTTTTAATTTGTAGAATTTTCAGCTTTTAGTGATCCTAGAACCAGTCCTTCTAACACACACACACACACACACACACACACACACACACACACACACACAGTGTTCTCTCGCTCTCTCGCTCTCGCCAAGGACATTTAAAAAATGAAAAGTTGTATTGAACATTGTATGAATGCAGTTAGTAAAAAAATGTATGCAAGACTTTAAATTTTGCTTCTGCCCATGATTCCTGTCTGGCCCAAAGAACATCTTAATTCATTTTGATTGGGTGCACATTACAAATGCAGCTGTAATTTTGTTTTGAGATTTGACTCTTTAAAGAAGTCCTATCACATGTCTTTTGGATGCTTAGATAACAAAGTGCTAACTGTGTCTAAAAAGTTACTTTTTTAAACTTCTAGCAAAAATTATTTTTTCAAACCAGATGTTCCAGCTCTTTATTAAACACTGTGGTTACCATTCCCACGTAACTAAGAAGTCACCATTACCTGCACAAAGCAGACACCACTGTGTCTTTGGTAGTTGTTTGCAGAGTTAGTAGTTAAAAGATAAACAGTCTTTCTCCATAGATGAAAAATTAAAACTCTCCAGTCATAAACATTGTATATGGAGTATATTTTAGAGATTTTACTGTGCATGTACATATCCATAAATATGAATATATTTGAAATTGTGTATGTGTATTATATAAAGTCCTTAAAAGTTTTGGCATTTTATCATTTGTTTTATCATTTATTAGTTCTCACATCTTCCCTTTTATGGAAGACTATTTAATATACTTTAAAAAATACTTTAAAGTTTTTTCAGCTTTTTTAAAAATCAGAACAATCCATCATTGCACATTGTGATTATAATTTTTACAACATAATTGCACCTTCTATTGACAACTTCCCAGGCATTAGCTAATTATGCCATTTAATAAAATTACAGTAATTGCATTAAAAAGATTATCTGTTGAAAATGTAAAAGAACAGTATTAACTATTTTAGCATATTTTCATGTTTATATTTTCAATCTTATAATTGTGCTTCTAGACAGAATCACAGATAGGCTGACTGAAACCACTTGGTACCACGGTACATCTGAAGTTTGACGAAGAAACATTAGATTGTCATTATTTTAATCCCAGAGCAGCATGCATTGACCCATTCACACAGCCTTGTTGAAGAAGTGAATGGTTACCTCCCTTTTGCTATTACAGTTCTAGATCTTGTAATAGCCCCGGCTGGCACCTCTGCCTTCTCAGACCTTCGTTTTCTATGTTCTTTACCCTTTGCAGATCCCAGTGAATCCAGTCTACTTCACTTTTTTCTCCAAAGCTGTCCTATTGTTTACTGGACTGTGACCCTGGTTTTAGGTTCTTAAATCTTAGCGAAAGAAATTTTTAGAAGTCACATGGCTCCTTAATATAGCTATTGCTTGACCACCTGCCTCCACTTTGACCCTCTTCCTCCCCTTTCTACCACCACTGACGGTGCAGAGTGTCTGGTTCCCATTAACTACAGAGATGCAAAGGTGAGATTTTCATACAAATTGGACATCAGGCAATCTAACTTTCTCTCTTGTGTTTTCCCTTCTCTTCTTCCCTGTCTGTCTATCTCTTCTTAGCCTATCTATCCCCCCTCTCCAGCATGGTCTTCACCTCCTTTACCCCTTACTTTTCTCTTCCCAACATTCTTCTACCTTCCATTTCTCTTTTCTTTTGGAAGCAAAGGATAATATTTAAATTATTAAGGCATATCATATACACAGCATTTTCCTCCCTATCTGTGCCCTCTCCATAGAGGATACTAAGATTGACATTGGCGTTTACACATGTTACTGTCAACATGATTTACATTATGGTGTGTGATTATAATGCACTAATAAAGGTATATTAAAGATCAAAATAAAACAAGAAAATTGGCTCTTTGGGGATCAAACTAGATTAAAAACATGGAAGTCTTTAAAACATGAAATAAGCTACAAATGTTGGTAGGAATTATCTGATATAGCTACTGATGAGTGCTGATATTTCTCTTCTAATTCAGAGAGAAGACACACACAGGCACATACACACATTTTTTTTGCACGAGATGTCTTGTATGAGGACTCTTGTTCAATGACAGTAGAAATGCAAATTTCTTTGTGTTGGCAAATGTCAGGAGTTCACCATTTTCGGAGCTGACCAATGTCTAGGCAAACACCAAATACCAAGACATACTTCGTCTTCCAGGCTATGATAGTTCCCTTCATGCTTTCCCTAACAAATTAAGCTCTTTACACGAAGAATAGGATGGCTTTCATCTCAATGAACCAGTACCTCAGGTTCACAATCACACATTACATAACTATACTGCTGTGTAACTGTAGTATACTACAGCTATATGGTTGAGAGATTAGTCTCCTCTGCAAAATGACAAAGGTTCAGTCTTAAATCTGTACTGCTTAGGATAATGTTAGGTACACAGCAGGCATCTAATCAATGTTTCTCTCAAGAATGTTAGCATTAGTGCAAAACATCTGTTACCAGATGTTGCTTTCCTTCAATTCCCGGGCTTCCTGTGGTCATAATAGCTTTTGGCCCCATTGGTGCATAAAATCTAGGAACAATCTTAAGAACTTTATCATCTTGTCTGATATGCATTTTGCTGACTTGTTCCTGACCCTGTCCATCCAGGGTGTTGCTAATTAGCAGCAAAATGTCCAAAATAAGCAACCCAATGTAGGAGGGCTGCAAAAAGGAGACCAGGAGTGAGCGCAACTCTAACTGGGATCAACGCACTCTGGATCAGAGTTGGGGGGGGGTATTTTTTATTTCTTCAGAACTGACAGCGTTTTCTCTCCTTCCATCTGTTCCTACATAAGACACCTGGATGTGCAAACATTTCACATGATGCAAAAATGGAAAGGAATATTTAGAACTCAAGAGAAGGAACTGGTTGTGTGTGTGTGTGTGTGTGTGTGTGTAAACAGTTATAACTGTTCTCTGGATAGGTTTTGACCTGTTGAAGAACCACGCTCAGCACTTATATTTCTGGCTAATTTGATCCTGCCTTCTTTTGCAGTCCTTGCTTTGTTATTTGTTTCTAAGCTGTCATTTTTATTAGTCTCTCTGGCTGATCTTTTGGGGCTCCGCATCAGGTGGCGTGTGCGCTCATTGTCTGGCTGGGCTTGGCAAGCGCAGGGCCCTTTTATTGCTGTGTGATGTGGGCGTGCTTGCCTGGGTAGCCTGTAATTAGACCCACCACAGGTGACAGCGACTAGAGAGGCCGGCAATCATCCTCGCTGCCTGATCTGATGTTTATGGAGAGAAATGTCCTTTGTGATCTGTGCAGGGTTTGCCGCGGCATGTTGTACTTTTGCCATTTGATTTATAATTTGAAAAGGTGTGTGTTGTTACCTTTTCTTCTATCCTGAGGTTATGGCATAAACTTTCTCAATAACAGATCTACTTGGAGGGAGGGGAGATTTCCATTAGCTTGATGGCTCGGATTTCACTTATGCAAAAATAAGATATGAAGACAAATCGAAATTAGGTTCAATGTGGAACCACCCGAGCTATGTTATTGGACAGTGTTTACTGACTCTTTTGGTCCCTCTGGGAGTTCTCTTATAATACAAATCCATATTTCTCTTTTGGGCCTTTAAAATGCTTTTTTTCTGCTGGGCTTGGTGGCGCACACTTGTAATTCCCACGTTTGGGAGGCAGAGACAGGAGGATTGTGCAGGTTCGAAGCCAGCCGCGCTGGCTTAAGAGACCCTGTTTCCAAAAATAAAATAAGTCTGGGAGTGTAGCCCAGAGGTAAAAGGGCTTCCAGGAACCCCAGTACCACCAAAAATTAAAATAAACTGTTTTTTTTCTATTTCTGCCCAAGATCCTTAAAATTTCTTTTTCCACTGATTGTCAGCAACGTTTCATTTTGTCTTTTGTCAAAGAGGAATAAAATAAGAAAGAAATATACTTCTGGGCATAATCAATATTAAGTGAGATGCTCAGGTGGCTTTTTAATCTAGGAAATATGGAGCCATAGAATTTTAAAGTTGGAGAGGCTTTTATTTTATTCAAAGCAAAAGAAACAGGTATCTCGGGCCTCACAGCTTTCTGGAACAGAGAATTCTCAGCCCTACACCACTTTTACAATTCATGCCTTTTACATTAATAAACTGCAATTAAAGTTTTAATTCCAAAGTCTGAACCCCTACACACCACTCACAGTTATTTTTTTTAAAGTATATTTTCTACTGTTTGTGGTAATGCACACTTGTAATCTCAGTACTTGAGAGGCTGAGATAGGATCACAGGTTCTCAGACAGCCTCAGTTACTTAGTGAGGAATTCCACCACTTAGCAAGACCCTGTTTCAAAATAAAAAAATTAAAAAATAGGGCTAGGAATATAGCTCACAAGTGGAATGCCCCTGAGTTTTATCCCCAACACTGCAAGAAAAATATATTTTCCCTCAAGTCTTCAACTTGGAAAAATTTTTGTAAGACTGTGGAATTGTTGCTTAGAGAGAACATAGATTTTCATTGCACCTTCTTGTACACTGAGCTGCCCTCTCTGGGACAGCAAAGGAACTCTCCTCAAGGTGTCCCAGCGTGACAATGACATCAATGATGATAGTGGCCAAGACAATAATGATAGAAGCTTGTGATCTTTCTGATTTGAAAATGCTTGGATTTTGACTTCCTCTGTACAAACCCGCCAGGCATGGTGCACACTTACGTGATCCTAGTTTGGGGGAGTCTGAGACAGGAGTATTGCTGGTTCCAAGACAGACTTAGCAAGGTAATGAGATGCTCGGCAACCTAGTGAGACCCTGTTTCTAAATAGTATAAATAAATAAAAATTTTAAAAGTCTAAAGATTCAGCTCAGAGGTAGAATGCTCCTGGGTTTAATCCCAATACCACAGCAAAAACGTTAACAAAACACTAATTCTTAGTTTATTGTGCTATAATAACAGGTTTTATGAATTATTTTATTTTATTTGGTGTACCGGGGTTCCTGGAAACTCTTCTATCTCCAGGCTACACTCCCAGCCCTATTTTATATTTTTATTTGGAAACAGGGTCTCTTAATCCAGCGCAGCTGGGTTCGAACCCGCGCGATCCTCCTGTCTCCAAGCGTGGGGATTACAAGCGTGCTCCACCATGCCATGCTGAAATAATTTAATTTTTTATTCTATGTTAAAAGAATGGAATACTAAGTATACGCTCACCAATAGTTGTATTTCTCCTGCCTGGATTAACTTTGGCACATGCAGTTACAAATCTTGTGTATGCTGTTACATAGCAAGAGTTATTTTTTTCCTTAGGGGTCAATTAAATTATTATACTTTTGTTTAAAAAATTCTACATGCTAATTTCTCTTTTCCAACTCAGTTTTGCAAAGTAGGAAATGAATTGTGTGTGTGTCCAGCTATTTAAAAATCAGCTCCCTCTCCATTCATAAACTATATTTTCTGAGAAAGTTTTTTGTTTTACTGGTGATTTTTAATCTTTTAATAATGGAAGTGTTTGGGAAAATAAGGAGAAGGAAGAGGAAGAATGACAAATATCTTAATGATTGCTTATGTTTACTTAAAGATAGTCCTGCAGGTGGCGATAGAAACTCATAAATGATAAAATTCCCCAGGCAAATTTCTGTGAACTACTTCTTGGGAATTTTAATTTCAGCAATTTATTTTTAATTTGATACAATAATCTACAAGCAGAAATCATTACATTAGTAAAAAAGAAAAGTTAAATTTCCATGTGTAATTTTCGGCTCGTTTTTGTAATAATTTTCTCACACATTCTGTAGCGTACTTATCTTTCTTTAGAAGGAATGATCCCGATTATTGCCAAGCTGGTACAGATTTCTTATGTCGATTAACCATTTTAAGCCTTTTCATTAGATTTTACTTTTACTTGCAGTAAAGTTTACTGTCTATGAGATTGGTTAAGTTTAGCTTCTATGAGGTCCTTTGGCTGCTTAGACATACTGTGTGTGTGTGTGTGTGTGTGTGTGTGTGTGTGTGTGCGCGTGCGCGTGCGCGCACAACATACCTTCAAATCATAGTGTCTGACCTAGCTGTTGTTAGAGGTATTTCTTCACTTAACAAGTTGAGGTTAGTTTTACGTGTGTCTAGAAGCAAAAAATTCTTGAGATATTAGTACCTTGGGCTAAAACACAGCAACACAAATAATCTCTTTTAAAACCTTATAGTAAATATATTTATATAGTAAATATATTTTCTATATAAGCATAGTAAATATATTTTCAAGTCTTTTTGTTACTTCATTTTGGTTAAAACAAAGTTTAAGAGTTGTTGGGTTTTTTTTTTCTTTTCTGCTAGTTAAGGTTCAAAAGTTCTTAAATTGCTTTTTGTGAAAAAATACTACATATGCATAATATATATATATATATATATATATATATATATATATATCTGTGTATATTCATTTGCCACTTTTTTTCAGTTTGAGTTTGAAAATGCTAACTCTAGAGTGATTTGCTGAAGCATAAAGCTAATTTCAGCTCTATTTTCTGGATGTCTCATTTAAAAAAAAAACTTGCTGTGCACATTTTCTAAGGGGAACTGCCTTGATTCTTAGAAAATATAATTATTTTGGTTTAAATGTTTTAGGCTTTCGATATTGAGTGTCATCAGCAGACAACTGATGGTCTTTAGCAAATTATATAAATTTCAGTCTTTGTCCTTTGCTAACATTTCACTAAGTCTTATAGTTCAAATCCAATGAGGTCTTGTGCACCATACCCTTGGATCCAGAATTTCTTGTTTGTAATTGAAGAGGGGGTGGGAAGAAAAAAGAAGAAAAGAAACCTTCTGACCTTCTTATATTCTGTTTCAATTGCTCTTCCGATTACTCATGAGGGTGGGGAGGGAAGCAAAGCCGGACTCTCTGAAAACCTATTTTGCAGCCTTCCTATAAAGAATATTCAGTTCTCCACTCTGTTAGCAGCTGACCAAAATCTAATCCATTAAAAAATGTATCGTGGTAAGCAGTTCTTGAAAATGTTTATAATAAATGGCAAAAGCCAAGCTTCCACTGTGAGATTAGCAGTTGGAACAGGATGTGTTCATCAGGAAATAGGTTATTGCCTGACCAGTTGTCCTGCAGAGAAACCTGCAGGAAAGATGAGGATTTAAAAGCTTGCAGGGTAAGGATTTTATTTGATTTCCCCTTTTTGCTTTCTTTTTGCATATAACAGCATTGTTTATCACACATGAGGCTTTTCTCAATGAATCTATTATGAGCCAACACCATGGCATATTCTGGGGGTTGACCCCATTCCTGCCCCGTGATCATCAAATGACCTATGAATATTAATGTAACTAATTCACTTGGACAGAATAGGCTTTGTAGCTTGATAAAAAAAAATATATTTTTTTAAATGAAAAAGTCCTGCTGGTGATGTCCCAGCATTCAGCCTGACAGCAGTCCAACCTCTGAGAGTGGACAGCGCTGCTCATGAATAATGCCTTCGTGGCAGATGATACCTACAGTAACGCATGCCGAGTGACTAAGAGATCAAACACACTGGCTAAAAAGCCTTAGGGAAGCATTATGTGTCTGAGGTCTGATCTATTGTCTGGGAGGTCGGACAGTGTTAATGCACTGTGCAAAGATTACACTCCCTCTCTAATTGCTCAGACACTTCCTTAAAGGATTTAAACAGTCAGGAAAGGTGACGCTCCTTGTCAATTTTTGTCTTCTGCCTGCCGCTGAAGTTTATCTGTCTTTCCACCAAGACCACTACATCAAGTGTTCAAGCCGATGTCAGAGGCATAAACTCTGAATTAGGGATGAAAGCAATGTGAGATGTTATTTACAGCCCAGTTATGGCCTGCTCTTTACATGCTCTGCATGCGGGGGCCGGTGTTTATGTTGGAAAAATGAGGGCACCATTATGCTCCAAAGGCGGGCTGAAAGGGGCGTGAGGCTTCATTTTGTCTTTCGATCAGATAGGTGTGGATAATCTTTCTTCGGTGCTGGAATGCCCAGGTGGCATTTTGTGTCTGGGTGATGGCTGATTAACATGTGGAGAGTAGTGAACTTCAACATGGGCTCTTGGGCCGCCTCCCCCACATACACACGTTATTCTGAAACATGTACCCCCAGCAATGTGTGCACCTGACAACTGTGTCTAGACCTTTGTACTACACTTCAAATATTACTTAGCCATCTTTAAAAATGCTCCCTATCTGCACCGAGGTCTACTTACTCGATCTTGCATGTCGGAGAGCCGATACACTGATTTTATCGGACACTGTGTCTTATGTTGCTGTGATTATATCTTGAAATATTCTAAACAGCACTGGAAGGGTACAGGAAGTCTTACCAATTATTTCATAATGGCAGTTTTGGAAGTTTTGGGGGCTATCTGTTTGGAGGAGCTTAATGAAGTCATGATGTTTGGAGTCTGTGCAGCTGCAGTACTGAGGAGGGCAAGATTCCTTCCCACCCTAAGCACTTTCTCCCTCCTGAGCACAGCCTCTTCCTGAGAAGCGAGAATTCCTCTTAGATCTGTCTCCATTGCTAACACAAATTGTATATGTGGCCTAGAGCTTGCAATATAATATTTATGTAGCTTCCAAAAGAGACCTGAGAGGATTCCCTGTAATTCAAGATGGTAGTCTGAGTGATGGATCTGGAAGGAATTTTTCTTTCTTTCTTCCTTCCTTTCTTTTTTTTTTTTTTTCTTTAAAGAAATCCTTGTTTGTCCCACGGGGTTGTCACACTTTTCGGCTGACGGCGCTGTATTTTACTCATCCTGTATAAAGCTGTCAGTGTATTCATTGTATGTGTCTCTTGAAGACGCTGAGCAGATGACGGGGAACAATTGCTGGAGGGAGAAAAACACATTGGACTCAGAGTCTCCAGAAGCACGTTGCTCTCCGATCGCCGGTCCCTGTTTCCACTCGGGCCCTCGCGCTTTTTTCTCGCTGTGCCTTATCTCACACTGTTGGTAGATTACACTGAATGTTTCATCTGTATATAAAAATTAAAAATTCAAACAAAAATCTGGCCCACATGAAGAACAGGCCCTTTGGGCATATGGTTCATTATGCATATACATTTAATTACTAAAACACTTGCGATGGCTTTTCTGCCCTCGCTTTCAACTTGCAAAGTTGGATCTCTTCTATGGCACAGAGAATGTAGCATAGAATTCTGTTCTGGGGGAGAAAAAAGAAAAAGAAAAAAAAGAGCTTTTGAACCAATGATTAAATTCACCAAAGGGAGGTAGGATTCTTGGTGTAATACTGATAGAAAGATTAATTTATCTCTTCTTATTTCTTCTTTTTCCTCCCTCTTTTTTTCCCTCCCATCTTCACTGTGGCCCCTGAAGGCTGCTTTCACTGTGGTTAGTTTACATGACTCTGACCAGGGCAGTAATAGGAGACTAAAGATGTCAACACCAGTTTCCAGCAGGTTCCCTCTGAGCTACTCGCATCTCCAGATGAAGCCGTCTGAGTTTTATTGGTTAGAAGGGGGCTGCTAAGAAAGTGTGACTTTAATTGATTTTTTCAGGGCAAACAGGTGGTGACGCTTTAGATGTTCCCTGGCCTGGGTGCCACTCCTAATCTGGGGCTGCACATATAATAACTTTATTAAAATAAACAATCTCCTGGCTTTGGTTTTACCTGAACATCTGCCTCCTGGCTTCTAAAGAGCCTCGTAAAATATTTTCATTTTGGGCTTAAGAGCTCAAAAGGATCAGATTCTAAAGCCCCTGAGGAAGACTTTATTTTCTGTTCATGCCATCAAACTTACTATTTTTTGTCTGATAATAATGACATTAAAATCCAAAGGATCTTTAAGCACAATCATTCAGTGTTTTATAATTTTCAGCACACACATCCACATCTATATACTGTATAGGGTTCAACACCCAGTGTGTGTGTGTGTGTGTGTGTGTGTGTGTGTGTGTGTGTGTGTATGTATATATATATACACACACACACACACACAGTATATATGTATATATATGTATATGTATATATGTGTGTGTATATATATACGGTATATATATGTATATGTTTGTATGTGTGTATATGTGTGTGTATGTGTGTGTATACACACACACACACACACACACACACACACACACACACACACACACACACTGGGTGTTGAACCCAGGGACTTCTATCTCTGAGTGATCCCTCCACCCCTCTTTTATTTGCTGACTTTTTCTTTGAAATGGTCTCACTAAGTGGATGAGAGTCTCACTATTTGCTGAGCCTGGCTTGGAACCTGTGATCCTACTGTCTCTGCCTCCCAAGTACTAGAATTACAAGTATGTGCCACCATGCCCAGCTCAGTGTTTATTAATACAAAGCCATTCATTTACATGACGTGACATATTTTGAACACAATAGGCCAAAAATTGTATTTGTGGTTGTTGGCTGTTCATTCTTTCTCTTTGATGGGCAGAAAACAGTTTGAATATGCGTGAACGTGCACACACACATAGTTAAGACCTTATTTTGGATTTCTTCCTGGTTATAGTGATGCCTCAGCATGGTGAAAAAGCTTCTTGGACTCCTTCCGACAAGAATAAATCCAGGACTCCTCATAGCATCCCTAAGGGAAGGAGGATCCAAATCTTGACGTTCTTTTTGTTTTTAGTGGCAAGTATGCATGGCTTTGATACAAGCACAATTTTGCTTTTCAATTAAGCAAATAGGTATTCATATGGGAGACCATCCGAGGCATTGTTGATGATAGGGGTCCTAAGGGAATTGTATTAAATAGCATCACTAGGAGGGGCCCCACATTAAGGCACCTCCGTCTGTTGTAAGCAGGCTGAATCTATGCTGAGCTATCCCAGGCTTAATGTGAACTTACTTCAACCCTGCTTCTTTTAGAGCCACAAATAAAGCTGCAAGTGAAGGGACTGATTATGGGGGACTGCTCTACTCTGTCAATGCACTAATGCTAATCAGATGCACTTGCCTTATTACCCAAGGCAGTTTTTTCCCCTGTATTCATTCTGAGCGAATCTTTCTATGAACATGAAGGAGTACATCGTAGTGTTAAGTCTAAAGTTGTAGTCACAACTGCAGCCTCATCTTCAAGGGACCAAAGTCAGAGAGCACTTTCAGAGATGGCTAGGTCCACTTAACCCCATTGGGCTTCCACCAAGGAGGGCCCCGGGGTGCCAAAACTTACCTTCTAAAATGACTGAGACACTTACCAGTGCATTTAAATCTAGCTCTAACCTGAGAAGGCTTGCGAAGACCTCTCTCATACTACTGGCGTCCCTTTCCCTTTGCAATACTTCCTAGGTGAAACCTGCATCAGAAAGAAAAAGACCCTCTGGGCCCAGTGGCACCTTCCAGAAGTGTGTCGCACAGGTTCTCTACTTAGTGTAGATAACCTTCCTCAGTTCCCATGGCTGTGCTCACTTGCTTTGTATTGTGCTAATGAATTGATTTTCTATAAGTACCTTCAATACAGGTGGCTGGAGACACCACCAGTGCATCATCATCACAGAGTGCTGGGGGTCAGAAGTCTTGTGGCATTCTCCCTGTGATAACCTCATACAGGGCTATCCTTCTCCTCCTGGAGGCTCTCTGGGCACATTTGTTTCTGCCTCTTCCTACTTGCAGAAGCTGCTGACCTTTCTTGCCTCTTCTTCACATCCAGCAAAGGAAGATTAAGTCCGCAGGTCGCCAGTCTCTGACTTTGCTTCTGCTCTTACACCGTCTCCTGGCTCTCTCTCTTTGCCTGCTCCTTCTCGTGTTAAGAACTCTTAATGATTTTATTCCTACAGCTGAGTTAATTCCCGTCTTCTCCCTATTTTATTCTTAGGTGATTAGGAACTGTTTCAGACAGCAATCTCACCACTGAGATCTACACATCACAAGCACAATGCTTATAGGAAAAAAGATTTACTTATGGGTTTGGAGATGTCGGCGCATATATGCTGACATTTACGTCAGTTTCCAAGCAGGACCAGGGGATATGGGTCCTCAGAGCCTTATGGTGGGAAACAGAGGAAGCAAGGGGAGGGATAGAATTGAGTAACAGTGGGTAGCGTTGTGTTAGACATTTATTTATTTATTTATTTATTTATTTATTTATTTATTTATTTATTTTCGGGTCTGGGGATGGGCATTTGACCTCTGAGCTACATCCCCTGCCCTATTTTTTATTCTTTATTTTGAAACAGGGTCTCAGTAAGTTGCAGAGAGCCTTACTAAGTAGCTGAGGCTGTCTGCGAACCATGATCCTCCAGTCTCAGCCTCCCAAATGCTGGGATTACAAGCGTGCGCCACCACGCCCAGCTGTGGTAGACCTTTATTTAATGCAAATGCTGACTTCTAGTTTTCATTTACTGAATATATAAGGAATCTAACTCCAACATATATATTCGACTTAATCTTACGTTTTACAAGTAATACAGAGATAAATGATACATGATTCAAGATTAAAAAATGCATTCCTGATGAAAAGAAATATGGAACAAAAATAAGCATGATCCTGGGTAAAGTTTATGTTACCACTATCTTACAGAAAGAATAGGTTCTTTCAACTAGGGAAACTGGTATAGAAAAAAATGATTGATCCTAAAGATATCTTAAATCGAAGAATTATAGTCCTCATGGTCGCTGTTCCATCATCACAGAGAACTCACTCATGTTACCTCTTAATATTCACACTCCCAAACCCTCTTAGCTCTTTTCTTTCTTTTTTTAATTTTTATTGGTGCATTTGTATTTATATATCATAATGGGGTAAAAAACTTGTGTAGACATAAATGCACACATCACCCAGCCAGCCCCCACCCAGTCCCCACCTCACTCCCTCCCCATCCCTTCCTCCCATGCTGGGCTTAGTGGTTGACTTTGATATGAATTAGTACATCATGCCCTTTAAAGAGTTTCCTCCCCCCCCCATCCCCACAGTTAGGTTGCCTTATTTGTTCCTCTATAGAATCTCCTTTTTCACCTGCAGTTCCTCCTATGGCCCCTTTCACCTTAGCTTTCACATACTAGGAAAAACATCCGATTCTTACTTTTTGTGACTGACTAATCTCATGTAGCATAATGTCCTCAAGATCCGTCCATTTCCCTGTGAATGCTGCAATTGTGTTTTTCTTTATGGCTGAGTAAAATTCCATTGTGTACATATCCCACAGTTTTGTAATCCATTCATCTGTTGATGGACATCTAGCTGGTTCCATAGTTTGGCTATGGTGAATTGTGTAGCTATGAACATAGATACACATGCATTAGTTTGGTAGTTTGGTTTCTTTTCTTTTGGGTAGATACCCAGAAGTGGTATTGCTGGATCAAATGGTAGATTTGTTCCCATTCTTCTGAGGATTCTCTGTATGTTTTCCAAAGTGGTTACACTAATTTGCAATCCCATCAACAATGTTTTAGAGTTCACTTTTTTTTTTTTTTTTTTGCGGGTCTGGGGATGGAACCCAGGGGAATTCGACCTCCGAGCTACACCCCTGCCCTATTGCTTTTTATTCTTTTTTATTTATTTATTTATTTATTTTTTTGGTGGTACTGGGGTTCCTGGAAGCCCTTCTACCTCCGGGCTACACTCCCAGACCTATTTTTACATTTTTTTTTAATTGGAAACAGGGTCTCCTAAGCCAGCGCGCGCGGCTAGCTTCGAACCTGCGCGATCCTCCTGTCTCTGCCTCCCAAGCGCGGGGATTACAAGCGTGCGCCACCACGCCCGGCCTTTATTCTTTATTTTTAAACCAGATCTCACTGAGTTGCAGAGGGCCTAACTAAGTAGCTGAGGCTGTCCGTGAACCATGATCCTCCAGTCTCAGCCTCCCGAATGCTAGGATTACAACCATGCGCCAACATGCCCAGCTAGAGTTCCCACTTCTCTGCATTCTCACCAGCATTTGTATTGTTTGTGTTTTGAATGGTTGCCATTCTAGTTGGGGTAAGGTGAAATCTCAGGGTAGTTTTGATTTGCATCTCTCTGATTGCCAATGATGTCGAGCATTTTTTCATGCATTTATTGGCCATTTGACTTCCTTCTTTCATGAAGTGTCTATTTAGTTTGCTTGCCCATTTTTTTATTGGATTATTTGTTTTTTAGTGTTGAGTTTGAGTTCTCTGTATGTTCTAGATATTAGTCCTCTATCGGAGGAGTAGGTGGTGAAATTCTTCTCCCATTCTGTTGGCTCTCGATTGAGGTTCTTGACAATTTCCTTTGCTGTACAGAAGCTCTTCAGTTTCATGCGATCCTATGCATTGATTTGCCTTTTAGTTTGTTGTGCTCTTAGCTCTTTTCCATCACTATAATGCCATGGTATTTCATCTCTACAACTTTGACCATGTTAAATATAAAGAGTCATGCAGCCTGCAACTCATGGAAATGGGCTTTTTCCCTTAGCGTAGCGCCTTCATGTCCTTCCCGATTGTGTACACCAGTAGTTCATTCCCTTCATCATCTCTTGAATGAACAGGTAACTGGATAATGTCAGACTTAGTTTGTCTGAAGCAGTCAGCTGGCCCAAGTTGGAAACCGACTCCCAAAGAGAGGCCCTGCAGTTCAGTTGGGGCTCTCTATGGTCTCCACCATGCCCCTGGCCTCCCACTTGGGCCTCCTGTACGTTTCTCCATTTTTCCATTTTACTTGCTTGATCCCTGGGTTGCATTTTGGTTTACAATGCCCAGCAGTGGCTAACATTTTTTTTTTTTTTTTTTTTTTTTTTTGCGGGTCTGAGGATGAAACCCAAGGGAATTTGACCTCCGAGCTATACCCCCCTGCCCTATTTTTTATTCTTTATTTTGAAACCGGGTCTCACTGAGTCGCAAAGGGCCTCACTAAGTAGCTGAGGCTGTCTGCAAAATGCGATCCTCCAGGTCTCAGCCTCCCAAATGCTGGGATTACAAGCATGCGCCACCATGCCCAGTTTAACCTTTCTGAAACATATAAATTGAGTAATGTTTCATAGGTGAATGGAAGTGATACAGGAAAAGAAAGACCCTCCTCTTAAGGCAAGTTACAGAAAAACAATTTGTCAGAGTCAGACTTGGCATCATTGATAAAACATTGCAGTGTGCTCTGTGATGTGTATGCAGTGTCTACAAATTTACTAACCCCTGGTCTGTGTTTAAATGCTTTTGGCTCCATCAGCATTGGTACAGGTAAGGAGGTAAGGTTTCGTGGCAATTGGGATGAGGCTATTACATAGGCTGTCGCCTTTCTTCCATGTCTATTGACAGAAAGGAGAAAGTCATCCTGAGAAATGTAGGCTGGACCTCGGTATCTCTGCAGAATGGTGTAGCCATCATAACTTGGAATGTGGGTGTTGTTTACTTTGTGCATTTTTCTCCTTTTCATTTTCTTTGCCTTGGCCTTTCTCACTTTAAAAATCAGCACTCTGTCTTTTGTGATGGTGGTTAACACGTGGAAGTAGCTATCTGGGATCCCTTAATGCTGGCATCTAAGAGGTACTAAAAGTGGTGAGGTAGGTAAAGTGGTGTTCAAAAAAATTGCACTATATATCACAGGTATAAGGGAATTTATAGAACACACATAGTTTAAATCATACTATGATAATAATTAAACATCAGTTTAAACCTTAAAAGATCCCATTATATCCATTCTTTTTCTGCCTCTTTGTGACTGAACTCTTCTCCCTCCTTTGTGTTCATCCCCAGAAATAACATTGGCACCGAACGCTGTGTCATTCCTAACTACCCACTGTGGTTTCGCCACCTTCATATCTATATCTGAACAATGCAATTAAGTTTCGCCTGTTTTATTGAAAGCTTTGTTAAAAAAGAAGTTATGTAACACTTAAAATCTTACTCTGTGACTCTGTTCTGTAAGACTTCACCCAGTCTTTTTTCTGAGTTTGATCCTTGTAGTTGATCTTTACTCTGTTTAGTACTTAATTGTATGAGCAAGTGATTTTATTTTATCCATCCTGCTCTAGTCAGATATTTGGACTGATTCCAGGTTGGTGCATTTTTGTAGTGTCTATTCTTCAAAGGACTTTTGTAAACATACAGATCATCCCCTGGATACAAGTAGGAGTGTAAAGCAATGGCTCCCAGTGTTGTGCCTAGCCAGGACCTTTCCTAGAACGTTTCTTGGGGTGGCACCTGCCACATACTGTTCAAGCCTTTCATGAAAATCTTGTGCGTGCTAGCAGTTGAGACCTATGTTCTCAAACATTTTCCAGATGATGGATGATCAGAATCAAATGATGATTATCCTTGGTCTGCATCTCAGACATCTCTCCACCTCATCTGCCTTCTTGAGTACTTTTTATTTTGCATGGGACATGGTACTCTGCCATGATTTCAGTTTGCATTTTTCTTAATGCTGAGGAGTTTCATATATTTAGAAACATTTGGGCTCATCTTCTTTGTTCCTTCATTATCTAATTTTCCCCTCTTTTTGTTCATTTGTAAAAGTACTTTTACATAATACAGATACAAAGCGTATGTAATAGAAATGTCATCTTGAAGTTTCTAGCATTTTAAAAAAATGATATTTCATATTAGCTTCTCATGAACAATGAATATCCTCACCAAATTTATCAACCGTGTTTTTACGGTTTATACATTACCTATGAGATTTAAGGAATCTCTCTCTGCTACCACTGTCATTGATATAGTCTTTAATTTTTTTTATGTTTTGTCTTTTAAGTTAAATATTTTAGTCTGCCTGTGGTTTTATTTCATTTTAATATTCTGGGAACCAGTGAATTCATACCACTGATGGAACATTCTATCTCCTCTCAGGGGTCTGCAGTTCCCACAGAGACATTGTGGTAGTCAGCTTCCCGTTGCTGTGATAAATACTGGAAGAAAGATTTGCTTTGGCTCAGAGTTTGCGTTTTCACTCCATGATTGTTTAGCTGTCTTGCTTTGGGTCTGAGATGGCACGGAACATATTGATGAGAGAGCATGGAAGAGGAGGCTTGTTTTCTTGCCAGTGACCAGGAGACACGGAGAAAGGCGGAAAGGGGATGGAGTTCCAGTATTTCCTTCAGGGACAATCCCACAATAATTTTCTGGGCCCTGACTTCCAGTAGGGAGGGGACCGTGGACTGGAGACCATGCCTTTAACACATGGGCCTTCAGAGGATATTTCCAAGAAATAACTGTCGTGAATCAACTTTACACATATAGATAGGCTTCTTCATCAGTGTGTTGCATATTCCTGTGCCAGTACTCCACAAATATTTAGCTTTAGCAAAGTTTATCTTCAGGAATGCTTTGGGAACAATATTTGGCTTTTCGCTTTTCCACAAAGCAGAATTAATATTTTGTGTTGTGCAAAAAGTGGAACAACACAGGAACCAATCATGAAAGTAACTCAGACTCCAAATTGGAATTTTTTTAAGTCAGACCTTACCTGTCCAAAGTTATGGACTGTTGCTGTCCTCCATTCAAGTTCTAAATTATTTCATTACATAAAAATTAGACTTTATTTTTTCCATAGGTCAAGATTTATTTAGAGTTGCATATATATTTATCACTTGTTTTAGGCACCACGCATTCCTGCATTTAGCTATTATACTTGGAGCAATTTTCCTTCTAGCTGAAGTATGTATTTTGTATCTATGTTTACTGACGGTTTTTTGGTGATATTTCCTGGCTCAAGATTTTTGGAAATGACTTTGCTTGATCCTTCTTAAAAGACAATTTGCTATATATAAAATTGAAAATTGAAAAACTGAAAAATATATGCACTAAAATATAAAATTACTCAAATTACACTTTTTTGTAGATAACTGTCTTTCCTCTTTTCCCAATTATTTTTTTTATTCCATAAGATTTTTCAGTGTGTGTGTATTACTAGGAATTGAACCCAGGAGTGTTCTAAGTGTTCTACCTCAAAGCTACACTCCTAGCTTTATTTTTTAATTGCAAAACAGTCTTGCTTAGTAGCTGAGGTTGGCCTTGAACCTACAACCCTTCTGTCTCAGCCTTCCAAGTACAGAGATTACAGGTATACCTCACCAAAACAAACTTCTACTAGGATATTTAATTTATTTGTTTCTGGCTTCCTATCTATCTATTTTGTTATTATTATTATTATTATTATTATTATTATTATTATTATTTTGGTGGTACTGGGGTTCCTGGAAGCCCTTCTACCTCCGGGCTACACTCCCAGACCTATTTTATTTTATACTTTTTTTTTTTTTTAATTTGGAAACAGAGTCTCTTAAGCTAGCAGGGCTGGCTTTGAACCTGTGCGATCTTCCTGTCTTCACTGGGGGGCGGGAGGATTACAAGCATACGTCACCATGCCCAGCTTCTACTAGGATATTTTAAAACTGAATTCTTCCTTGTTTAGCCTGGTGAGGATAGGTTTAGGTGGGTGAGAACTTCTTATATGAATATCTTTGAACACTTATGAAAATGTCAGGCATTTGACCTCCATGTAGTGCTTCCTCCCATTTCTTTCTCATGTGAATCCATTATCCTACGCCAAACACCTCTGAGTCATAAATTAGACCTTCTCATTTGTATCCTCCATATCTCTTGGCCTCTTTTACACATCAGTGTCTTTCTCTTTTATCTGCATTCTGAGTCATTTCTTTGGGATTGTCTTTGTTCCAATAATTTTCTATTCATCCACTTTTACTCTATTAATTTGTATATCCTCTGTATTTAAATTTATCCCCCCTTATCCTATTCTTCATCAATAATTTTGCCCGGATTCTATGGTTCATCTTTATAATACACTTGTTTTCTTTACCTTCATTACACTCAGTTACAAAATCTCAGGCAAGCATGGTTCTAAACAATACATATTTAATGCTACTCAAACAGTTGTATTACATTCCTATTAATACACTCTTCTTTCTACTTTTCTAGACTATTTCACAACTTCTCTTCTGATCTCCAACTTCTAATTCTTTCTCCTCACCCCCAATCGTAGTAGCCGTGATTGTCACATATGGTCCACTTGTAACCCACTGATTCTTTCTCTGTACCCCTCCCAACTTTCCCCTTTAGTGTTGGAATTAAGCTCCACGAATGTTGTTTATGTTAGTTTATATCTTTTATTGTTTTTGTTTACCCCACACACAAATTGATATGTTCCATGGCAGTAGGTACTTAACAAATAAATGCCAGAAGAAAAATGAATGATTATTTCATATAGAAAGTGAACTGGGACAGAAAGACAGGGTTTGTGTGCAGTACTCAGAGGCAGGGCTGAGGGAGGGAGTGTGTCAGGAGTGACGTACTGCTCAAGCAGGTAAACTAATGTTGAAGAATGGGCATCTGATTTAAACAAAAAGTCACATTACACAAAGAGATGTAAATACAGATTTTCTGCTATATACTAAAATCAGGTTTTCAGAAATAGTTTTCTTAAAGTGACTATTTCCTGCTGAAATAGCTGTTGAAACATCTTCATCAGGTTTGTGCAGAAATGACAATATAAATGAATGAGAAATGTATGTATTATTATACCAATTTAGTTATAAAAGTTGACCATAAGAAGAAAAAGTTCAAATGGATGCTTGCTTCTAATTATGAAGAAAAATTGAAAAAAATGGGGAAAGATTGCCCTCTCTCTTTCTCTTATTCTCATATTCTCCCTCCTCTCTCTCTCTCTCTCTCTCTCTCTCTCTCTCTCTCTCTCTCTCTCTCTCCCTCCCTCCCTCCCTCCCTCCCTCCCCTCTCTCTCTGGCACACACATCCACAATTATCTCTCAAAGAAAACATAAAACACTAGCTCTATAACCTCTGTATCAAATAGGGTTCCTTAAGTAGAACATTGAAGGAACGAATCTCAGTGGTACAGGACTATAATCCCATTTTGAGGTCAGTGCACTGTAACTTAGTGAAACCCTCAGAAACTTAGACCTTGTGTCAAAATAAAACATAAAAGGGCTGGGGGTATAGCTCAGAGGTAGAACACCCCTGTATTCAATATTTACAATGGAGAAAGACTATTTGAAGTGTTTTATTTTTAAAAAGTAAGAATAAGTCAGAAAAATGATAGAAGTACATTGACAAGTCTTAATGCTTGGAGGTATGCTTAGGTATTTGATAAATAGAGTGTATTATTTGTAGTCCTGCAATATTTAGCAATATAACATAAAATGTTATTTGTTACATAGAAAAAGAATATGATATATCAAATATATATATATCAAAATAATACTACTATTAAAACTTGAAACATAACACAAAAAATAAGTGATAAATGTAAATTTCCGCAAAATATCTTTAAGTGTTAGCAAAAAGATACAGTAATGTATTAAAAGGTGGTTGTGTCTTAGCAAAGTGGAGTTTCTCTGAGGGAAACAAGGTTGTTCCTTTATTAATTATAAATATACTATCTCAGTGTCCTAAATTGAAATATAAAAATCCCCCATATCACTTTAGAAGATATCAAAAGCACAGTTGGTCAGTTACTATCATACCTGACTGAAGTTACAATAATCATGAAATAAACTGTTGTAAGAATTGGCGAAAGTATTCCTGCTTAAAGAAATGTTTTTATTAAGTGTGGAGCAGATACCTAAGAATGTTTTGTAAATATATAGAATATATTAAGGATAAAGGTGAGTAACTGTATATGAATTTTGTAGTATTAAAAATGGTGTGTGTATATATGTGTTCTCAATGCAATATGCTTTTCATAGCTCAAACAGAAAAGCAACATCATGTTTAATGTAGAAAAATGGAACACTAGAAGCATTTTCATTAAGGTCAGAAATTAGACAGTAATATCCCTCTCAACAGATTTATTTAACATTGCATTGTAGAAGTAATGAAATTAAGCAAGAAAAAAACAATGTTATAAATATTAGAAAACAGATGAGATTCCTTATTTGTAGTTTGTATTCTTAGAAACCCTTGAAGACTTAAATAAGAAGTTATTAAAAACAATAAAAATTTATGAATGAGGCTAATCTAAATATCTAAAATATTCAAATGATTAACTTTTGGATATATACTATGACCAGTTTCAAATTTTTTTATTTATATAATGACAAAAATAAAATATATAGTTACAGATAGAAAGCTTTACCAAGTTAGAAAAAAAGTTGCTAGCAATAAAACAATACAACTTTTGCAATGGAAAATTCAATATTTATGATATTGTTCACCTATTCCAAGTTAATAGGTTGCAACAGTGACTTTCTCTTACTAGCTGACAGCTGATAACTACAAATTATCTTATTTCATCTTCCAGACTTGTGAATTCAAAAAGAGAGGATCAAAATTTGAAGTAATTTGCCCAAGATTTCCCTCCTGTCTCTTGCACTCCTCAGGTGTTCTCGTTTATCCTAATTCGTGTGGTCCTTGGAGGCAGAGCTGACCTCCTTCCCTTTCAGGTCTCTCCATCTTCTGCAATGGAGGTTCTTGTGTTTAAACCCCAGATGCTCACCTGTCCTACGGCAGGGGATATGGGCTTCAGGAGATGGTAGAGCTTGGACTGGCAAAAGCATACCTTATCTGATGGCGAGAGTGCTAGCCTGTTATGACCTTACCATCCCCAAATGGGCATATTTTAAAAGAGAATTTGGAAATCTGATATTATTTGTCCAAATTACCCGGATTTTTAAATTATTGACAACCAATTTAAAAAGCAATCACTTTTCTCCAGTTAAGTAGACCACACTGTTAGCACAATGTGCTCATAACTCTAGATTTTTCTGTAATGCTTTCCCCAAATTCTCGTACCCCAAAATCATGGAACAAAAAATAAATAAGAAAAAAAGAAAATTAAATAAGAAAAAAGGAAAATGTGTCTTCAAGGTGGAAGGTTACTTTCTTTCAGTGGGACTGGCCTAGTCATGCAGTACTCTTACTTGGCTGCTAGTTCTAAAAGGAGTTAATTGTGTGTGTGTGTGTGTGTGTGTGTGTGTGTGTGTGTGTGTGTACACCATGCAAACTAGTATCTGTTTTTAATTGTTCCTGGGTTATTCTTCTCAAGTCGATGGGTAGGAATTTCAGATTCCTCTCCTACTGTTTTATCCAGCAATCACATGATCTCATGTATTTCCCAATCAGGTCTTTCTGGTCACTGTTTGGAATTTCGAACTGTATATGATTCCTCTGGCGTTATTGCTGCTTTTTGTCTACAATTTCATCAGACCCCTGAAAGGCAAAGTCAGCAGCACCCAGGGCAGCCAGGTGAGCAAAGAAAGATTCAAGCCATCCTGGCATTTGATGACTGGGAAGTGTGTTAAGTCACTGTCAAATCACACCATGGTTTACAGACAGCCTCACCTACTTAGGCCCTTTGCAACTCAGTGAGACCCTGTTTCAAAATACAGAATAAAAAATTGGGGGGTAGAATGTCCCTGGGTTCCATTGCAAAAAAAAAAAAAAAAAGAATTACCTATTACATAGCTGAGACTTCTAAACTGATTTTAACAACCCCATGAGCAGCACAGATGGTACCAGACCCAAGTGGGCAAGTCCACATCAGAGCCCTGAGTTCCCTTCTTTTCCTTGTCCCTCCCAATCCTGGAGTCCAAGGAAAACCATGATCTCATCCAGCAATCTATAGCTTTTCCTTAAGATGGATTATATCCACACGGATACACTTTCTATTGTCTGCTAATTTAGTAATGTCCCACCCAGAGAACGAACAGTTATTATAGTCATGATCCCAGCACTGAGGCAGTATAGCATTCTCAATCTTAACACAGCAGTGCGCTTATTGGTCAGGATGAGTACAATACTGTCCAAGTTGGTGGTGCATTTCTGAAGCCAGATGCCTTCAATGGGCCCTCCCCTCAGAGCTTTATTTCTACACGAGTGTTATAGAGCTCCTGCATGTCCTTTATAAACTTGCCGCAGTGGCCTTGAACTTTAAAAAACAGCATTTTAAGAGGTTATCATGAATTTTTATACGAGTGCTTAAATTCCATAGAGAAAGTGAACAATGAGTATGTGTTTTGCTTGCATTGGACAGTTCTGGTCCAGGCTTCATTAACAAATTGTGGGGTTTCCTTCCAGGAAAGCACAGATGTGGACGATGAGGACGAGGATGATGACAGGGTGAGTTTGCCCAGGGAATGACCTCCAAAGGACATCCATGGGGGCATCAGAGTGCGCTCTACCAGATTCTGTCTCTCTTTTTTTTAAATTATTATAAATCATACAGTAATACTGCCACTTTTTAAATCAGGATCTCGTATTTATCATTTCTATTTGTTTCTTTATTCAAGCCTATTAATAGTTGCAATTACCCATCCTATCTTACAAAGATTTTTATTTTTCAGTTGGTCAATGATAATTGTACAGCTCTACGGGTATACAATGTGATGTTTGGGCCTGCTCTAAAATTTTAAGAAATAAGATGGAAAGGGGGTAAAACATAAGGAAGATCTGAAATTTTCTACAAAGCCAACCAATAGGAGGCCTTTCGTTGGATGCCAGCCAAGCTCAGCCTTCCCCTTTGTAGATAAAAGGTAGCCTGGGAAGTCAAGAGCAAATCAAGTGCGATTGCTGCTCCTCTCAGGTTCAGGGCTGCGCTCTGTGGGGTGGTCACCCACTTCCGTGCCTGTCACTTTCCCAGCTGTTGCTGGCAGCACTTTCAGCTATATGTCTGTGTACATCTGTCCTTTTCCTTCTCTTGGGAGAATCTCTCAAATCTGCTGCTTTTGTTGTCATTACACTTTCAGACAAACCTTCTGGAATAAAATAAAAAAAAGCAAAGTGCCAAATGAGAGGCTTCTAACTTAATGGACTTTCAGTCCCCAAACCTGTGGGGCTGGTGACGGGTTAGGATAGAATAGGCTTGCGGGGGAGGAGAGGGCAGAAGGGAGAGAGTTAGGAACAAGTATGCAATGTAATTGCCCATCGGATGGAAATTAATTCAAAGACCCTGGCTCCTTGACACAGAGCCTTAAAATTAATTGAGTGGACCAGATGGTTCTGCCCATTTGAAGCACAAGGGGTAGGTTCCAAAGTAACTCATATTTGTTGTGCTAAGATGCTTCTGAATAGAAAAATAATAAAGAATCCCACCTATAGAAAGGGAATGTTCCTTTCTCAGATTAGAGGTGATTGGCAGTCAGCTCTGGAATCCGTAAGAGCAGTTCTCATGTGATGAAGTCATTGCATAGCAATAGTCACGGCCCATTTCGTGTACCCCGTTGAGATGTTTGACTACAATGCACCAATAAAAAATTAAAAAAAAAAAATAGTCACGACCGAGCTAAAGTGTAGACGGCCATGTTTTATTGAAGAAAACCACAATTCTTAATGAAATTGTTGAAAACCTTTAAGAGGTACTGGTCGTAAATCTAGGCTTCCTGTTCCCCTGAATGGCCATTTAAAATTGGGGATGCCCCCTCTCTCCTCCTTAGCTTTAGTTATTTGCTGGAATAACTCATAAGGAAAACATTCCCATTCACTTGTTTATTTTGAAGGATGCAACTCAGGAATGGTGAATAGCAGTGCTGCCTAAGGGAAGATTGGACAGTGAAACAGAACTTAAATGCCTCTCTACATACTGAATCCCTAGATTCTCCAAAGAGTCACCAACAGAGAAGCCTCTGATGCTATTTTTCACTCCTTCATCGTTTTCCTGAAGGCTTCCTTAAGTAGCCATTGGTGATTAAACCTTTGGCTGCGGTGATTAAGCCCATCTCCAGTCCCTTCCCTCTTTCTGGAGGTCACATGGATTGAACAAGATATGCCTGCAAGTTCCAGCTCTCTCATCATGTGGTTGGTTTCCCTGGAAACCAGTTCCCCCATTTTGTAGGACTTTCCAGACACCATCTCATTACCCTGTACTCAGGTGTGATTGAAAAGAGGCTTGGTATGAATAGCAAGAGTCTCCTAAACTTCACCTTTCCTAGTCCTGGTTCAAGTCCTAGGAACAAAATCAAATGAAACAAAATACACTCCTACCACTCTTGTCGCTTAGGCAGTTCTAAGAGTTTTGGAAGCTCTGGCCAGGAGCCAGGAACAAAGACCAAATATATGTTTCTTATTATATCACAATATCACAGTAGGAAAAATTCTACATTTTATAAACCAAAGCTGGGAAGCAAGGATGACTTCTTTTTGTTGGGTCAAGTGTGTTTAAATGAGCCACCCAAGGAACAGTATCTCATCCACCCTTTCTGGACGTTGCCAGGTCCCTTGGCCCATCTGTTACAGGAGAGCTTTCAACAGGATAGCACTGCCTACAGAAGTGTTGCTCAGAAACTGGCGGGCAACAGAATTAGGCCACAACCTGTAGAGCAGGGTTGTCCAGGTCTGATGCTGCACCGAGGAACCTCGCGAGCTTCCTGGTTGTGAGGTCAGAGCCATTTGGGCCGTGCTTCAAGTTGTTCTGGGCAAGGGTGACTGATCAAAGAGTCAGGACAGCAGCCCCTGCTGGTGTGAGCCCAAGGGTGTTCACCCAGCATGGCGCTGCACGCAGCGGCACTGTCTACTGCCCCGTTTTGAGAGGTGTGCGGCAGGGCTCTGTCTTCTCCGGGGCAGGCTCATGCTTGGAAAGATTTTAATTATAGTACCGCAGAGCCTTTCAGTGGCCAGACCCTTATCATTTCACTTCTATAGAAATGAACTTAGAGAGTAAAAGCTTGACTTTGGTATTATCCTTGTTTGTTTGTTTGTGTGTTTAACATACCTTTTCGTAGCTAAGGGAGAATGGCAAACATTTTAGTCTTTGTATCATTTCAGCCTCCCTTCTCTTAGAGATTTGTTAATTTAAATAGATATTCAGCTTCACTGCTTGAATTTGCATCTCCCTTCCTCCCTCCCTGCCTTCCTTCTTTCATTCCACCCCCTCTCCTCCTCCTTCCCTTCTCTCCTCCTCTTCCTCCTCCTTTTCTTCCTTTTCCTCCTTTTCTTCCTCTTCCTTCTCCTCCTCCTTCTTCCTTTCTGTCTTTCTCTCCCCCCACCATTGTCTCTCTCTCAATCCATATCTCTTTTTTCTTTCATGGGATTTAACCAAGGGGCATCCTACTTCCGAGCTCTACAACAGCCCTCTTTATTTTTCTTTTCTTGAAACAGGAGCCTGTAAGGTTGCTGAAAGTCTCACTATATCGGTGAGACTCTCCCCAAACCTGCAATCCTCCTGTCTAAGCCTCTGAATTACTAGGATTAGAGACATGCTCCACCATGCCAAGTGCCCACCTGTAATCCAGCGTATCATTTCTTCTCCATCTATAGCTGCCTCTACCACTGCAATGTGCACATGTGTCCTTGACTGGGTGCCGTGGCTAGATGGCTCCCTGCTACAGTGGACTGTGAAGGGTCGGGTCATCCCCACTGACCTCTCTGGCTTCTGTTGTGTGTTAGACATGACAGACCATGCTTCTGGGAACTGTAACACACCCAGGCCAAAAGGAACTGTTTACAATTTATAAACACACAGCCATTTCAGGCAAACCCAGAGGAGGAGACAAACTCTTTTCTACCCAAGCTATCCATCTTGGAAGTGACACCGGTTAATTGCCATCACCCCCTTCCACCACATACCACGGCAGATGACTATGGAAGATGAAAGGCTGTCGGCCCCTTGGCCCAGCTTCCTCGGGGGATGGATACACTCCCATCTCCTGCCTGTCTGGGAGGTACAGACCAGGCCGTAGTCTGGGGTCTGTCACACTGTACTGTCTGCAAAAGGGATTGCTCTAACATGACATCAGTGCAGCCTCTTGCTCCTTGCCCTTGTTCAAAGTCCACAGTGGTGATGTGTCTTAGATTAGACTCCACAGTCTTGCCTTCTTTTCTCTGGCAAGCTTTCAGTGACAGCATAGAAGTTTCAGGTAACTAGACTTTTTGACTTTGAAGACTTGAACACAGGCTAAATGTTAAAGAGAGGAAAACCTCCTTCCTTCCACCTGATGACCCATGTAAGAAACAGCTTGTTGCAACTGCGGTTTGCTAGGGACCCCAGAACAAGCAGATAATGGCTATGTTCAGCTACCAGCAATCAGTTGACATTTACTATTTGTATTAGATTCCATATGTGAAAACCTTCCATGTGGACCTTATTTGTATGGGTGGATTACAATGAAAATTGCATTAATTTTCTACGCAGTAAAGGTCAGTAATTGAAGCATGGACCAAGAAACTATTATATAAAATGCTGTACCCATCCTTAGGAAAGATCATGCAAGACAATACTATCTTGTTTTCATTGTTGAAGGTATAAATACTTGTATTAAGACTTTCTTTTTCCAGCCCAACAATCACTTACATAGAATATTTCAACATTTACTATTAACTTCAGGAAGAAGAAACCATAGGGCCGTGTAATAAAGGAAATTAAACATATTCTTATTAGAAAGATACTACATTGATTGTGGATTGGTTTGTTTAGAACTAGGCTGTCAGAGGACTCAAATATCTGTCCTTTTAGAGTAATCAGTGTGGCCGTAATTGCTTGACATAGTATATGGAAATTATATTGCATCCTCTATATCGGTTATGAATTAAAAACACTCATGGGTATTTTTATTTAAGAAAACAAGAAATATCTAGTACATTCTGATCAATTGAGGAGCAGTTTATAATAACAGTATACAAATGAATTTATACTTCTTTACAATATTCACAAATCAGGATGTCATCAAAATTTAAACACATGTAAGCCATCAACTTCAGCACTAAAAATGATTCTCCATCCCCCAAACCAATTAGTGCCTCCATCATGGATAACATTTTTTTTAGAAGGAGAAACCCAGGGCAAATGTGGTCAGGAGTTCTCATTGCAAATTAACCCGCACAGTCCTTTCAGTGGGGTGGTTAGATCCACCATGGCTCATCCCCTGAGTTCCCTCATTCCAGAGAGAGAAGATAAGCTATTATCCTTACCCAGGAAGATTATTGTTCATGAAGAATACCTTGCAGTGTCCTAGTGAGAATAATTTTTCTGGTCATTCTTTCGGGCCCTAAGAATGCCTAAAATGTAGTAAACAAGTTTAATCAGTCATTTTTGTTAAGTATTCCATAAGCAGTATTACTTAAAGATGATAAAGTATTGTATTTTTATGAAAACAAAAAGGCAAATGTATCTTTGCGTGATCAACATTAGTTGTGTGTGTATATGTGTGGTATATACACACACATACCACACACAATTTCACAGAACATACAAATTGTATACAGGGTGTATTGTACAAAACCCACCTAGTTTTTAAAGTATTGAACTACAAATGGTCATTCTGGTTTGGTTAAGTCCTTTTAATTTAGTTTTATGTTTTTTTTAGAGCTGAAGTGATTTAATTGCTAACATTTTTACTATTCCGTTGTACTTTCAAAATTTTAATGGAAGCCGGGTGTGGTGGCGCACACTTGTAATCCCCGCGCTTGGGAGGCAGAGACAGGAGGATTGTGCAGGTTCAAAGCCAGCTGTGCTGTCTTAAGAGACCCTGTTTCCAAAAATAAAATAGGTCTTGGAGTGTAGCCCGGGGGTAGAAGAGCTTCCAGGAACCCCAGTACCACCAAAAAAATTTAAAAAAAATTTAATGGTAAGCAGATCACAACCAATTATTTATTATCAAGTTCTCGGTGTTCTAAATGAAAGAGTATCTTCCCAAGTGTATATTGCTCCTTAAACATATCAAATTGCTCACAATTCTTCTTACAAATCAAACTTTCATTTTTTTTTAATTTTTGAGGTGTGTATATGTAAAAAAAAAAATAGGACAGGGTATAGCTTAGAGGTCAAATGCCCCTGGGTTCCATCCTCAGACCTGAAAAAAAAAATCAAACTTTCATTTTTCTTTTCATTTCTGAGGTGTGTATATGTATGTGTATGTTACTGAGGATTGAGCCCAGGGACATTTTACTTCTGAGCTATATTCTATTATATATATTCATTTATTTAATGTGTATATGTGGTGCTAGGGATTGAACCCAGGGACAGTCTACCTCTGAGCTATACCCCCAGCCCTATTTTTTTATTCTTTATTTTGAAACAGGGTTTCACTAAGTTGCAGAGGAGGGCCTCACTATGTAGCTAAGGTTGGTCACAAACCTGGATCTTCCGGTCTCAGCCTCCCAAGTACTGGGATTACAAGCATGCATCACCATGCCAGGTTTATTTTTAAATTTTCAAATGTGGTCTTACTAAATTGCAGAGGGCCTTGCTGAGTTTGAGGCGGGCTGCAAACCTGTGTTCCTCTTGCCTCAGCCTCCCAGCTACTGAGATTGCAAGCATATGCCACCATGCCCAGCTGAAATTTCCATTCTTAAATGGGTTTGACTTCATTAATTTTTTTAAAAGTATTCGCAAAGTTGTATTAATCTAGCATTTGGAAGTGTTCAGAGTTTTCCATTTTCTATCACACGAATTTTCCTAGTTCTTGTAGATGTTATTTGTAATATCTACTATCAAGATTGTACTTTGTATGTTACTTTCAAATATTGTGAAATATGATATACTAGCCTATAAATTGCATGAAATATTTATCCTCCTGTTAGCTAATATGTACTAATAGAATAGAGTTCCAAAGCTCTGGTTTTTTTAGCAGTCTATGCTACATTGAGATGTTTAATTTTTCACTGCCTAAAGTTACTTCAAGCTAAGGCAGAATGCACTGAGCATTGTGGGTAATTGCCAATTATTCACAAGTCATTTTTCCTGAGCATAGTAACCGTTCTTCTCTTTCCTAATGAAATTCCCATTTCAATGTGGGTCATCCTAATTCCCAATTATCTAACAAGTTCACAAGAGAATTATTAGATGATTTATAAGAAAATCAATAGATAACTTAGATAATTTATGGGAAGGTGGGAACACCACTTTCTTTCTCAAGGAAAAGTAAGATAAATGAAACAAAATAAATACTTTAAAACATGGTTAATAAGAAATAATTAAATGAATGAAAATAGAAGTATTTAGGGTCTTCACAATTTTCTGGCTTTTTTCCCCTCTCACCTACAACTCAACTCCATTCAATAAATTTGATATTATTTTCCTTATCTACAAACAAAACAAATACAGGTAAATAAAAATTAAGTAACCTTGTCTAGGTTTCTCAGCCAATCTGCTAAACAAGATTCTAACCTAGATCATCTCTCCTAGATCTTATTTTCTGCTATGCGACATCATATTGAAGTGAGCATAGCATTAATTTATTCATCTTTTTTCACATTATCAGCAACACGTATTGATTGACCTCTCTGTATCACAGTCTCTATGAGTAAGGAGATTGGGACTATAATTAAGATTCTTATACTAAGTACTGTGATTCCTCTTCCCTGAAACTTTGCAGGCTATGCTGGACAGTCGAGGAGATGCTTGGGAAGTCAGGTCTGCTAATAGGGTTAATGTCTTTGTTGAATTGTAGGGTGATAATTACTTTTTGCATTTCTTGATCACACAAATATGTTGCCCTAGACCATTTCTCCCATTTGAAAAGATGGTTAAGTCAGCAACTGTGGCTTATTGTGTATATATAACACAACTCTTACAGATACGGAAAACCACTGGCTTTGTTAGCCTTGTGATGGCATAGAACAGCTTTTGGTGAAATCAGTCTACCAGGGTCTAAGTTTCAAATATTGTTTTTCAAACCTGCTACCTGTCCTTTTAGTTGTGAGTTGTAATTATCTTCCTATTGGGGTTGTGGCGAATCCATTCTAGTTTGTCAACTCTCATTCGATACCAGGACAGGTTCTGCCACGAGCCAAACACACATACAGGTGCTTAAGTAAGTGAGCGCTTTAGGTAATGATCAGATAGAGGGTACAGAGCCACTTAGAAATTATACTGATTCAAAACCCAAACACTTATGTATATTTCCCAAAGTAAAAGAACTATTTAAGAAAAACGCTTTCTCCAGGAATACAGATTTTCCCCTAACCACTCCTTCTCATTTTTAGAGCATGCACCATGGTGTTGAAGTGTGTGTGTGTGTGTGTGTGTGTGTGTGTGTGTGTGTGTGTATGCACACGCGTGCACACACGCCTACAAAATGCCCCATGGGAAGAAATTCTAAAGACTATTCCCAGTGCATTAAGCTGGGAACCATTTTAATCTCCTATATCAGAGATGTCACTTCTCGTTCTCTGTTATGACAATTACCAATAATTTTTTTTCCTTTTCACGTGAAATGCCAGTCAAATTATGTGCAATGCTTATAATTCTTCAGTTTTTCAAATTGCAAGCTTTTAATTGTCAATGGGATGAAACAGACCACGTGAATTCCTGTTGTCTAAAGTCACATCCTTGCATCTTGAGTTGAGGTGGCTGTAATTACTGGGAGGATCTTGAGATAAATTTTTGCACTGATCCCTTTTGGGACTCCTGTGCGTTCTGTGACAAACACTTCTCAAATTTTAAGCATGTCAAAGGATTTTTCCTGACAGGGTCAATTTTGAGGAATATCTCTCTGGTTTTGCTTAGATAATTAATAGAGAAATGAGACTTTTTCTAAAGCAGAACATGCAGGAGAAGATATAAAGTAACACACTGCTTATATAATTAATTCTCAGTTGTAAATTCATTTTGATGGTGTTAATTCTCTCCCAGAGGCTCGAAGCTAGTTTATTGCAGTGTCTCATTGGAGACATGTGGAAGGCAACAAGGCCTTAAGGAAGAAGAAGAAAAAACACTTGCCTTCTGATGTATTCTTTATATTTTTATTTTGTTTCTATATAATGAACAGCTATAATCCACCACAGACACTTCACTTGTTCTTAATTCAACCATTTATAAAACTTAGTCAAAACACTCAATCCTTTTGGCATTTTATAAACAAATACACTTTAAAAATAGTAATCCTGCATTTAACTCCATATCAGATACACTTTTAGTTATGGAGTTGGAGCTTGTCATTATTTTTCTTATAATCCCAGTGTCAGTCTTTCCTTATAGTTTATTTAAAAAAAAAATACCAAGGAAGATCATGAAGTTGAATTCTGGATTACCAAAGTTCCATGCCACCTCACTACTTTTATTTGGTGATAGATGCTTGCCCATAATGTTGACACTAAATCATGTAAATTGTCCTTACACCTCTGCATTATTTTTGCAGGTTCTCATTTGACAAGTAAAATCCGATTCAAGTATAGGAACCTAAAACTGTGTTTAGACACAATTATCTTCTTTGTTTAGTGACTCCTAATGGCCATCACTATTTTTATTATACATTTTCTTGTATGAAGTAGAAGTCTCAATGTGAACAGAAAATATAAACACATGTGACTGCTATTCTGCCATTCAGTATAGAGCCCTCTTAGTCATCTTAGGCAATTTGGTAGCAGTAGATGCAATGTTGTGTTTGCTAAACTGTGTTATCACCACATTCCCTGGTTCAATCTGAAAAGTGTAAATAAAGTCAGCATGATGTGGATGGAACTGGCAGATGATCTCTTCTACAACTGAGGACAACATGAGTAGACTTGTCCTGGAAGAGCATTTCTTTGGAAACTTAAATTAACCCCAGTACCCCTTCGACTAGACAGAAGGCTGTTTTTCTTTGTCTCTTAAGAGTGTAGCAGGAAATTATTTTGCATGTGTGATAACATTTAATTTTTTACCAACCAGGGCAAGGATTATGATCTGTTTTCTAGAAATGCAACTAGGACTCAAAGAAGGCAGAAACTTAACATGATCACTACTGTGGACTGGATTTGTCTTGTGTCTCCCAGGAATTCATGAGCTAGAAGCTTGGTCCCCAATGTAGAGATGTTGAAGAGGTAGAACCTTGGAGAGATGGGTGCTAATATAGGTACTAGGTCATAGGGAACAGCCCAAAGGAGGACATAATGCAGGTGTTATAGAATGATGCTCTCCAGAGCAAGAGTTATGAAGTAAGATCACCACATATGGTTGTCCCCTTCTGCAGGCAACTGGTTCCCTTTCTGTTTCTCAGCCACGCTGTGACACAGCTAGAGAGCTTTCATCAGGATGTTGGTACAAGCTGCTTGGATCATCTAGCCACTGGAATTGTGAGACAAACATTTTACTTGTCACCCAACCTCAGATATTTTGTCAGAGCAATACACATAATGGGTTAATACAGCCTCAAATCTAGTAGAGAATAGAACCAGAGTTGCACCGAGGTCTCTCTGACTCCATAGCCTGCTATAGAAGCACATGTACCTCAGTTTCTTATCAATGGAAATAATTACACCATGCACTGTATGTTTTCATTGGTATTTTGGTGGCTATTACTAAAGTAAAAAGACACATAAATCAATCTTCCCTCCTTCCCTCCCTCCCTCTCTCCTTCTCTCCTGTTCTGGGAATTGAACCTTAGGGATCGCACATGTCAGGCCAAGTGTCTTATCACTGAGCTATACCTTCAGCCCTTTTTATTTTTGAGACAGGGTTCCTCTAAGTTGCTAAGGCTGGCCTCAAACTTGCAACCTCCTGCCTTAATGCAAAGTGGCCGGAATTATAGGCATGTACCACTGAGCCTGACAGATGTTACATCTTATTTTTAAAAAGATAAAAATTCTTTGTTGCAACAAGATAAAAGAACATTTGCTACTCTAGTGATAAACACATTTCCAAAACATGTAGGCTTATGGAGTTGGTATATTTTAGGATATTTAAGGTTTTATCTAAGTTTTCATCTGTTGGAATAAATAACCTCTGGTTGCCTACGAGACTTTTAAATAAGAAAGGAAAGAAACGTTTGTTTTACAGATATGGTCAAAAGGTATTATGTAACATTCTCATAGAAACTGGGCGAAACAATGATGGGAAGAAACAGATAGAAATATGTACATTAAATTGGAAGCAGAGAGAGGGAACCAGCACCCCTAGAAACCAAAGAACAGATTGCAAAAGGAACAAATAGCTGAATGCCAACTTGTAAAATATACACCCAAGACTTAAAGGACTTCTTAGACTGGAGAGGATATTTGCTTTCTTGTTAATAGTCTTGGACTGTGTCACATACATGTGAGCATAGGCAAATATAAACATAGTCAAATCCCTTAACCTGTTGGACTCTGGTTTCCTATACATAGGAGTACTTGTCTTGTAGGTTATGCAATATAATGACATGTTGATGGTGTAAAAAGGCTATCACTTACAGTGCAGAGAGAAGACTATAACTAATGTGAAAGAACAGAGATGTGATGCAAACCTAGGGAACTAAAGCGGTAGCCAATGTGGACTGGCATCCTTAGTCTTCTCAGAATCAGAGCTGGGTGTGATGGTGCACACCGTAATCTCAGTACTTGGGAGGTCAAGACAGGCTCTCAGGCTCGAGGCTAGCCTCAGTAAATTAGCAAGACCCCATTAAAAAAAATACACATACACACCTCCAATATATATATATGGCTGGGTGGAGGTATAGCTCAGAGGTAAAATGCCCTGATTGCAATGCCCAGTACCAAAAACAAAACAACATAGCCTTTCTGTCAGTCTTTTGGATTTATGAGGCCTAGAATCTTCCAGCTGTTAGCTCCCAGGTCAATGTATATAACCCTGTGACACTGTTATAAACCTGCTGTCCAGCTCTTTCCCTGGGCTCTTCCATTTCTCCATCAAAGGAAAACTGTAGCAGTACCCAGCTAAGTACGTGCTACAATGTTGAGTGCTGAGAACAGACTCAGATAAAGCAGCCTGGTCATATGTGTTGATCATCAGTTTCAGCAGGAAAGGGCAGGATAGAGAGTTGTGGAAGAGGTTAGTGACATGTCTAAGTATGAAGATATGTTCTTGTAACGTGGAAGTTACCATTTCTTGGTCAACGCATAGACATTGTTCAAAGGGCAGTTAAGTCTTTAAGAAAATAGATACTAGGTTTACTACCAATCATAGTGGTATCTGCCCTCATATATATCATATATAATATGATATATTATATAATATATATTATATCATATTATATATGAGTAGCAGATGCCTTGTACAGGGATTCTAAGGGAGGGGTGGAAATGCATGAAAAAATGTTTCTCCTCCTTGTTCAGAAGAATAATTGGGAAATAATTGATCCATTTCTATGCTAATACATTTCAAGGGAAATTGATTTAGTTTTATCACATGTCCTCGTTTTCCCAGAAAGTTCCCATTTGCTACTTTTCCCCACTTCAAGTGTTGTATGTTATATTTCTACTTAAACAATCTGCAATAATTATACTTTCTTTTTTAATGGGGTAGGAATTTATTTTTATTTATTTTGAATTTTTTATGGGTGCATTGTAGTCATACATCTTAATGGAGTACAAGATGGTGGAGACATACATACATGCATACATCACCCAATTAGCCCTTCCCCAGTTCCACCCATTCCCTCCCCCTCCTTCTCATGTTTGGCTTAGTGAGTGCCATTGATATTAAAGAACACCATGTGCATTAGAGAATTTTCCTCTTCCCCCTCCCATCCCCTGAGTTAGGTTGCCTTTTTTACTCATCTATA
Source organism: Muscardinus avellanarius (assembly GCF_963383645.1). Taxonomy (NCBI): domain Eukaryota; kingdom Metazoa; phylum Chordata; class Mammalia; order Rodentia; family Gliridae; genus Muscardinus; species Muscardinus avellanarius. The sequence continues at coordinate 154,580,508 of NC_137788.1, forward strand.
ATATCTTCTTCTTTGTACACAGTTAATCTTAGGATGACCCGTTTTCTACCTAGCTTCCTCATATTAGGGAGAGCATTCAATTTCTTATTTTTTGTGAATGACTAATCTCACTTAGCATAATGCCCTCCAGTTCCATCCATTTCTTATAAATGACATAATTGTGTTCTTTATGGCTGAGTAAAATTCCATTGTGTACATGTTCCATAGTTTTGTAATCCTTTCATCTGTTGATGGACATCTTGTCTGGTTCCATAGTTTGGTGATGGTGAGTTGTGTAGCTCTGAACATAGATATGCATGCATTAGTTTGGTAGTTTAGTTTCATTTCTTTTGGGTAGATACCCAGAAGTGGTATTGCTAGATCATATGGCAAGTTCATTCCCATTCTTCTGAGGATCCTCCATAGAGTTTTCCAAAGTGGTTGCACTAATTTGCAATCCCACCAACAATGTATTAGTGTTTCCACTTCTCCACATTCTCACCAGCATTTGTTGTTTGTGTTTTGAATGATTGCCATTCTAGTTGGAGATAGGTGAAATCTCAGGGTAGTTTTGATTTGTATCTCTTTGATTGCTAAAGATGTTGAGCATTTTTTTCATGTATTATTGGCCATTTGAATTTCTTCTTTCGTGAAGTGTCTATTTAGTTCACTAGCCCATTTTCTGATTCAGTTATTTTTCTTAGTGATGAGTTTCTTAAGTTCTTTGTATATTCTAGATAATAGTCTTCTATTGGAGGAGTAGTTGGGAAAAATCTTCTCCCATTATGTTGGCTCTCTGTTGAGGTTTTTTATAGTTTTCTTTGCTTATACAGAAGCTCTTAAGTTTCATGCAATCCCACACATTGATTTGCCTTTTAGTTTCTTGTGCTACTGGGGTCTTGTTGAGAAAGTGTTTACCTGTGCCTATATGTTGCAGTGTTGGACCTTTACCCTCTTCAAGTAGCCTCAAGGTCTTTGGTTTAATTTCTAAGACTTTCATCCATCTTGAATTTGACTCTTGTGCAGGGTGAGAAAGAGGGATTTATTTCCATTTTCTCCATAGGGTTAATCAGATTTGCCAACACCATTTGTTGAACAGGCTATCTTTTTTTCCAGTGTTATGTTTTGGCCCCTTTGTCAAAAATCAATTAGATCTAAGTACAGATTTGGTTCTGAATCTTCTATTCTGTTCCATTGGTCTATGTGTCTGTTTTTTGTGCCAATACCATGCTGTTTTTATTATTATGGCTTTATAGTATAGTTTGAAATCCAGTATTGTGATGCCTCCTGCATGATTTTGTATACTTTCAACTGATGCTTTCAATTTCTTTTATGGTCCTTACTAGCAGTCTTAGTAAGAGTTCTCAAAGGATAGCAGCAGATTAACAAACACCCAGGTATAACTCATTTTTAATTTTCTCTTTCCAGGGGCTGAGTAACTACCATGTAGCTCTAAAGACTTTTGCTGGTAAAACACTGTCATCTCAGATGGCTAAGCCCTTCTCGTCTCAGGCAGTGATAGAAATTACATTTTTCTCATCCCCCATCACCACGTGGTATCAGCCAATTTTGCCAGGCCTGTAACCAGGGCCTATAAGATGAAATCAGCTTCTGAGCTGCTGGTTCATAAGAGTTAGTGGGAAGCTGGGAAATCATAGGGAAAGTAGAGGTTAAAGATATTTTGCATTTAAGCTGTCTTGCTAAGAGAATTAAAAATAGCTTTCAAAAACTATTAGAATGCTTCTTTTTTACCCATCAAATTGAGTAAATATGAACTTTGAAAGAAGTTTTACAATCCTTTTTCACTAAGTTATAAAACACAAATATGGTGAATAATCAAGTACCAATTTCCCATTTCTATAGATAGTTGTCTATGAACAAATCATAGCAAACTGATGATTTTTTTTTTCTATTTTTTAACAACCTCAAGGGTCCTGGTCATGTCATTGACATGCTCAAACCTGTCACTCACCTGATGGATCAGTCTCAATACAATGACTACTTAAGCAGAAAGTAGACACTAAGAAAACTGTTGCTGAAAATACAGTTTTTAATATTTGTAGGACATGACTTTAAATCAAATGACTGTTTTTAGACATTCATCCACTTTCTACTGTAGTTTTATTGCACTATACGGGAATGGCAAAGTAGGTGTTAATTTGCCTGTCATGAAAGGATTCTAACAGACTGTCAAGTTAATTCTGAAATTGTTTTGATATTTTTATGTACTATATGAAAACAGACCTTTAAGCAAGGAAATTCTTTTAGGGTGATAGGGATTGAATAAGGTCCTTGTACATGCTAAGCATGGTCTTTACCACTGGGCTATACCCTCAGCCTTCTGCAAGTATATTTTGCTAATAAAATCTCCAACATCAGGAACATCGTTGTAAATTTAAACAAAAAGCATCACATGCAATTTTGCAGTGATAACATATAAAAACTAAAGTATAAATTTTGGTAAATGTGATAGAATATAATATCATGACTAATAAGATAATAAGATATGCTAGCAAAAAAAAGGAGTCCATGAGGAAGAAGTGTACTTGGGATTTGATATGATGACCTCATTATATATGATTATGCCTAAAAAAATGAATTAGATGTTGTAGGTCCAATATATATGTTTGGACACACACACATATACATATATAAAAATGCATGTATGTGCATGTGTATATGCATATACATCTCTAGATATGTCTTTGCATATATATATATAAGTATTATATGTGCCAATTTGAGTTAGCAAGGCTTTGTCTAATGTTTGATAGTATGTACTTAGTTTTTTTATTTCCTATCATCAACCTTGTTTTTGACACTTCAAGGAGCTCTCAGTCAACCTCGACATTCCCCAAAGCTATTTTACCCTTAGAAAAACCGAAATCTTTTAAATATTCAATGTATTTGGTGATACTCATTTGGAATAGCTATAGAGCTAAGTAACTTTCACTATTGGCCATTTTTAATTAATGTAGTAGAAAAGAAAAAACTGCCAGAAAAAAAAGGTAAAATATTTTTCACTAGGAAAGGAGATAAGGATGCTGCAAACTGTGACATCCAAAGGTTATACATGGCTTTCTTTGTAAAATTTGAGGTTATATTTTATGTGTATTTATTGGGAAAAACATTTTGGTTTTTACTGAGATGAAAATATATTCATCCCAAAAGCCATGGATTTTTTAGTATAAACTTTGTTAAATGTCCAAACCAATCACAGAGATATCTAACCTGAAGTATAGTCTTGCCAGTGGTTTGAAAGAAAGGTCATATGAATGGATGTAAAAAATTTCTTGAAAATATATAGACTTACATATACATCCCGATATTTAATATATTGTAATATTCATATATCAAATCTTTTGTGAGTTTTCAAAGTAAGTACTTGTGAGTATTTCTTAATTATGGTCTATGGCGAAGTCCATTAAGGTCTCAATTTAATGGCCATTAAGTGGAACTCTGAAGATGATTAAGAACAATTTTATGAAATATTGGAAATGTAAAGATGACATTTTAAGTCTTTTTTTAAACAAAAGGAACCTTAATGTGGGATTATTGACAGATACAACTACTAAATCAGCTAAAGTATATGAATATGTGCCATGAGTGTTTTGTATAATATTGTAAAATATTCATATAAGTATGAAAATACTTTTATTTTTATATATTTTCATTTTTGACATATTTTTAAAAATTGAGATTATGGAGAGTGAATTTAGGACTGCTCTGCCATTAAGCTACACTGTCAGCCCTATTTTGTTAATTTGAAGTGTGTGTGTGTGTGTGTCTGTGTGTGTCTGTCTGTCTGTCTCACTGGGGATTTAACCTAGGGCACTCTACTTCTGAGCTACACTTTCATCCCTATTTTATTTTTATTTTGAAACAGGGTCTTGCTAGGTAATGAGAGTCTTAATACTTGTTGAGGCTGTCCTCAAACCACAATCCTCCTGTCTCCGTCTCCCAAGTACTGGGGATACAAGCATGCACTCACTATGCTTGGCTTGAAGTTTGGACTCATTTTTTAATTTTCAGGTCTGGGGATGGAACCCATCTTGATAAATTGCTTTGTGCTGGCTTTAGTCCTCTTGCCTCCGCTTCCTGAGTACTTGAATGGTCAAGTGTGCATCACCTTGCTCAACTATTTTCCTTTGATCTGGATGTGGTGGCACACACCTGTAATCACTGTACTTGGGAAGTTGAGACAGGAGGATCACAGATTTGAGGCCAGCATCTTCAACTTAATAAGACCCTGTTTCAAAACATCAACAAAAACTGGAGCTGTAATTTCAGAGGTAGAACACCTCTAGGTTCAATCCTCAATTCCAAAAACAAAACAAAACAAATCACTGAGCTGTGAGTTGATAAATATTTCCACATTCTATAATTTAGGTTATTTTCACCCATTAAAATATATATGGGTCTGAATAATAAATTATTCTCTTACTATAGCTCTAGCAGGACTCTTTGGCTTAGTTCTAGGCTCCTGAATATGCAAACATCAAATGCATTAAAAACTAAGAGGATGTTTGGGGAATTATTTAGTATTTGGGTGTATTAACAGAATCTCCTGGGTATTTGGTTGTTTCATTGGGAAAACAATCAGACAACTGAGAGAGGAAGTTTTTATGAAATTGAGCCACATGGAAATTTGAGTCATTTTCCAAGAAATTGTTTTGACCTAAACTCATGACCGAAAAGAGGAAGCCCCTTTTGCCCTGTGGGTGAAATTCCCCAGTGCTTTCAAATGTCCCTTTGTAAACACGGAGGCTCGTGTGGCGGACAGAGTGGGGTTTTCACCATTGTCCTCTCTGATTTCAGTGGGTTGCTGGGCATGAATCAGATCGCATTGGCAGCAGATCTAATTTTTAACACAAACTGAGGAGATATCGTAAGGGAAAACAAGCGTTTAAAATGCGGATCAAAAGCAAAGATGTCTTGGAGGTTTGATGCTGCAAGAGGAAACAAGGAGTCCTGTTTTCCTTTCTTTATGAAATGCTTGAATAAGAGAGGATGGGATGATTGGACCAGATGGTAAAAAGTTACTAAAGCGCTCTAGCACCCTGTACTGCAGAGGAGGTGGTGATGGTGCATTCACATCTCTGCCTGTCTCTGGTTCTTTCGACCATAGCTTCATAAACAAGAACAGATGCAAGAAAGGAAGTTGTACCTTTTTTTGTTTATTATCTATTTTTTTTACTTCCTTGCACATTGTTGCTTATACCAGCAACCTCGCTAGCATGGTGTTCTTCCTTCCCTCTGACCTTTCTTCCCTTTGATAGAGCAGGGAACCGAGGATAAAGATTTTTGTTCTTTGGCAACACAGAGAGTACCATAGGAATGTCTTCCTAGATCTCAAGCTCACTCATTCAGTGTCATTCCAACCCAGGCAAGTTTCTAGATAGGAAAGAAGTTTTGGAGATTTCTTGAGGTTTTAGGTTTCAGATAGTAGGTCCAATGTCGGCACAGACCCAGACAGGCAGGAGCAGAGAGAACACTGGCAAAAGCCAGCCAAGCTCACAGGGAAGCTGAAACATACTGCCGGGATGTAAGGAGTGGTATAAAAACGCAACGTTCTGGGGCAGTTTCTTTCCTCATACATTTGAGTAATTTTAATTTCATTTATTTTGGGTAGTATGGATTGAACCCAGGGGCATTCCACCTCCAAGCTACACCCTCAGCCCTGTTTTATTTTGAACAAGGTCTCACTAAACTACTGAGAGTCTTGCTAAACTGTAGAAGCTGGCCTCAAGCCTATAATCCTCATGTCTCAGCCTCCCAAATGCTGGGATTATAGGTGTGTGCCACCACACCTGCTTCTTCACTATTTTTAGAGCATATCTACCGCGCAATGATAGAATATATCTACGGTTTTCTATAGGCAAAGTGGGGGTAATATTCTTAGAAAGCTAAATTCCATTTTGCATAATGAATGAGAAACAGGAACCTGTATTTGCTTCTCACTTTATGAAGACAACATCGACTGTCAAGCATCCTGGGGTGGGGGCAGATCAGGTGGGCTGCAGCCCCAATAATATACAATATGGTCGCTTCACAGCACGTCTGGAGGTGCCCACTGGGTTTCTGCAGTGGTTTCCAGGGGGTGGCTGAAATGTTCCTCCAGGTGACAACATGTTGAAAGCGTGGCTTGCCGGGCAGCAGTGTTTGATTAAGCAGCCAGAGTACTGTGGCTTAGAGAAACTGCTTAGAGAAACATGTGCACCTGTAACACAGTATTCAATCAATACTTGGAGTATTTCTAAAGGGGAGTGGTCGGAGAGGGCAGGGGTGAGCTGGCGGGTCACCTAGTGAGGACAGAAGACACAGTCACCAGGAAGAAGGGACTGCGACGTTCTGAGGGAGGCCGCTGCTGTGTGGGGAACCGAAGCCCCTGTTTCTCAGGGTTTTGTTCATTACTTCATGACACTGAGGTGACAGTAGTGGTTTGCACTCTTGTGGTGGGTGACTGCAGACTTTTCTGAGCAAGTAAATGTTTAAATTGTGAAAAATAAGACCTCTCCTTTTTGTGTGTGTATATGGTACTTGGAATTGGACACAGGGATGTTGTACCTCAGAGCTATACCCCAGCCCTTTTTACATTCATTCATTCATTCGAAACAAGGTCTCTAAATTGCTGAGGCTGGTCTTAAACCAACTGTCTTCCCAACTCAGCCTCTCAAGTCCTGAGATTGCAGGTATGTTGCACCCTCACCTGCCTATGACGTGTCTCTTCAAATCACTGTTGATAAAAATCTATATATACAGCATGGCTCAATAATTACTATAATGAGATGATAATAAGTAATGTGGCTGATGTATATTCTTCTTTTATATTTCCCAGGAATCTGAGAAAAAGGGGTTAATTGAGAGGATCTATATGGTACAGGATATAATTTCCACGGTTCAAAACGTCTTAGAGGAAATAGCTTCATTTGGAGAAAGAATTAAAAAGTAAGTTCTGGATGTGTACCGTGGGATACAACGCAGACCTGCCACCCACAGGGAGGATGGGTGGGGGCAGGGGGTGTTGGGATCAGAAAATGCAAAAACAGAAGCTATGGTGTTGGACAAACCTGCGTGACTTTGGTTGCCTGTGCTTGGGGCCTGTCAGCTTCACAGTTGGGTGGTGCCTCAGAGCTGCGGTGACCATATGGCTTAGTTTACACTAGCTGTCCCAGCATAACTATTAATAGTGCCCGCTTTCACTTTCAGAAATAGCCTGGTTTGGGTGATAAATTAGAGATATAAAAAATAGATTACCATATTCAGAAGTTTAAAAAGAGGAAGCAAATATGCTTTAAAGGAGCCAAATTATCTGAAGCTCAGCACACAGTAAATACCATGAATTTTTCTCCATTCTCCAGAAAAATAGCATCTAACAAGCAGCATTGTAGTGGGATACACTCGAAGTGAATTCGCCACATACATGCATCTCCTAGGACAGGGGCCGGCAAACTCTCCTTAATAAGCCAGAAAGTAAATATTTTCATTCTTGTTGGCATATGGTCTCTGACACAGCAACCCGAATCTGTAGTTTGTGCGTAAAAGCAGTTGATACCTAAAAGAATGGGGAGGAGATTTGGGTGTTCCAGTAGCATTCTGCTGAGAAGGAGGCACTCTCCATTTTCCTCAGTGCTGACTCATAATTTGTCACTCCTTATTTCGGGGCAGCAGGACTAACTTCTTTGATGGAGTCCTAGTTAAGGAAGACTCTTGTTTTGTTTTATATACATTGTAAAAGCGTATCACTTGGTCTTCACTTCCTACCAACACAACAGAAAAGTTTTCAATGTTTTTGAATTGGATAACAAATTGATTTCTTTCATTTTCTCATCTTCAGCATTGTGCCAGGTATGTTCCAAGACTGAATCCTTACCCTGTTGGTCATGTCTATGGGAGGGTACTCTAATTCTGTTGAAGATGTTAGTTTTGGAATTGCCTGAGTAAAGAAGAGATTAAAGTTGTTGCTAAAATCCCAGTGAAAGTTTGCAACATCAAAATGCAAGGAAGCCAATAAATGATTAACACCAGGATCTATAAATAAGTTATAAAGATATAAAAATAAATATGCAACTTTCTATGAATACCACTTTTTTCTTTATTGGCAGCATTGCCTTTGAGTATATATCTGTTATCTGCACAGTAAACATGTTTGGTTAAAAATAGGTTAAAATCACCTTTTTTTGGGGGGCGGGTACTGGAGTTCCTGGAAGCCCTTCTACCTCCAGCTCCAGGCTACACTCCCAGACCTATTTTAGTTCTTTTATTTGGAAACAGGGTCTCTTAAGCCAGCACGGCTAACTTCGAACCTGCGCAATCCTCCTGTCTCCGCCTCCCAAGCGTGGGGATTACAAGCGTATGCCACCACGCCCGGCTAACATCACCTTTAAACACACTTAATGCATTTTTACTGAAAGTACAATTATTTTTCTGTTAATGATATCTTAAAGGAAAAAAAATTAGATGCAAGATTATAGATAGATAGATAGATAGGTATTTGTTGTATCCTTCTGTGTTTTATCGAAATGACAATTCCTAGACTTCTCAAAAATGTTTAACCAAAAGATACTTGACAATGATGAGTGTAGTGATATGGAAAACATCTTAGTTCTCTTATTCATTCAACTATCAGTTGTTGAGTTTCAGGCACTGAGTTGGTCTAAGAGAAATGATTTCAGAATAACAGACATAATATCAAAGTCAACTGATGACACATTGGATAGCACCATGCTAGACCCTATACACACAGAACCTGTTCTTAAGAGTGCCTAAGAGAGTTGGATTAAATTATTCCAACAAAACTATGGAGTAAGGATAGTTGGCATTCCCATTTTATAGATAAGGATATTAGAGTACAGTGTGATTACATAGGTAAGCCAAGATCACACAGTTCTTAAGCCTTGGAGCTTGGAATTAAACCTGTCCTCTTCATTAATTATGCTAGAATGTCATTTTCCTCTAGGAATCTATTTTTCCACGAGGGAGAAAACAGTAATGGCCTAGTAGAATTGAGTAGTGTTGGTGTTAGACAGAGGAAGATAGGATACTGGGTGGACTGACAGACCAGGAAAGGAGAGGCCAAAAGACAGAGGACAATCTTGCAGAAGCAACAACTTATAAGTATTTCTGAAAATAAAAGAGAGAGATAATCAAAGAATGGATGAATGGGGGCTTCAGTGGGTTGGAGGCCTTGTCTACAGTCTCAATGTTCAAACCTAGGTGGTAGGTACAAGGAGGTATAGGAGATTGAGTATGTCTGTGTCATAGGGGATAGGGGTAGTGATGCTTGGAGATGAGGCACTTCGCAGGACGTTGAGGGGAATGGCATAAGCCAGTTTCATAAAAGAGTGATGTGCTGACAGGGAGGAGGATAAGAGGATGTGGAGTGGGGGCAAGGCTGAGGAAGGAAGCTCATGTTGTTTGGTCAAAGTGTCTCCATTCTTAAACATCTCTCAAACACAAGTGGAGCCGTTGTGCAGTTGATAATGTTAAAGGAAATGGGTGCGATGGGACAGAGGGCAGCGGTCTAAACAGGCTCCAAGCTCAACAGTGCTCTGAGGGCCAGCTGCGCCCGGCACAGCTGTGGTGGCCCATTGGAGACATGTTTTCAACCCATCAACAGAGCACTGTTCTGCCAGCTGCCACACAGGAAGGCTCACAAGGCGCGACTCCTATTTATTCTTGGACCATTCATCACTACAGTGACCTTAAAGTCCCTACTGGGCATTCAAGCGGGATTTCATGTGTAACTCTGTTGGAATTCTATTGTGATTCAGTGCTTATGAGCCAGGAAGATTTTTGTCCAACTGTTGGCAACTAGCAAATATACTTCCATAAAATTCTTAGAGCATGGCTGTCCTACTATTAATGGTAACTGCAGTACACAGAGGGACAGCTAATTTGGGGGGGGGGTGCAGAGAAGTGAAACCAGAGGAGTGACCTGAATTTACCTATTGGATGTGATCACCATCATCTTGACTAAATGTCTTAAAATATATAATTGTTGCTCAAGAACCACTCCTCGTACTTGTCAGAATGGCTTTTGAGCCAACATTTTGAACTCAACTTCCAATTGTGTTCATTGATGTGGGAGGGAGTAATGTTGGGAAATTTAGTTAACCTGATTCAGGGCTCATCTATAATAACTTCTACTATATAACATTTTTTGAAGAATGAGATGAATATATATGTGTGTGTATGTATGTATATATATATATATATATATATATATATATATATATATATATATGACATATAGTATATGACATATAGTAATCACTTTAAATAATGAGTAATATTTTTGGTAAGTTGTTGTTTGTCTTAAACCAAGTAAATGTCTCTCTCCTACCCCCCTTTTTCTGGCATTGGGAATGGAACTCAGGAGTTATCTACCTGTGAGTTATACTCCAAACACTATTATGTTTTGACACAGAGTCTTGCTAAGTTGATGAGGTTGGCCTGGAACCTGTGGTCTTTGTCTCAGCCTCCACATACTGGGATTACATGAGTGAACCACCACCCCCAGCCTCTTTTTTTAAAAACATTTCAACACTAAGATTGTGGGTTGGTGAACTCAAAAGTGTGCTGACTTGGCTGTAGGTAGATCAATCTGGTAGGCTTTGAGTCATGTGCACAACTCCATTTCTAGGATTCAGGTCAAATATACATGACACACCTCATGCTTGTACTCACACAAATAAATATCAGGTTCATTATTAGGATTATATGAATTAGAAAAGAATTGCTATCTTGGCAAACTAAGTTTTCTAATATATGCTCTTTATATCTTCCTCTACCATTTTGATAATCTCTGTCTCCATATTTTAGGGTTTTCTATATAGAAGCCTGATAACTTTGGCGAGATAAGATTCCTACATAACTGATTTGCTTGGTGTTATTTTTAATGGTATCTTTTGCAAATTTTATTTCCTACTTGTTATTGGTATATGAAACTGAAGTGAGTTTTTCTACACTGACTTTGTATCTAATAACCTTGGTAAACTTAGTGATCATGATTTTTATATGAAGATTATTTTGGATTTAGTGTTACATCAACATTACATCAGAATAACTTTGTTATGCCTTATTGTGCTGGCTACTATCTCTAGGAACATATTGATTGGTATTGCTACTGGTGGGCATTCCTTTCTCTTATGCAATCTCAGAGAAAACTTACAATATTTTCTCCTTAAGAATGATGTTTGCTATAGGTTTCAGTAAAGATAACTTATCAAATTAAGGACATTTCCTTAATTTTGATTGTTTGATTAGAGTTTTTGTCATGAATATAAATTGAACTTTGTCAAACATTTTTAGTTTGTGCACTCATGAAGAGATGTACTTTTTCTTATTTGTTAAAGTGGAGAATTACTATGATTGCTTTTTAAGTGTTAAGCCATTCTATACTATTGGAGTCAATCCAAATTTCTAGGCTATAAAATCCCTTTATATCAGATCAGATTTATTTACTGGATTTTTGTCTTAAGATTTTTGCAGTTATGACAATTAGATTGACTTCTAATTTTCTGCTTATGAAAATTTCTCATGCATTCTTCCAAACTCTCAAAATACAAGTCTGGGTATATTTACCTCTATTCTTTGAAAGTGATTGTGTAAGCTTGGTATTAAGGCATAATATAATTTACTGCTGAGACATCCAGGTCTTCAATTTTTTTTTTGAGGTTTGTAATTAGATGTTCAGTTTAGGTAGGGGTGTGTGTAATCTTAATATAATATATAGTATATAAATACATACATCTATATTTAGCCATTCTATTTTTCTCATCTGTTTCTATAATCTCTACTTTTCAAGCAAACTATCCATTTGATTTAAATTTGCTATTTTGGCATAATGGTATTAAAAATTATATCCTTGTCCAAACATAGGCTTGATATTTTTTCCATTTTCTTAATAAGTAATGGGAGTAATATTTGCTTTGCTAATCTTTTTTCTCTTTTGCTAAATTTAGTTACTGTTTTTGGACTTAATTTATTATACTACCTCTTTCAGATGGATGATTAGATCACTTGTTTTCAATCTTCCTTAAAAAAGGTTTTAAAATTCTACAACTACCTATAAACAAAACTTTTAACTCCATGCTAAACATTTGGTCATAAACTAATTTCATTTTCATTCAGATTTAGTTAAAGCTATTTTCTAATTCCTACTCTGATGTCTTCCTTTGCCAAGAAGTAGTACATTTCTTGATTTTAATAAACTTTGTGGGTTTTCTAGTTCTTATTTTGGTTTCTATCTTAGTTTACTTTTGTTTACACAATATTGACCTACAATTGCTAACTTTTGTAAATTTTCCAGAGGTTAAAAAGTAGATTGGGTGAAATGAACTTTATTAAATTATTGATTAATTTAAGATTTTTGGTTGACTCATTTTATCAATTACTTAGAGATATGTTAGGAAAATATTCCGCTGTGGTTGTAGAGCTATTACCCCCTGAGGTTTTATTAGGTTTTGTTTTCTGCTTTTGAAGTCATATTATTTGGCTTATAAATGGTAAAATTATGTGTTCTTGGTGAATTGGCTTATTTACCAGTATTGTTTGCCTGACTTATTGGCTAATACAGCTATGCCACCATTCTTTTATTTCTTCCTGATATATGCGTTTCCATATATATTTTTTTTTCTTTCAGCCTGTTTTTACTTCAGATGTCTCTTTTACCTGGCAGTCACTATCTTTCAACTGAGGGATTTTAGTTCATTTAAATTTAATATGATTAGTAACATGTTTAAAGCAGTGATTTTTTTGTTTGTTTGTTTTTGGTGGTACTGGGCTTCCTGGAAGCCCTTCTACCACCCGGCTACACTCCCAGACCTATTTTATACTTTATTTTTGGAAACTGGGTCTCTTAAGCCAGCACGTCCAGCTTCGAACCTGCATGATCCTCCTGTCTCCGCCTCCCAAGCGTGGGGATTACAAGTGTGTGCCACCACGCCCTGCCTAAAGCAGTGATTTTTTTTAAAACTATCTTCTAAGTCATTTTTTTTTCTACATGTCACCTCTAATAACACTTTTATTTGTCGATTTGTAGTTACTGATTTACCATCAACTAAAATTAGTCGTTCTGGTTAATGCAGGAACCTTCTTTGGGTTCTGTGTCTCCTAACATCTTTGGTACCATCCATAGTTTTACACTCTGTGATGCCATGTGATATTGCACTGTCTTCATGCCTGTGCTATCTAAGCTGCTGTCTAATTGATTCATTGGGTTTCTAACTTTAATCACTGTAGTTTTTATTTTCAGGGTTCCACTTTATTTTCAAAGGCTCTTGACATATTTTCACTTTTCATTCCCTCTGTTACAATTTTTACTATGATAAATGTTATCATTTAGTACATTGAGTTAAATCTCAATTCCTAAAGTCTATTTTAGAATTTGCTGTCTGATAGGTCAGTCAAATGGTGCTGTATGTTCTTTGATATTTTGCATTTTTAACTGTGAATTTGTATTCCTTGATTTTTACGTGGGGAGTATTCAGACATCTGAGTGCATGGTCCTAGAGATAATTGCTTGAGTGACCTTGGTCTACTAACTACATGGGACCCCCAATATTTTCCTCCCTTAATACTTTTAGTTTTTTTTATTTATACAGGTAGCATAACCTCAATTCTAAACTCTGGCACCAAAATCATAAAAGATTTATACTTAATGGTTACTTATGTGTGGTTTCCTTCTCACATTCACTCATTCTTACCTTGACTACATAAACTTCACATGGTGGTCTCCTTTTAGATTCTTCCCTTGGGGACATGCTAGGCTTTATCTTTTGTCTTCTACACATCATCCCAGTAACATGGTAACAGTAAAACATCCAAATCTCAATATTTGGGAACAGTTGTTACAGTGAAAATTGACTCTGGAGCTTGGTTACCTTCTGGATTTTTTTTTTACATTTTTACCCTCTATTTTCATTGCAGGTTAGTGATAGCTTTATTTCTTAAATAATTTAAAAGTCTTTATGTAGCATTTTACTCTGTTGAAAACTGGTGGTGATGCTATAAAGGGAATCGTATTGACTCTAAGAAGTAAGTTTATGCATTTTGCAACTTTTATTACTTTCAAGATTCTACCTGATATAACTTGCTTTCTTTTTATGTCACTTTTTTATAATAACAAAAACATATTATTGTTGTTTTAGAGGAAGACTTATTTGCTCACAGTTCTGGAGATTTTAGAGTTTCAGTCCATGTAAGGCTGGGTCTGTGGGGTTTAGGGCATGGTGACAGCACACAGAGGAAGAGACCAAGACTCTGCTCTCACATGACAGAGGCTGGAAGAGAGATATGACATTGTTTTAAAATGCTTTATATTTATTAAGCCACTGAATCCTCAGGACATCTCTAGAAGAGATGTTGTAATTTCCATCTTACAAGTGAAACAACTAAAGCAATGAAAAGTTGAGTACATTGCTTATGGTTATATGTATGATTAATAGATATTGAAGCAGATATTTTGAAATTATCAACTCTTAGGTTAATAAATTGCCAAGGTGAGAAAAAGGGTGGTTGTAAATCCACAGCTATGTTGCTACATAGCTGTGGATTTTCTGGAAGAATCCACTACTATGTTTCCACTTTTAACAAATGCAAAAACGTACAAAGTTTAATATTTTGCACTTATTTTAGTTTTATTATATCTAACAAACATCCATTATAAAAACTATCAAATATAGCTAGTGAGTCTACCCTTATACTCTATTTTCTTTTTCCTTTCCTACCATTGTATTTAGCTACCATTAATTGAAATATATTCTAAACAGATGTCCTTGCAGTATAAAAAACCTATATGCATGGTGCATGTACAGACCAATTTAATAATTACATAAAGGCATTCACTTTTGCAGTTTGACTTTTTCTAGGGTCCTTTATTCTGTTTCTTAAAAATCTGTATAGTACCACAGAATATAAATCTAATTTGTGTTTCCCTTAGAGTTTTAGACTTTTTTAAATTTAGGCATCCCCCCTTTAATGATACTGAGGTTATTTTGATGCTTATATAAGCCACATTGATGCAGCAGACATTCATTCTGCCAATATCCTTGCAAGAAGAAGCTGCCAGTTAAATTCCTTCTGTACATAGGTGGACCAATTCTGGAGTCCAAATAGCATTTTAACACGTACTGTGAATTTTTCTTAAGTTCTACTCTAGAAAGTCAGGAACAGTCCTACATATGTATGAAAATTCAGAAGAACATAAATATGACACTTTAAAGGAGGAGGGGAAACAGCGATTTTTTTATTGATGGATGGTGTAATGTTACTGAATTTAGGGAGTTTGTATGTCCAGCCAAATCTAAAAGTTGACAATATAAAAATACATACGTTTTCTTTAAAAATTTAAAGCAAAGACAAAGCAGCTAACTGAAAAAATTATTATGAATATCAAAAATGTTTTTACTAGCCAGGCATGGTGGCGCACACTTGTAATCCCCACGCTTGGGAGGCTGAGACGGGAATCGCACAGGTTCGAAGTCGGCCTCAGCTACTTAGTGAGGCTCTCAGCAACTTAGTGAGACCCTGTTTCCAAATAAAATATAAAATAGATCTGGGAGTGTAGCCCAGAGGTAGAAAGCCCCTGGGCTCCACCCCCAGTACCAAAAAAAATGTTTTTAATATCAAAAAAATGAAAAACTCAAATAGTCGCTGCTTTCTATTTTTTTTTTTTTTTACAGTGTGCCAGATACTGAACTACTCAAATGCAAGTTCTTGTTTATTTCCAGGAAAAATACGTAATGTACATATTTTGCAGAAAGAAAAATATAGTTTAGCTTGATTAATTTCCCAAAGTCAAACAGCTTATAATCAATTTTCTTCAGCACTTCCCTAAAATGTGGCTCCAGTTAAGGAAATAACTTCTCACTAATATTCAGCTTAAAATGACCAATAAGCACATTAGAAGATGCTAAAGTAAAAGTGAGAAATTCACCCCTATAAACAGATAAATTATATAATACTTCTCAATGGGCCGAGATGAAAAATACTGGTAATACTCCATTTTAAGAAGAGACTGAAATACAAGGCATTCTGAGTTATTAATAAAATTTTGATTACTTACCTACTGGGTTCCTTCAACCTTAATTTGCTCATCTGTAAAATGGAGATATTTATCTGGTAAAATTAAGAGCATTTTGGTCTAAATATATTTAAAAATGTTGGTACAATGTGTGATACATATTAAATGATGTTAGTAATATATTTCTCGCCCCATCTTCTACAAAAAAAAAACCAGAAAAATATTTACCTGAGTGTATTCCTCATACAAGTCATAGGGTCCATAGAGAAATCCATATATAAGGATGAAGACCTGTAAGAAGAAATATTCTAGGCACCTATCAATCCTCAGTAGTGCCCAGGATTTCTATCACTACACAAGAACCTCCACGGTGCATTCAAGTTCACATCTCACATTCTGGGTCTCCATTCCCACAGCAGTCCAAAGAGTGGGTGCAATCAGAGAAGCCAAGAGCTCCGTGAGAATAAGATATGGTAAAATCATTTACTGTAATCAGCAGTGTGATGGTTTACAGCCAATGCTCCCCCACTCAATCCAGGGCACTGTTAGCCTTCTGGCGTAAATGAAACTTTTAAGTCCTAAATAGCAGTTATTAGAGAACACAAAATCACTGTAATAATATCTTTCCTTCTCTAAATATTTACAGCTGTGTGTAATTTGGAGGTGACCTAATGAAAGCTTACTTTTGAAGATCTCCATGCACAGAGCCATCTTGGTGACATCGCAGTTTTAAGTCTTACTGAGATTCCAAAGCCGTCTTTTAGCAACTGTTGGTTCCAGAAAAGCATAGTCCCCAGTATTCTGATGTGTGGCAAGTGGGCTTAGAATAATCTCCTCATTGATAATTAGCAGACTTCTATCACTAGGGATTAAAAAATAGAAGCATAGTTGTAGACGTTAATGATATGTGGAGTGATACTTCAATACATATATAGAGCGTATACTACCTCCAGGTGCTTAAAATTTTTTTCAATCGATTTTACTTATATGTTTATAAAATACCTTTGGCACAACGACTTTGTGGAAGTTACTGAGCAGCAGATTAAGTGACTTTTTTTTTTTTTTTGGCTCATCCACAGCACATTTAACTGGACGGTTCCTTTCCTGTCCTTGCTGGCCTGTTTGATCCTGGCAGTGGCCACCATCACATTGTACTTCATTCCCCTGCGGTACATCATTTTAATCTGGGGTAAGTTTGACATGGTGCTTTTGCTAGCCATCAATTCCAGGTAAGAACCAATTACTCATTTTTAAAGTGTGACTATAAACTTTTAATGTGCTCTGGCTGGCAATTAAACATGAGATAGAGGAGAGCATTTGGGGAGTGAAAACTTTCAGGACCTCCCGGGAAAGGCCAGTTGCGTGAACCAGCAGCATAGATATTTATAGATCCCTTGCATAATTGCGATCACATAAAAATGTGACTCTGCCGGCAATTTCCCTTTGGATTTTCCCAGACGTAAATCCCCTCCAAATATATAGCGGTGGCCCAGTTATTTTCCGGAAACGCTGTGGCTCAAACAGTCAGCAAACACCTGCACGGTGTTCTTTATATAATATAAATGTAGATCTGGCCACTGCCAGGTTGCTCCTGGCATTTCATCTCCCCTGTAAGGAAAAAAAAAAAAAATTAAAGGTAAGCTCATGCTTAAATAAGAAAGCAATGGGGTGAAGGAGGAACATTCTGAGACTCCGTAACCAGTTTTGGAAAGGAAAGGAAGTTTGTAAAGTTTATTTACTCTTAAAGAAGAAAAAGAAAAGAACAGCCAAACTTAAAATGAATTTCATGACTTAATACTCAAGCTACCAACTGGACAATATAGCAACAGCGTTGTGATCTTTGTATGTGCTGCGAGCTGGCCTATTGCTTGACAGAAGGAGAGTGCACTGCCCTGACTTACTGGTGGAGAAGGTGGCAGATTTTTTTTTTCCTGTGGCTGCAGCTGCCTCTACCAATGCTCAGGAGCTCCCATTGTTAAGATGTTCAGGAAAGTCACAAAGATGAGAGACTGGTGAGATGCATTCATCACTAAACAGTCTCAAAGAGCAGGCACATGCTTGGTAAAAGCTGCAACATTTTTAGAACTCTTAAGAGAATCCACTGTGGCAGAACTCTTCCAAAGCCAATACACACACACACACACAGATTTTGAAAGAGTATTATGTAGCATTCTCTATTATTTAAGAGATAAAAATCTTTAAAAAGCCTCTCTCTTTGGAGAAAGTTCAGGAAAAGAATGTATACGTTCTGACTCTGCAGGAATTTGATTTTTACTACCTGAGCATCCTCATTCTTATTGAAAATCCTCTTTTAATCAAGCATAGATTGCAACTTTGGTCCCTAAGAGACAGCATGGGACTCCTGAAGGGCTCAGTGATTAAACAGGCATACTGCACAAAACAATATTTTCCTGAGTACTTTATATGCTGGATATTATCTGTATAATTTGGATGCTCTCATTCTTTTTCAATAACTTTTATAAGTATCAGTTTCCAAAATCAATTACTAATCACATATACAACTTCGGTCTTAAAATTGTGGTCCAATCTGGATCAGATATGATTCACAATTATATCCCTTCCTTTACTGGTTTACCATTTTTAAGTTCAGATTAGTTGAATACTACAGTTGGTCCTTAACTGTTGATGCATACTTAATTTATATGCATCCTTTTCTTCACAAAGAAGGTCAATAGAGTCATCTCTGGGTTTCCTCAAGAGGTTGTTTTTAGAACCTTCTGTGGATACCAAAATTTGCAGATACTCAAGTCCCGTGAGTATAAAGGCACAGTGTTTTCACACAACCTATGCACATCCTCCTCTGTATGTTCAGTCATCCTTATATTACATTATATCATTTAGGGAATAAAGTATATTTAGTACAGAAGTAATTTTTCCAGATAATTTTGGTGCACAGTTGGTCAAATCCAAAGATGTGGACTAGAGATAGGAAAGGCCCACTATTTGTTTCCTCCTTTGTCTATTTTTAGATTCCAACCCCTGTTTTCACTTACCCAAGTCACTTTTTAACTTCTGATCTTATCCTCTGAGACCTTGGCAGCTTTCCAACAACCCCTTGCATTTACTTAATGGAATGTTGTTCTATTTACTGTTCAGTTTATAGATAAAAATATTAAACAACGTGGATTTATTGTGCTCTGATGAGAAGGCAGTAAACCTTGGAACTTCATAGGTTGGTTCTTTGGTTCTGCATGACAGTTGGGAGTTTATAATGCACTGATGTTCTTACTACAGAAAATGCCATCCAAAGTCTTCATAATCCAAACATGTTCTTCTGCCCTTTCTCATCCCATCCTGGCGTATATTCTGCCATCCCATTAGGTCTCATTGTAGGAAAAGAACGAGGAAGTCATTAGCTAGTAGAGCCCTGGTGCATCCTTTCACCTTTCATATGACTCTTTCCCCTGCAGATACTTTCTCACATAGAAAAATGAATACTTAGGTGTCTTAAACTTCTACTTTTCCTTTTAACTGTTTTACAAAGTCCTAAAATGTTGAATGAGAGCCTAAATATTTTCCCCACATATCTATACACATTCAAGCAACATATTTGTAGAAGAGTTAATTATTTCAGCAACTTGACATAAACACATGAAAACAGCCTAATTTCTTAATGGCTTTGGGAAATAATCTTGGACTCACAAGTTCCCTGTAAGAATTGGATAGGTAAAACACTTTTCATTTTTCAGCCCTAAAAATCCTAGGGCTGCTATGTAGAGATGAGAAATTTGGGGTGCATATTTGAAACTATGAGTGCCTGAGTCTGCAAGCTGCACATCTCTGCTCTGAGTGACATTTTCTTAGGTCTACCCCTTCTCTTATGTGAACTGTAGTGTTTTTTTTTAATTGAGATGTAAAATTAAGTTAGATATAGGTTTTAAGAGGAGTATCTCAAATTATCTTTAGGAATCATCTACTGGAATTTCATCACTTATTTGATGTGGACATTTGAGGATGCCCAGTGTTTCTTAGGATTCAATCCCATGCATTATTTCTGTTTGAGAGGTTTCCCATATTTCTTCTAGTCTGTTTTTTATCAGAGATGTTCTAATTATAGTTCGAGTCTGAGCCACTTATGTCTTTTTCAAGACAGATATGAATTCCCAAAGTTAACTCTTGAGCATTTTGCAATAAGGAATGATGTTTTAAATATTTCTCTCCCATTGATAGCATGGTATCTCTTATATGAAAGGAACTCAAGGTTTGATGAACAAGCCAAGGTCCTCTGCTCTACTCCCCCTTGGAGCTACATGCTAGTAATTTACATTAAATATCTGGAAAACAATGCTATTTTATTTCAAGTGGTTATTTCCAGGATACCAAGTAAGCAAAGCAGCCCTGAACAATTCTTTCTTTTCTTATTTTTTTTTTTTGTATTGGGGCTTGAACTAGAGGCATTCTATATTCAAGCTACACCTCCAGCCCTATTTTTTATTTAGAAACAGGGTCTAAGTTGTGGAGTCTGGCTTTGAACCTGTGATTATCCTGTATCAGTCTCCCAAGTACTAGGATCATGGATGTGGGTCACCATTCCCAGCTCCTCCTAACTTTCTACTGGGGGACTCATTCCACCCCACTGATCTATTCGACCTATTATCTGGGACTATTGAATGATAGTATCTTTTCTTGCTACTCTTTTTTCTTTTTGATGGGGAAAAGTGCTTAGCTAAAAGAAAAATTTATAGTAGATATACCTCTCTGCATGTATTGTTTAGGTTAAAAAATATAAAATTACTATTTCAGTGAATGAAGCCATAGCTTCCAAATTTGGTTGTGTGATCACCTGGATACTAGTGCAAAACTTTTCCATCAGTGATTCCTTTGTCTTCCTAGATAATTGACATCTATAGCAATAATGATAGCCCCCTCCATCGATTTAAAATTACAGCGTTCTTTTGGCCTCTTCTGCTCAGCATGATCCTCCTACCAATCTAAAAAGCATTTAGGCAGGTCTTTATTATTAAATATTTGTTATAAGAAATATGAGAGATATAGGAAGGTTAAGTGATTTGCCTGAAATCACATAGTTGCTACATTATGTAGCTGCAGCTGGGGTCCAGGGATTCTTGCATCATGACCATTATGATTTTGCCCCACCGCTCCTTTATGATGACCAAAGTCATCTTGTTGGCGCTGGATCTCACATGGCAGATAATATGGTGATATTACTGAAGTGTTCAAGCCCGAGATACCCTCACAAATAAGGTGTGGTTTTTGAAGAGCACAATCTGAATGCCTTGAAATTTTTATTCTAACTTTTTCAAACAGACAGCCTCAGTGCATTGTGGACTACGTTTGCCTTTATTGGTGCATTTGAGCTGCTGTGCAGGTTTGTAATCTTCTCCGTGACTAAGAATGCCGTGTTTTGATCGGCCGTGATATTATCCCTGCCTTGCTGTTCATTGTAAAGACTCCAGATGCGCAGACCATATATAATTAACAATAGAAGATATATCTTTTTCTCAATACGTCTTTGTTTCCCTCCATCATTTTGCCTCGTCTGTTTTCTTTTGCCAAAAAGCCCATGCTACAATTAAACGTCTTTAGAATAACACAGTGAGAGCGTTTTAGTTTAAAGGAACGCGGGGGGGAAATTTTAGTTAGAAACACGAGGCTTGCTGTGGAGATAGAAGGAAGAAAGGCAGAGTGCAGCTTTGACTTGACGGGAAGGGGATCATTTGCGGGGAACCTTCCCCAGCCCAGCCACCAAGCTGCCATTTACCCAGGAACAATGGCTGGCCCCCATTTGCAAAGCAGATGTAAATCTGACCCCCCAAGGAAAGGCCTGGAGGTTGGCATTGTGTCAGGTATAATGCCATGCAGGAAGTCCAGTCCTGAGATGAAAGCAAAGTCCTATTTAATGAATAAAGGAAACATCAGACCTTTTATGTGGTGGGGACTGTTGAACTTGGCTTCTGAGTAGGAGCCATTCAGAGCACAACCAAGCTCGGAATTCATTCAGCATCATCAGGACCGACAGGCCTTCAGATGCGATCCTTGTTAAACAAGCACCCTGTGGCAAAACTTCAGAAGGCCACCTAGTCTTTCTGCTTCTAAAACTCAACATGAAAAAAGGGTTGACATTTGGTGAAAAGACCAGAGTCTCTGAGCTCTAGATAGAGCCAAAGCAGCTCCAAGAAATCGTGGAAGACAAAAGGTGCTCGAAAGGAACGCCCCTCTAAAGAAGAGACCGCGGCGCGATGTCTCCTGGGCACACCCAGGAGCCCAGAGTGCAGCTGCCATCGCTGGGTGCTCTATGGTATATTCAAGTCTTCCGTGTCCAACTCCTTCCTAATTACCATTGTCCCTGTCTCAAATTAGCATCCATCGCCCGACAAACCCACATGCCAGCGTTGCAGCCCATAAATTGTTAGCAACCATAGTAAGATAATTTTCCAATAATAACTTTTCACAGTTTCCCGCAGCATCGAAGTACAATCAACACATCCAGTCCTGTTGTGCAGTGAGAAAAGAGGTTGTGCTGGAGATGACTGGGAGGTGGAGGGAGAGGGATTTGCTGCAGTCCCTTTATGACAGCAGAGAACGCCTGCCCTCCACCTCCCACAGCTACACCAGGTCCAGAGCTCCAAGCAGGGACTTGTTTTTGGCTAATGAAGGCCTTTTCCCATCTGGGACATTCCTTTTCATAGCAGAGGAGGCTGTTAATCAGTGTATTCCAAAAAAGCCAATGAGCTCTCCAGTTCAGCGTGCGCTGCTGTGGCTTTGCTGCTGGGATTGTAATGGGATTTTCACAGCTGAAGAAGGCAAAGCCCCTCTTCCACAGACACCCCTCCTTCCTGCCTCCTTCTAGGAAAAGACATTTGTGAATGATTCCACACGACAGCAACATGTGCCTGACTTGAAGTCTAGTAATTGTTTTCACACTAATTTTTACTTGTGAATATTACCCCCCTTTCCCAAAGTCTGGCACGCTCGTAAAGACAGACGATAGGTAGGTATGTAGGTAGACGGATAGAGAGATCTCTGTTTCTATTTTTTTCAGGCATAAATAAATTCACTAAGAAGCTTCGAAATCCCTATTCCATCGACAATAATGAGCTACTAGACTTCCTCTCCAGGGTACCATCAGATGTTCAAAAGGTATGTAATGAACGCTTGGTCCCCACCAACAGGCACCCAACACAGAAGACTGGCCAGCCCCAAAGCTGGAGGAGCACTGGGTTGTGCTTGTGTGCGTAATTGAGATAAGGAATCAGAAAATCCCTCAAGAGGCCTGGCTTGCAGAGAGATGGCAAAGAAAAGCTCTGTCCAAAGCATGAGATGATTGGAGAAAATTATCTTGAGAAAGAGCTACTTAAGAGTGATCTGGAACTCATGCTGTGCAGCTCCAGTGTGCTGGCGCACATCCCTGTTTGATTGTTTGCCTCCCTTAAGAGGATAAGAGGAACTTGGTGAGGGGAACTGCATGAGATACAAAGCGGAGGACTGGAGGTTATTTTCTTCCTCTTCTGGATGCAAGGCATTTTAGAAGTAGGGGACCAGAGGATTATTCTTTTGATTCTTGTTTTCCCCAATTATCTCCTGGGCCTCCCTTCTATCCCTCTTCCTGTGAAGACTTAGGGATGCTGAGGTCAGTGGCCTCACTACTCAATACTCTTAGAGAAAGAGACGACGTGAACTAATGTGAGATCAATCACCAGTATTAGTCACAGGTAATGGTCACTTAGTCCAGCAGAGACTAATTATGTGGCTACACGGAGATTAACAGAGGCAAAAATACCATAAAGTCCCAAAGAATAGCCCAGCGTGGGCCCCTGCTGGTTAGTCGGCAATAAATCCAGAGGGAAGAGGGCAGGAAGCCATTTTTCTAATGGAGAATAGTGAGCATTGACTCGGTGTAGTGGGAGACGCTGGCATGCAATACCATCAGAGGATCAAAGGCACAAGGTGTTATTATCAGGGAAAATCCCAGATGAGGTATCAGTTTTCATCATTAGGCCCCATAACATCATTGGTTCCCTGACACCTGAAGGGGATTTTGGGGGACAGGAGGTGCAAAGAGCTTAAGAGTTTCTTTCCCCTTTGTTCCAGGAGAGATTAGAATAGATATACTATTTTTTACTTCATTTTAAGATACAATGAACTGTTAGAATATATTTAGTACCCGTGCAGGTAATCTTTAGTATTTGCACACCAATTAAAAAAAATAATCTCTGCCAAACTCAGTGGTGCACACCTCTAATCTCAGTACTTGGGAGGCTGAGACAGGAGGGTTGCAGGTTTGGAGGCCAGCAGGTGGTAATTTAGAGAGACCCTGTTTCAAAATAAAGGATACAAATTGAAAAAAGGGGCGGGGGTATATCTCTGAGGTAGAATGCCCCTGGGTTCGATCTCCAGAGTAAATAACAACAATAATACATCATCATCATCTGGCTTCTATTTTGCATTATAAGATCAACAAGGATGTCATTCTCTGCTCCCTTAGGCAACCTTCACAAAACATGGGAATGGGAGAGTTATTTTATCTCCTTTTTGGCAAAGCATAACATCCCTGGGGATGTGGGCACAAATACTGAAAATAGTAGTACACACGGTCTGTAATACACTAGTTTAAATCAAGGCGTTCCACCAGCAGCCTATCAAAGCCTACACAGCAAAGGGCGTTGTGAGAGAGGTCCCCTCGCTCCACCCTTAGCATGAGCTCAAGCTGCTCCCCTGAAGATCGGAAATTTCTATCAAGCATCCTTGAGGATCCCTCGTGTGTAGCCTATCGTGGTCATCCAGTTGGAGTTGGCATGAACACAGACACAAAAGGGCATCCTAGAAATATTGGTAGGATGCTAGCAACATCCTCATCTTGCCACGGGCCCTTGCTAAGAACACAATGACTGCGTGTCCCTGGGATGTTCCACGTGCTCATAACTGTCAGATGTTTTAGCCATTACCTTGCAAATGAAATTAATTTTTAAGAGAAATCTATAATAAAGTCTGAGACCCAGTATCAATTTCAGCACTTTTCTCCCCTCTTAGGCAAAATGTCTATTAATTGGCTGTGATTTTTCCTTCTCCGAGATTTTAGATACTTTTAAATGAATAATTCTCAGTGAATTGCTACATCACATACTAAGATAAACATTCCCAAGAGGCAGTTATTAAGCTTCCTTACAGTTGAAAACTGGCACACACAAAATTAAGGTTGTCTTAAAGTGCCCAGAGCAGGTAGAAACCCCTGCCTCTCATTAGAAAAACCTGCTTTTAATATTTTGGTTTCAAGAAATGATGCATGACTTTTCAAATCCTTCCTGCAATTAATCCCTCCATGTTCCTGTGTTTAGAAAATGATTCATTACCTCTGAACCCTCCTTCCCTTGCCTGGGTGTGTCCTTGGGGAGCCATTAACACACTCTGTGGCTGAGCTAGGGTTACCTCACTGCCAGCCTCACGTCTGTTTGTTTTCACAGGTGCAGTACTCAGAATTGAAACTCTGTGGCAGCCACAGCCCCATGCGGAGGAAGCGCGGCCCCCTCAAAGATGCACACTGACTTTGAGCTTCAGAACCTGAGCATGTGCGCTCGGTTCAGCTGATGTCAGGGCTGTTCCACCGGAACCTGTGGGTCCAGGAACGTGTGCCAGGTGGAGCCCTCTCTATATTCTCCCCTCTTCTTCACATACATGCATCCTACACTT
Source organism: Muscardinus avellanarius (assembly GCF_963383645.1). NCBI lineage: Eukaryota > Metazoa > Chordata > Mammalia > Rodentia > Gliridae > Muscardinus > Muscardinus avellanarius. The sequence goes on from NC_137788.1 coordinate 154,606,183, forward strand.
GAATGTCCACGTGCAATGGACAGTCATCCCAGCAAAAGGAACCGATGCTGAGACTACAAAAAACAGCCCTTTACCCTGAGATAAGAAAAGAAGCAAGGTCGCCCTGATTGCTTTCCTCGACAACAGCCAGGAGCCTCTGGGACTGTGGGGGGACTTGAACTTGTTTTCATCCCTCCAAAAGATTCTCAGTAAGATTCAGTTCTCTTCTTTCACATTACTGTCTTCGTAAGTTTCATCTGAAATAAGTCATCGGTAGCTATCGTCTATCCAAATAATGTATAAGAAGATTTTGTAATAATTACCAGAATGAATCCAAATCTTTAGGAGTCTTGTACAATTACTAAGGATGTGGATGTAAATTTTTGGCAATCCTTGGTGCTGGTTGCCAGCTTAGCTTTGGTCCATTGCTGGCAGTGGATGTCCTCGGGGTCTGAATGACCACTCATTGGAGGGATGAATGTTTCATGAAAGTATTGACTTGCCTTAAAATGCCATTTCTTCTGTCTTTACTTTTTGCTTATGTCCAAAATAAAATGCCAATGTATGGCTTCAGAAAAGCAGGATTTGGGGCTGAGTGAATGAATCCTGAGAGTATTTAGAAAGATAGGAGCGTAAAGAGCAAGAGACTAATACATGAGGAGTTTACCTAAATATCATCATTTCATTTTCCCAAATATTTTCAACAGAAGAAACATTGTCCAAGCTTGCTTTTCATTTTCCTTAGGGTCAAAATAAGCTGTACACAATAAACATTTCAGAACCCAGTTACTAGAAAAGTACTGTACCACCCCAAAATGAAAATCTCCTCCTCTCGTGAAATCTGATTCCTGCATCCTCCCCCAGTAGAAAACCTTGATTTTGTGCATACTTAAAATATACACAAATGTCTTTTTGTTCAAATGCTATTTAAACTTTGAAGACTATTTCCTTGGCACATACTTTGTATGTGAAGTTTTATATATGTGTATGTATTGTAAAAAAAAAAAAGTTGACGTAAAAAGACCTGTTTCCTATATTATTTTTTTGTCTCTGTGTTGTAATTTAATAATATTCAAACAAAATGTTTATGAAAAATGCCAAAGATTCTAAACCTTATCTCGCGTCTGTTTTCCTTCATATTATATCTTCCTGGGTTTCTTTCTGTCTTGGCCAGATTTCTGCATGATTTGATTTACTTCAAGTTAATGAAGCTGGCTGAAAAAGAGCCTTGCAGAAATTATAAAAGCTCCAGTAAATCTCTTAGTTGTACACACAATAGACACCCAAGAACCTCTTTTGTTAAGCCGGTTACTCAATCTTCTGTGTAAACAATGCCTCATTGTCTGGCTTCCAACTATCATCCAGTTTATCATAGTCTGTCATTTTGTAACGACCGAAGTCAGGCATTTTTAAGCAGACATGTAAGATCAGATCAGTCATTTGAATGAAAACTTTCAGGAGCAAAATAACCCCGTATTTATGTAAAAGTGGAACCAATAGTTCATTGTTGTTCTTTTGCTATAGAATTTCAAAATGAAATAATTTTCCCTACAAGAAGGCCTCACTAGAGAGGCTTATTTCCTCCTGTAGCCTGACAAGAATTCTCAGCATAAAGTTTAGGACACAAATACCAGATGAATTGCGAGAGCAGGACCAAATCAACCTGTAATAAACCGCCTATGGAAAGCAATTGCTAATTGATTAAATAGCCACTGTGTTGAAAAATGAATGCTGGTTGAAAGTGAAATGCCAAATAATGTTTATCAAAGAACAGACCCCCCCCCCTTGTCCTATGGAATATGCCTTAAGATCTCCTCCCCCGCTTGAATGCCCCAAACCCCAGATAATACCACACCCTAATAATGCCTTATTTAAGCACTGTTAACATATTGCAGACACAACTTTTGCAGTTTGAAGTGACAGTAAAACTAGCACTGGTAACATATTCCTCCCATCACAATTTCATGTGTAGAAGATTTATTCATACCCCTGATCTTAGCTACTTCAGTGGCAGACTTTTTTCTAATTAAGATGCAAAACTTTTCACTGAAAGGAAGTACTTTATACTAAATTCTCAGCATTGCTACTCTGTGCCTTGGGACAAGGGTTAAACAATCCCTGCAATATCATGATGAGAAAACTGGTAACTGAGGTGTGGCTGATAAGCAGGCAGTATATAAAGTGTGGATATACTGGAAAAAAAAAAAAACATGATTCAAATCATGGGTGGGGTTGAACGGCACAAGACAGCATTATTCAGAAGGATATGAAATTTAAAACTCGCAATCTTCTTTTCTTGATTTTACCATATAATAATTTTGGACCATAATTCATCTAGGGTAACTGAAACCACAGGAACTAACACTGTGGAGAAGGGAGTGGGAAAACTACTCTTATCAGAAACTCATGAAACATTATAGACTGCTTTAGATAAAATTTATGGATTCATATTCTGTGTATAGCAAAGATAACTAAAGACATGTTTGATTCTTCCCAAATTTCCCTGTTCTCAAATCTCATCTGCCTACTTCTGTCCCTGTCTAGACGGCTTACAGCAATCTATTTTTAAGCAGAACTTAAGATCACCTCTCTCTTCCTATCTTTAGGGCTCTTACTCCCATGGTATCTTCTGATATTGTATCTTCTTTATTGACACTGGTGTTTCTTGTCTGGGAGCTCCTCGGGTATCTTGCTTTTAAACTCTCTGCATTTCCCCCTCATCTCCCAATCCATAAAATCTAGTAGACTAGTGTTTACAAGTGTGGTCCATTTCCATTCCAATGACCAGCTCCCGGTGGTGCCAGTTCCATGATGCTTTGCCAATCCTCATTTGAACTAACCTTTCCCTTGAAATGCTCCTCCCCGCCCCGCCGTTTCTGGGATGAAAAGATTCTACTCTCCTTCAAATATTTCAAAAGGCTCTTCCTCAAAAGAGGCTGTCTTTTGGCTGAATGAAATATTTATATAAATATCTCAGACCATTTTCTGTTGCTATTACTGAATACTCCAGACTTGATGATTTTTAAAGACAAGAGGTATAATATACCTCTTATGTTGTGGAAACCCAAAAGTATGGTATTGACATCTGCTCAGTGTCTGGTGTGGGCCTTCTTACTGTACCACATCATGAAAGAGGGTACCAGAAGTTGAACCACATGCCGAAGCAGAGCAGGATATCAACTAGGACTTCTCCTAAAATCATTATTGCCATCAGGGGGTCATCCCATTCATCTCATCTCACCCTAAGTGCCTTCCCAAAGTCCTCACCTATCAGCATATGACTTGAAGGATGAATTTTTGAACTAGTGAGTTCCAGAGGACATACCAAACCACAGGATTATCTTTCTGGCAACTGCTACATCCTGCCACATGTCTCTTACCAACATCCCTGACCCCCACTATCCTCTCCTGGACATGCCATCTTAGATGGCATCTAAGGGATACCCAGAAAATACATGTCTGATCTTTCAAATTATAAACCATTGTTCATCCTGTGCCCTTTTATCTGCTGCTGCTACAAAAGAGGTCTGAGCTAGATAAATCAGTGTGGATTATCCTAGGGAATGATTTTTTTTATATTAAATTAAAACCTATTTAGTGCAATATTGTTTATAATCCCTTACTATATCAACTGCCAACTTTTAAGATTTGGATTTCTTATATATATGTCATTAAAAGTATATCATTGACAGGCAGTAAAAGTCTCTTGATTCTTGTTTATAATTTATCAAGCATATTAAGTACTGATGATATAGCTAAATAAAACAGATTATGTTCCATTGGTAAAGCTAAACATTCAACTTTCAAGCACAGACATGGCAGGCTCAAAAGGTAGTTTCAAGAAAAAGATCATGCTAGCTGCTATAGGTAAATTAACAACTATGAATATCGGAGAAGAGTTAGAAGATAATTACAGTGCTCCCAATAAATTCATGGTTCCCTGGACTTTTAAATAGTGGTACAGAAAAGGGAAAAATATGAACTTTTGAAAAGATTAGGAGCTAAAATGAGCAGGACTTGACAACTGACTGTGGAGTAAGGGTTAGAGTAATGTTGACTACTCCATGTATATTCAAGCAAAAGAGTGTTAATATTTTATAGTCTTTTCTGTCTCTATGTCTAGGAAAGTGGTCTTGTCTTTCACTGAGAGAGAGAACCATAGAAGTTGCCATAGTAGGAACTGTTTGAGCTAATTTTAGACAGTGTTTAATTTGAGGTACCTGAGAAAATTCCAAATAGAAACGTCAAAGAGGTAAAGAAGCTCTAAAGTTGTGATGGAATGTATCTGTAAACCCAGTACTTTAGAGGTTTAGATAGGAGGATCACAGGTATGAGGTCAGCTTCAGAAATTCAGGGAGACCCTATTTTCAAATTTTAAAAAAGGGGCGAGGGTATGTATCTCAGAGATCGAATGTCTCTGGGCACAATCCCCAGGTTTAGACAGATACACATATACACTAACACGCACACAGTGCTTGGTGCTCAGAGAAGAAATACACTGTATTTGGAAGGTATACATTTAAAGGGGGAACACTGAAGTATAACTAGAGGTACACATTTCAAATAAATTAAACTTTGAACTTAACATTCAAAGTCATATTGATAAACATGAGATGGTTACCAGCTTCAATAAAAATGGGAGAAATAGAAGGGAATAAAAGCAGCGGGCACATGTCTTAGAATTGGAATATACAGAGTGTTTCAAGAATGCAGATGTGATCAAGTGTATAAAATATCAGGGCAATCACATAAACAGAGCACATACTTCATGGTATGATAGTGTCAGAGTACCTGGCATGGAGTCATTTCAGTGGTGTGGTGGGAACACCAGTCAGACTGTGGTTGAGAAATGAGTAGGTGAGTAAGACAGAGCCTCTGAATGGAGGTCAAGTTTTACTGTGAAGGAAAGAAAGAAAGAAGGCCTTGACTGAATTAAATAAGGTATGTGACATGATTCCAGAATATAAAAAGCGTTTCAAACTCTATTAACTACAAAGAATCCTTTATGAGGTGGGGTTAACCATACTCATTACGACTATGCTCAGCTGGGCACACTGGCACACTACTATATTCCGAGGTCTTGGGAGGCTGAGGCAGAGGGGTCCCAGGTTTTAGGTTCTACTGGAGACTGGTTTCAGTCTCCAGTAACACACAAAACAGACTTCTCTGTCAAAACTCACTTTTCTTTAATGTAGCAATGGCTTCCGGCAATATAATAGTTGTAAAATTAAAATAACTTCTGAAAATATATTGAGTAGTCAATTGGTAATTGAATAAAAGCTTTAATTCTGAAAGTAACTTCTAAAAGAATGGCTATAAGCAAGTTACTCCTGTGCATAAGGCCTGCTGATCTTTTCTGGCATCTTAGGATAATTAGACAATGGAATAATTCATCTTCTAGGACATAAAATGGTAGAATTTTAGATCAGTTATCAAATTCCAAGTTGTATCTGAACGTTTTACATGTAATAACTTACTTAATACTACTACTACTAATGATACCAATAATGATAATGAAACTTTGGAATTCTTCCAAAAATATATGGGAAAAAAGCCATCAATATAACGAATTCTCTTAGTTCCAAGTAGAAAATGCTTTCTGCACATTTTGTGATGTCAGTGTAATACTTATTCCCAAACTTGATGATGTCATAAGCAAAAGGAAAATTATTTACAAAACCCTGTGAACATAGATACACAATCATGGGAGATAGATATATATGAACTTCTACAGTGAAAATAATGGGATAAAAATAGTAATTAATTGATGGGATTCATGGATTAGAAAATTCAATATATTATGGTGTTGATAGACTGAATATAATCCTCATTAAAATATTTAAGTTTTGATTAAAAATATAAGCTGATTCCAAAATTACATGAAAATTCAAGAGTCCAAGAATAGCTAGCCAAAGCAATAGTGTAGAAGGCAAATACTTGGCACAAGGATCAACAAATTGATCAAAGAAGTAGAAAAGATTGAGCTGGGTCTGGAGGCACAAGCCTGTAATCCAGTACTTAAGAGGCTGAAAAAGGATAGGAGTTTGAGGTCAGCCTCAGCAACTCAGTGATACACTATTACAAAAATAAAGAGCTGGGGTGTAGCTCAAAATTAGAATGCCTCTGGGTCCAAACCCACTACAAAATAAAACAAAAAAGAAACGTAGAAAAGACTGTAAGCAGTGGGCCCTCACATATTTGATAACCAGTAACCTGAATTATGTCAAAGGTGACAGATTTGCAGTGCCTAAGGACTTTTTATGACCTTTTGCTGGGTTATTTTAGTGCTTTTATGAATAAATAACAATCCTTTCCTTATGCCACTGACAAGGATCAATTCCGTATGAATAGCAGATTCAAAAGTGGAAGACAAAATAAAGAGTTCAGAAGGAGACATGGGAAATTATCTTTACAACTGTATGATAAGTGAAGATTTCTCAAACAAAATGTCAATCATAAAGGAAAACACATAATGCATTAAAGAATATTAAAGTTAATTAGTTCCTCAAGAACCATGACTAAACGAGAAAGAATATGCTACAAAGAGAAGATAGAATGATATATACTACATGGATTATTATCAGAATAAAGAAGTTCTACAATGAAAATTTAACCCAGAAGAAATACTGGCAAAAGCATTAATAGGTATTTCACAAAAGAGAAATGGAGGGAGGGAAAGAGGAGGCACTGGGAAGTGAAATAAACCAAATTATGCACATTTATGGAGATGTTTCTATGAATTTCACTTATGTGTAACTATGATACACCGATATGACATTAATATTAAAAATTAAAGAGCCTATCGAGAGGCCAGTAAACATATAAAATGTCACTTAACACTGTTAATCGTCATAAAAAGACAAACTGAAACTATGAAACATTACAACTACAAGTAGCCAAATGGCTAAAAGGAAATAAAGTCCAATAAAGAACTGCCAGGAATGAGAAAAATTCTCACACAGATAGTGGTGCGTAGGAATGTAAGTTGGTACAACCACTTTGGAAAACAGTTTTCTATTATCTATTAAAACTGACTGTATACACTCAACTTTTTCTAAATCCCCAAATCATTCTTAGGTAAATAACCCACACGTTTTTAGTGAAAGATAAATAGGAGACCATTCGTAACACCACTACCTGCATTATTCCCAAACTGAAAAGTCTCTTTCAATTTACATCTGAGTTGATGCAGACATGATGACATGATGACTATAAAACAGAGTAAAAGACAGAAACAAAAGACCATGTTGCATGCACAAATTTAAAAAGTAATGCTAGATGAGAAAGACTTGAGTGCAAATAGATGTGACTTCTGATTTCATCCATGCACAGTTCAAAGTCAGTCTGAGTTGCTAGCAGGTAGGAGAGGCACTGGGAGACCAGAAGAGAAGGGACCACAGGAGGCTCTCAGTGGGCTCCCGGGTTGATGCTAAGGTTCTAGATTCTGGATAGATGAGCTTGGTCACTTTGTGAACATTTGTGAGCTGTAAACTAATGACTTAGGGAAATGTTTGCATGTTTACTAAAAAGAAGAGGGAGAAGGCATGATATCTGAAAATCGTATTCCCATTTTATACTTGAACAAATGGAAGTCAAACACAATTTTCAAAATAAAAGGAATCCTCAATCGCGTGTTTTGATACTTTACACATGTATTTCCAAAATCCAATGCAAATAAATATTTTAATTCCATGTAGGGTTTTGGAGACATGTTAAGTAACAAAACCAAAGGAGCTGGTTTTTATACAGTCTTAGAGCACCTGAACTTTTAATCAGTCATCATTTTCAAAAGGTTCTTAGTATCAGAAGTACTAAAATGACTTCCTCTAACTCATCTTCTTCTGACACCTTGAAACATTGTTTTAGAGGTAAAAAACAGCCCATCAAATCTCAGTATTTGTTTCAGAAAGTTATATTGTGTACAAGTTGTATTTATGTTCATTTAAGTTGGTGTCCTGTAACTACCTCTCTCACAGGAGTGACTTTTTCTTCTCCGTTCACACATTACAGGTTTTAGAGCAAATAGGTCAGGGAATTTAAGTAACTGAGGAAAGTATGTTTTTTTTTTCTCCCATTAGAAGAGACAGCTACATACACACACACACACACACACACACACACACACACACACACACACCCTGTGTATTTACATGCACACACCTGTGTAAATACACATACATACACATCTATTCTTAAGTTTTGTAGAATTTAACTATTCAAAATCACTTGACCACATAAGAACACAGAACCCCATTTGTCCCAGCATTTGGGAGGCTGAGACCTGGAGGATCACAATTTATGGACAGCCTCAGCTACTTAGTGAGGCCCTCTGCAACTCAGTGAGACCCAGTTTGAAAATAAAGAATAAAAAATAGGGCAGGGGGTGTAGCTCAGAGGTTGAATGCCCCCTGGGTTCCAACCCCAGACCCACAAAAAAAAGATTTTTTTTTTCTTTTTGTTGATTTTGAAACTTTTCGGGCTGAGGTTTTCTTCTAGGCGTCTGATGGCAGTAGCCTGCTCAGTGCTGGAATTCATCTATTTTTTTTAAACCCAGCTTCTCACTGGAAAGATTCTTTTTTCTTCTTCTTCTTCTTTTATTTTAATTTTATTTATTTATTTATTTATTTTGGTGGCACTGGGGTTCCTGGAAGCCCTTCTACCTCCGGGCTATACTCCCAGACCAATTTTATATTTTTATTTGGAAACAGGGTCTCTTAAGCCAGCGCGGCTAGCTAGGAACCTGAGCGATACTCCTGTCTCCGCCTCCCAAGAGCGGGGATGACAAGCGTGCGCCACCACACCACACCCGGTATCACTGGAAAGATTTTATTACAATATTCTTTATTGCTAAGAAATCCTGAAATTTCATGCCTTTATTCCCTTAATTTGTTATAAGATATACAATCTTCTGTTCTCCATATAATATTATTAGATCTAGACAACTGATTAGAAAAATAAAAAAAAATCATGACTCATTTGTGCTTCTGCATAGTAATCAGCTGGAAATACTGACTTGGTATTTACTAGATAATTGATGATCCAAATAGTGCTAAATACTTGTAAAGCATTTTTTTGTTTGTTTGTTATTTTAACCCCCGCCCACCAACGTCCGCAAAACGGAAACAGTGGAATGTTCTTCCAATTTCAAGGAGAGAACAGGTTGCATTTTCCTATGAATACCATGCATTTTATCTGTGTTGCATATGAAATTCAACCCAGATAGAAGCAGAAGGTGGTTGGATTGGGACTTGATATAGCCAGGAGAAGGGAGTGTTTCTCTGGCTTTGAGACACAGGTGGATAACATGGCCATAAACTAGGGCAGATCTGGGCTCACAAGAGCAGACCTGAATTGTTTTAGACTCAAAATTTTGCCTTTGACTGTTTTTAATATCACCCTAAACTAAAGCAATTTTTGTCCCATGGAATTTGGAAGTACTATTCTCAGCATATGACTCTAGAGAAAAGAGCTTCTTAACAAACAGTATAATTCTTTCTCTTACATATTGACAATGTATTTTGTATATTTTTCAGAGTTTAAATTATCTGAAGTGTTTGTGCTATATATTTCTTTCCCAAATCACTAATAAGGCTAAAACAAGTCAAAATATAACCTTGATTTCTTTGGTCTACAAACCAGACAACTTTAACTAGATCCATAACATTTATCACTATCTCCAACTTAAAAATATAAATGTTTTCAATCTATTAGTCTTTATTTTCCTCTCAGTTAAACTTAAAAGTGGCAGAGCATGGTGCTGCACACCTGTAATCTTAGTACTTAAGAAGCTGAGATGTGGGGATTGCAGGTTCTAGGCCAGCCTCAACAACTTGGCGAAGCCCTCTACAACTTACTGAAATCCTGTTTCAAAAATAAAAGGTAAAGCTGCAGCTCAGAGATCGGATGCTATACCATGAGTTCAATCCTCAGTGTCACATAAACAAAACAAAAAAATGTAAAAGTAGAGCTTCTATCTACTTTAAAACACACATAGGTCTTAATGGTTATTTACAGATAAATACTATATAATATATAACTATTAGGATTATAGATAAGTACTCATTGTCCCCAAGTTTAAGATTAATCATTTATAGCAGTGTGCCTGGTACACTCCTGTAATCCCAGGACTTGGGAGGGTAAGACAAGAATATCATAGTTTTGAAGCTGGCTTCAACACTTTAGCAAGACCTTGTTTTAAATATATACATATACATATACATAGATATAGATATTGCCTTGGGGTAGAATGCCCTTGAGTTCAATCCTCAGTGCCAAAACATAAACTAAGCTTGTCATGGTGGCATATACTGGTAATCCCAGTGCTTAGGAAATTAAAACAAAAGGATCACGGGTTCAAGACCAGCCGCAGCAATATAGCTAGACCTTTTTTTTAAAAAATGGATGAGGGAAGAATGTGAGTGTAGCTTGAAGGAAAAACACCCATGACTTCAATTCCCACAACAAAAAAAAAATCCCTCATAATTTATAGCCATGTATTTTCTAGCAAGACTCTGTGTATTTGCCAGTAAAGGCCCTGTTACAGCCATACCGATTGCTACCATTTCTTGAAATTCATTCATATTCAAGGCACTCTGAAATCAGTCTTTTAATCAATTACAAATACATTTTGCATAATTAACATGGTCTGTCTGGGCTAAAGGTTTTGATCTGTGCTCCAACTCTTGATTTTACAAGAACTACTTCAAAAGTGTGGTGGTTTGAGAGAAGTGATGAAACATACTCAAGTCAGAGCAATTTTAGAATGATTGACATTTGAACCATGAGATTTCCTGAAAGCATTTTCTCACCATTATCTTCTTGCATTCATATCAGCGGCTCCTATGGAAGATTTTCAAAATGAATACTGTCTCATTTACTTTGATAAATAATGCCCCCTTATTATTCTGCACCGTTAGTTTTTAATCTGGACTTAGGTTATTGATGGTCCTATGAGATATCATAACTGTGACTCATGTGAGGTCTCAAAACTTTTCACTGTATTTTAAACATTAGTGATTTGATACTTCTTCCTGAAGGTCCTGAACACCTACCGAATTGCAGCCTTCTTTTATCTATGTTTCACCCACTTTCTTTTACCACCATACTTTCTCTAATGTAGCGGCAATAAAAACTTGCATGTGTTTTAGAAGAGGTAAATTTAGGAGAGAAAATTCAGATTTCTGACTGTCCCCAAATTTTGATTATGTAAAAAAAATTTTTTTTCTCTTTAACTGTGTGTGTTTGTTGTTGTTGTGAGGTATTAGGGGCGGAAACCAGGGATACTCTACCACTGAACTTCCCTTGGTTTTGATTTGAAAAGGCCACACTAAATTGCAGAAGCTGGCCTCTAGCTTGCAATCTTCCTGCCTCAGCCTCCCAAGTACGGGATTGCAGATGTGAGCATCCATGCTTGGCTTTTAACTGTGCTTTATTACCATTTGATTGCTAGTGACTTGGAGTTAAATAACCTCAAAGGCCTTGAGCCCAAGATACAATTTCAAGTCCAAGCTCTGAAATTATGGCAAAAATTACCGTTACATTTTTGACAACACACTTATCTTCCATGAGCCCTGGTTTCTTCATTTATAAAGAGGAAACAATATCACCCAAATTATGGGAGTTTTGAATAATGAATATGTAAGTACTCAACACAGTACTTTTACCTTCTACAGTATTACATCACACACACACACACACACACACACACACACACACAAACACTTTTGTATCCTTGAATATGTTCATAAATTGAATATGCTCATGAAACTAGCACTCAGAACTGGAAACTTAACATTTAACATCATTACCCCTGCTATTATCTTAATGTTTCTACCTCCCCACAATTTATATATTGAAACTGCTATGATATTAGTGTTAGAAAGTAGGCTTTTTGAGAAGTGATTTGCTCACAAGAACTAAGTCCTCATACATCAGATTAGTGCCCTTATTATGATAGACACCCCAAAGAGAGCTCTTTCCCCATCTGCCATGGAGGTTAGAGGAGAAAAATAGAGCAAGGAACATGGCTCCCACCAGACTCTGAATCTTCCAGCTCCTCCTTCTTAGATTTATGCCTCCAGAATTTGAGAAATAAATATTTGTTGCTTATAAAACACAAATTCAAAAGAGTATTTTTTACAACACTATATTTGTTAATATTTTCACAGCCATAATCTAAACACCTAACCATGTGACTCAGAGAAAAGATTTGCTCAGAGTTTTGCTTGGAGATACTGGGGTTCAGTTCACCTGAGGCTGGTGTCTGGATCTCAGGGCATACTGGTAGCAGAGAGAGGAAGAGCATGAGGCTGTGCTCCTCACAGTATGGAGGCCAAAAGCAAGAGGGCTAGTAAGGGGAGGAGGAATCATGTGTAATCCCCAAGGTTTAGCCCTACGGGCTCACCATCTCCAACTATGCCCTACCGGCCTAGGCTACCACCATTAAAATGGATTTATTCACTGCTGGGATTGCATCTCTCATGACTCAATTACATCAACTTCCAACACCAATTTATATTCTTCAAGGGGCCATTCTATATCTAATCATAACAAATCTCCACAAACAGACTAAGATACTATGCTTCAACTTTTACTATTTTGAGAAACCAAGATATTGACACTCTTGATATTTTAAGTCACATCATTCTTTGTTGTGGAATTTCTCATTGTAGAGAATGTTTAGCATCACCCCAGGCCTCTACCAAGTACCTATAGTACTCCCTCCACCAATTAATGACATAAATATAAAGAGATATTGTCACATGTTCCCTGTGGTGGGGTGAGAGAAGGCTGATAGGAAAAGTTGCACCAAGCTGAAACTTTGAGGTCAGAGATTTCCAAAGTGAGCTGTCATCTTCTCAGTTTCCTCTTCTCTGGGCTGACTCAGAAACAATAGCTGTAGTTGAAGAAGCCAAGGTGGCTTGATGGAGGTGCCCTGCATGCAACTCTGTCACAGCATGGAAAGAATAGCAATCTAGAGAAAAAAAAAAACTTTCAAGTTAAACCTAGGCTCTCTGGCTAGGGAGAGCCTCATACTGCCTTGGAGAAGTGAACATGAAAGTGCCAGCAACTACAATCATAGAAGCAGTCCTAATTACAGGAGAATTATAGAATCCTGATGAGCTTTAAAATCTAATTTGAAGATCTGGCTGGTCTAATGGTCTAAAAGTTACTTTTCTGCTTCAAAGAAGTAAATATCAGGGCTTGCTAAACCTTCAGAGCCAAAACTATTATAGTACCTATTGCTAGATGCCATATTGCCTTAGGGGCCAGCAGCTGGCCCCTGATAACGCCAAGTCTTGAGCTGGTACATACCTCCCTAGGCAGAAGGCAGACTCTTCAGCATTTTGTAGCTTTAGTATAATAGCCATGGTGGTCACAAGCCCAAGTTTCAACTTCTGATCACCTTTCTGTTCTCTTCCCTAGCCCAAAGCCCTGGTACTCCAAAGTAATGGCTATATCTATGCCTGAATATCAAACATTTGGAAAGATCCCAGCCATTTCCTGCAGCCTCAGGAATAGGGTTTCCAGTGGCCCCAACCCTCAGCACCACCTGCACATCCCCAGTGGGAATTAAAGATCTCTTTATCAGCTCATGAACTAGAGAATGCAGAATCTGGTGCCAACATCTCTGGCACTTCCCAAGCTTGTTTCTGGGGACTAAAGAAGATCCTCCATGATTGCACCTCCAGACTATAGCTACCAGTGAAATACTGAGACTGAGAAAGCCTCTCTATAGGCCCAAGTTCCATCAGGAACCAACTTGTGGGTGTCAGTACACACACCTTTAAAAGAATATCTACTGTAAAATCATATAACTACCTCCATGATCTGTTACAATTCAGAATACTGAACCGGTCACAGATATTGCTTATGTGAATCAAAGATGAAGAAATCATACAAACCATGTTTTTGAGATCACCTACAACCAAACCCAAAGAAACCAACATCCTATGATCCATTTAAATAAAAAAATGTTTTTCTACAAAAATTACTTCATAAAATTGGGAGAGGCAAATAGTATACTAGATGCAGAGACATCATCAACTTAGGTACACAAGAAGCAAAAAGAAACATGGGACCTTCAAAAAACGAATTCTCTAGACATAAATCCTAACAAAAAGGGAATCTATAAAATGCCTAAAAATTTTAAAATAATGATTCTAAGAAAATACAGTAGGATGCAAGATAATAAAAACAAGGAAATGAGAAAAAACAATTTAAAATATTAATGATAAGTTAAAACAGACAGAAATCATAAATAGCCAAAAAGAAATATTGAAATTAAAATCTTCAATAATTAAATAAAAACACAATAGAGTTCTCAAAATAGACTAGTAGAAGAAAAATGGGAAAAGGGAAGAATTTTAGAACATAAAAATACTGAGGTTTTGTGTGTGCATGTGTGTGTGGTAGGAAGATACTGGGGATTAAACCCAGGGCCATTCTACCCCTAAGAATGGTATACACCCAGCCCTAATTTTTATTCTTTATTGTGAAATGGGATCTTACTAAATTCTGGAGGGCCTCACAAAGTAGCTGAGGCTTGTCACAAATCTGTAATTCTCCTGTCTCAGCCTTCTAAGTACTGAGATCCCAAACATGCACCAACACCCAGCTGAAAACAGGCATCTAATTTAACCAGGTTAAAAAAATAATAATTACAAAATTCTGTAAGACTTATGGAACATCAATAAGACAATAAATATTCAAACTATGGTGATTGTAGATGGAGAAAAAAAAGGTCAAGGCATTGAATACCTATTTTATAAAATTACAGCCCCAAACTTCCCAAATGTTCAAAGAGATATGAACATCCTAATGCAAAAAGCTTTAAGGGCTCCAACTACATTCAACCAAAATAGACCTTTACACCAAAGCATAGTATAATTAAAATGTAGAAATGCAAGACAGCAATTAAATATGGCAGAATGGAGAAAGACGGTGTGTTTCAATTGCTCCAAGACTCAGAACTCAACCAGCTGGAAAACTGCTTCTTGGCAAGAGAAAAAAGCAGTCAGAACTCAACATAAGAGAGTAAAAATATGATGGAATTGAATGCAACACAGAAAGCAGAGGACTAAAAACAGATCCATGTGTCTCATGCAGTGAGCCGAGTTGAGACAAGATTTTGTCCAGCCTGCCCCTTGGCTGGTGGCTGCTAAGACTCAGAAGCAGTCTTATTAAGTCAGTACCTTCAGAAAACTATCACCAAAAGCAATCACATTCACCTCTCCACACTCAAATATCTCAAGAATCGACTCTTCAAACCACCCAGCCAAATTGCTCAGTGAAATTCCACAGCTGTAAGTATACTAGAACTGACAAAAAATGGGCCTGAAAAAATTCCAGTGGCTACATCCTGCCTTGATATGGCCACTGTGAATCGACAGATCAACTCTCCAAGCAACCAAGAGAACTCCTGTGGCTGCAGCTGAACTCATCCCTGCACTCATAACCAGCACTCATCAAAACTCAGTGTTTTCAATGTATCCCAATTGGATCCTGAAGGACAACAGGAACTTGTATGGCAATGAACAGGCCTGTGTGTTTGTGAGTTATCAAATCATTCCTGCAAAGGTAGGAGAGAGGCTATAGTTGGACAAGGCAGAAATATGAATTAGCATATAGTCTATAGGAAGATTTTGGTGGACAGAACTAAGGATTGGCAACTTGCTCAGCCTCTGCAGGGTCTCCAGCAATCACCATGGAATCACAGGCAGTGGGGTCTATGCATTGAAATAATTCACCTAACCATGCTACGGGCTTAGAAGGCTATAAATTCATGCCCTGCAGTGTTTGTGTTCTATAACCCCAAGGCCAGAATCCAACAAGGTCTCCCATGATTTCAGTTGCCTTAGAGAAGCAGTACTGTCTCTGGCACTAAATAACACAGATACCAAAATCTCGGACTCAGAATCATACAATTTTTTTCTGCCAGAGCTTGGGCCCTAAAAGCAGAGAAGCCAGGGGCCAGCAGAGGTTCATAAGATCACAGCTACAGGCTGGGAAGATAGTACTCCATTAGCAGAGTTTGTGCCTAACATGCAGGCATACCAATGACAGACAGGGCTACATATGATCACAACCAGAAGATCAGCAGTGGTATCCCTGGACCATCAAAGCTCAGCCAACCAAGCCACAGAGTAATCTCTGGCACTGCTGAGCTTTGACTCAGTGATCACAGAGACCAAAAGTCAGTGTAAAACTTTATTAAGAATTTTACAGGCTTGCGATCAGCAAGATACTGGTTGTGTCTGTGGGGCATTAAATTCCAACCAGCAGACCCTCAGGCACTAAAAATAACATCACCATTTCTGGCCTTGCTGAGTCTGAGCCTGGAAAGCATGGTGGTTGATAGCCAATCACATTCATGTCTTCCTGCACTGAATACACATTACATCTTGTTAAAGAGGCTCTTGAAGCCAGGTGTGGTTGTGCACACTTGTAATCCCAGTGCTTGGGAGGCTGAGACAGGAGGATTACACAGGTTCAAAGCCAGCCTCAGCTACTTAGTGAGGCTCTCAGCAACTTATTGAGACCCTGTTTCCAAATAAAGTATAAAATAGGTCTTGGTAGTATAGCCTAGAGGTAGAAAAGCCCCTTGACTCCACCCCAGTACCACAAAAAAAAAAAAAAAAAAAAGAGGCTCTTGAGGACAAACTCTAAAGTCTGATTATATGAGACAGATTTGTAGAGGCAAATATATACCTCCAGCATAGGCCTTAAAAAAGGATAACACATAAACACAGAAAGAGGATGCCAAGATAAAAAAAAAAATAAAAACCTGAGAATTCTAAAAATATGAGAATGAAGACCAGGGAGGAAACAATAAACTCCCACAACTCAACAACAAGAGAGGCCACAAATACTGAGAAGCACAAAATGCCAAGAGTCAGAATTTTGATTTCCAATATGAACAAAGTCCTCAGAAATTAAATCAGAAAATGTGTATATAGGAAATGAAAGAACATATGATTAGAGAGAAACAACCAGAAAGAGGATTTGAGCAAAATAAAGACCTCAATAGAAACTATCTATGGCAGGTAGACCACATGGAATATAGAGTCTTTCTCTTGGAAGACAGTTCATTCAAAACTGACCACAGTGTAAACAATAGTGAAAAGAAAGTACAACATGACCAGAGCATTTAAGAAATATGGGATGATATAAAACAACCTAGTTTATAAATAATTGACTAGAAGCACAAACCAAGGGTATTAGAAATCTCTTCAGAAGAGTAATGTCAGAGAATTTCCAAAACATAAAAAAGAACTTGAGAATCTATTTACAAGAGACATTCATAACACCAAAAAGACAAGATCAAGGAACTTTTCCATGTCACATAATAATCAAAATGACTAACATAGAGACCAATGAAATAATCTTAAATGCATCTAGGACAAAAGGATATGTAGTATTCATAGAAAAAAACATTACAAATCATTCCAGACTTCTCAGATCAAGTCATGAAAGCAAGGAGGGACTGATATAATGTACCCCAGACACAAAGAAAACAACTTCCAACCAAGACTACCATACCCAGTGAAGATATCATTAAAATTGATGTAGAAATAAAAATGTTTTAAGACAAATAGAAAATAAAAGAATTCATGACTACTAATTCAGCACTAGAGAAAATGATTAAAGAAATAAAATATAAGAAGAAAAAATATCTGAATCAGAAAAGGTTGAATTCCAGCAGATGGGTAACTAAGTGGAAGAAACATAACACTGTATCAAGTAGAAAATATAGCTCAAAATGTCAGGGACCAAAAATAATTTCTCAATAACACTAAATGTCAAATGTTGAAACTCCCCATATTAAAAGGCATAAACTGTCAATGTGGATTAAAGACGATAATCTGACTATATGCTATCTACAGAAATCTCACCTTACAGGGAAAGATTATATATAGGCTAAAGTCAAAATGATAGAAAAAAGATATATTATGCAAATGGAGACTGGAAACAAACAGGGATAGCAACACTCATATCCAACAAAGCCAACTTTAAGCTAAAACTTATCTGAAGAGACAAAGTGGGTCACTTCTTAGTTATAAAAGGAACCATCAAACAAGAAGATGTAATGATAGTAAACACTTATACCCCAAATATGCATGGACCCACTTTTATAAAACAAACTCAGATATTAGGTCTCAAATAGACCTCAACAAAACAATAGTGGGAGACTTCAACATTCTGCTTACACCATTAGATTTATCTTCAAGCCAGAGATGAATAAAGACTCTTCAGACCTAAAGAACACTATAAATTAAATGGACCTAATAGATATATACAGAATATTCCAATCAAAAACAGCTTAATTCACATTATTCTCAACTGCTCATAAAATCTTCTCCAATACAGATCCCATTCTGGACCACAAAGCCAGTAGCAGTGAATTAAGAATGTAATATCATTTCCTGTATTTTTTCAAATTATAATGGAATGGTAGTAGATATCAACAATAGGATGACCAAAAGAAAATACATAAGTACATGGAGACTGAATGATACACTTTTTAATGAGGCTTGAATCCTAGAAGTAACAAGAAATAAAATAATTTCTAGAATTAAATAAAAAGAGAAACAATATAAAATCTATGAAACACTTTAAGGACAGTTTTAAGAGAAAAATGAGGAAGTCACCAAATAATCAAGCTACTAACATACTGCAAGCATCTGGAAAAACAAAAACAGAATAATATCAAAGCAAGTAAGGGCAGAAGATAATTAAAATCAAAGCATAAATCAGTAAAATAGAAAACAAAAAATAGAAAATATTAACAAAACAAATTTTTTTTTCTTTAAAAAGATTAAAAAGAATAATTAAGTCCTTGTCCAACTGAACCAAAAGAAATAAAAATCAGGCCAAATTATTAAAATCAAAAATGAAAAAGGAGACAATACCACAAATAATGGAAAATTCCAGATGATCATCAAAATATTTTGATAATTTATGCTTTAATAAACTAAAACACAGAAGAGATTGACAGAGTTTAGACATATACAACCTACTTATCAAAAATGAACCAAGAGGATAGAAACCCTCTAAAACTTATCAATACAAAGCAAAGATATAGAAACAACAACAAAAATATTTTATCAAAGAAAAATTCAGGTCTTCCGGGCATGGTGTCACATGCTTGTAATCCCCACGCTTGGGAGGTGGAGATAGGAGGATCGCACAGGTTCGAAGCCAGCCTTGTTGGCTTAAGAGACCTGTTTCCAAATAAAAAATATAAAATAGGTCTGGGAGTGTAGCCTGGAGGTAGAAAGGTTCCATCCCCAATACCACCAAAAAAAAATTTAGGTCTAGACATTCTCAGGTCAATGTTACAAAACCTTTACAGAAGAACTAAACTCAAAACTTTATAAGTTATTCCATACAATGAAAAGAGACAGAATCCTTTCAAACATCTTCAATGTAGCCAGCATCACTTTAATATCAAAACCAAATAAGCATCCTTCAAGAAAAGATAATTACAAAACAATATCCTTAATGAACATAGATGCAATATTGTACAAAAATGGAATTAAATCCCTACCTCTCACCGTGCAAAAAAGCCAATTCAAGATTGATAAAAAAAAACAAACTCGAAATTAGATAAGAGGCTTTGAAGTTACTAGAAGAGGGCTTAGGTCCAATACTCCAAATTATAGGCACAGGTAAAGACTTCAATAAGACCCCAAAGCTCAAGAAATTAAAACAAAAACAAATAAATGGTGTGACATTAAACTAGAATGGTTTTGATTATCAAAGTATACTATCAATAATCTAAATAAAGAGCCTGCAAAATGGGGAAAGGTATTTTCCAGCTATTCCTTTGATAGAGGACTAATATCTAGACTACACAAAGAACTTATAAGATATAAAACTAACAGACTCCACATAACTCAAACAAGAAATGGGCAATTGAAATCAATTGACACTTCACCAAAGAAGAGATACAAATGGCCAATAAGTACATAAAAAAAAGTTCAGTATCATGAGTAGTCAGGAAGATGTAACTCAAAACTACAATGAGATTCCATTTAACACCCATCTGAAAGGCTATCATCGGAAAGTCAAACAATATATACTGGTGAGGATGTGGGGAAATAGAAAGTCTTCTATACTGTTGGTGGAATTACATATTACTAAAACTGCTATGGAGATCAGAAAATTTGGAATGAATCCACCATATGATCCAGCCATACCTGGGTACCTTTCCAGAAGAACTTAAATCAGATTATAGAAATACATTTATATACATGTTTATAGCAACACAGTTCACAATAGTCAAATTATGGAACCAACCTAGGTGTTCTTCAACAAATTAATGGATTTCAAAATTATGGGATGTACATGCAATGAAATTCTACTCAGCAATAAGAAGGAACAAAATATTTTCATTTGCAAGAAAATGGATGGTCCTGAAGAACATTATGTTGAGTGAGATTAGTCACAAAAAGTGAAGGGTCATATGTTTTCTTTCATATGCAGAAAATAGGGTGTAATTAGGGTATCAGAGCGACATCAAACAGTAGAAGAGAAACTCCAGTGGAGCCAGGAAGGTGGTATAGAGTAAGAGTGGGGAGACAGAAGATTAGTGAAGGAATCACTTCTATTGATATGATGTACACATGTAAAAATTCCAATGTCAATATCAATACCTAGTACAGGGAAGATTGGAAATGGAGAGGGAGCCCAGGTAAAACCCACCAAGTATTGTGTGCTATGAATTCAGTTATGATGTAAGAATATAATGCATCAATAGAAGTAATTTAAAAATGTAAGACAAAGAAAAAATCCTAAAAAAAGATAAAGATGCCAAGTCACATATAATATGATGCTTAATAAAAATACAAAAAATTCTCAGCAGAAACCAAAAATCTCAGAAGAAAATTTAATACTATATTCAGAATATTTAACATCTAGCAAAATCACACTCCAGAAAATAAAGCCAATAAGCAAAAATGTAAAGAATTCATGACCATCAGACCATCCCTACATAAAATATTTCGAGTATTCAGTCCTACATTTGAAACAAAAGAATAGTTATCATCTTGAAACATGTGAATATGTAAATTTACTAGAGATATAAAAAATAAGGAATATCATACCTTAGCATGACAAAGCTACAATATCACAAAATATGTGAAAAAACAAAAATAATCACAAAATAATCAGAATAATATTAACAAAATGACAAAACCAAGTTCATACCTAACAATGATAACATTGTCAAGGAGACTTAAACTGGCTTAATTGCTAAGAAAACAAACAAAAAATAATACCTAACCATAGGCTGACAATAGTAAACTCACCTCACTAGTAAAGAAAAACATAGATTAAAAGTTAAGGATTAGAAGGAGCTATATCACACATATGGAAACCAAGAGTGAACTGGAATAGCCATATTCATATAAAAGAGCAGATTTTAATACAAAAACTGTAAAAAAGAGACACAGTACATTAATATATTTTTAAAAGGATCAATTAAGAAGAAGAAAAAACAATTGTAAATTTATGTGCACCTAACATGGGACTGCCCAAAAATATAAAGCAAATATTATTAGATCTAAATGGAAAGATAAACTCTTAACACAAATATATGGGGACTTCAGCACCTCAATTTCCTCAATGTACAGATTGTCCAGACAGAAAATCAACAGATTATCTGAGCTGAACCACACTATGAAGGAAATGAATCCAACAGCCATGTGTAGAACATTTTATCTGGTAGTAGTAGAACACAATTCTCCTCAGTACGAGATGGAACATTCTCTAGGATAGGTCACAAGTTAGGTCACAAGTGATGTATCAATACATTTTAAACAACTGAGATAAAAAAAATAAAACTATAAATCGACATGAAAACAATGGCACAACATATTAAAATCCATGAAACATAGAAAATGTGGAGCTGAGAGGAAAGTTCATAGCAGTGACTCTGCTTATCAAAAATAAATTTGAAATAAATATTCTAATAGTCCACCTCAATGGATTGAGACAAGAACAAACCAGACTGAAGATCAATAAATGGGAAGAAATAGTAAAAAGCAGAATTTAAAAAAATCAAAATTGAAAGAACACAGAAGAGCAGTAAAATAGTTAGCTTTTTGAAAGATAAAATCAACATTTAGTTAGACCATAAATTGACAAACTTGACTTACCACTTCTTTTAAGTAAAAAAAAAAAAAAAAAAAAAAAACAAAAAAAACCAAAAAAAAAACCCCAACAACAAAACTACCTATTCTTGCCTGAATACTTCCGCTGCCCCCCCCCTATTTACTCAACACTCCCTAATTAGACCAGAGGCTACTGCTGCCCCAGTGGATTGGTCCAGCATTCCCACCAGTTTAGTATCTCTGACTTTGTCAATTTATGTGGTAGATAAACCAAGAAAAAAGAAGGGAGGTAAATAAAACTAGATATGAAAAAGGATCTATTACAACTAGTATCATAAATACAATGATCAAAGGAAACTACTATGGACAATAATATACTACAAAGCCCAAAATAATTAGAAGAAATTGATAAATTTCTAAACACATGCAATCTACAAAAAGTGTCTACTTTCACCACTCTTATTCAATATATGACGAATTCTTAGGAAGAGTAATAAGGTAAAAGGAAGAAATAAAGGACATCCAAATTCAAAAGAAGTTAAATTATTCATGTCCACAGATGACTTTATACACAGAAAACCTAAATACTCCATCAAACAACTGAACTGATAATTTCAATAAAATTGTAGATCTATAATTATCATGCAATAGAACAGTAGAACTTTTATTCACCAATAATAAACTTGCTGAAAAAATAAAATCAAATTCACAATAGTTATAAAAAACAAAATATTTAAAAATAAATTTAACCAAGTAACTGAAATATTTATAAAATTAAAAGTGTAAAACATTGATGAAAGAAATTATAAAGAACCCACACATTCAATAAAGGGAAGATATTTCATGTCCATGGGTAGGAAAAATTGATAGTATTAAAATGACCATACAACCCCATAGCAATATGTAGATAAATTGCAATTCCCATCAAAATTCTAGAAACTTTCTTCACAGATGGAAAAGATAATACTAATATTTATCTGGGACCACAAAGGATCCAGAATAATTGGAATGATCCTGAGGAACAGGGTAAAAAAAATAATAAAGCTGGAAGCAACCTCATAATCGACTTCAAAACATGCTATAAAGCTATAGTAACCAAACCAAAACAACATAGGTACAAAAATAGATACTGAGACCAACATAACAGAAGAACTGAGAAGTTAATCTATATCCATGCAGCCAAAAGGCACCGGGGAAGGGGGGGGGGATAAAATGGGAAAAACATTCTCTTCAATAAAGGGTGCTAACTCAACTGGATTTACGATGCAGAACATAAAAACCAGAGTCATTTGTGAGTAAATATTCTGAGTTAAAATTTAAATTTATATCTGATCAAACCTATATATTATACAGTCCCACATTAAAATCAACATAAAAACCAACATTTTCCTGATATATTGTAACCTGATTGTCAGGTAGTATGTAGCTTGTCAAATCTCTTCTGTTCTGTGTAGTGTAAGTATATAGTACAATATTATTAACTATAATATACTGTTAGACATTAGAATTTTAGCATTATTCATTATACATATCAGCAATTTTGAGCCTTTTGACCTAAACCTTCCTATTAGGCTCTTGCCACACCACTGGTTCCAGGCAAACACAGTTCTACTTTGTTTTTATGTATTTTGGAGACTTAAAGATTTCACATACAAGTGAGGTCCTATCATATTTTCCTGTGTTTGGCTTATTTCACTTAGTAATATGTCTTCTAGTTTTCATTTTGTTCCAAATCACAGGATCTCCTTTTCTAAGGCTGAATAATAATCCATCAAAATTTCTTTATCCATTCATTTAATCACGGACATTTTACTTGTTTTCATATCTTGTTGCATTGAGCATGGGGGTTCCGATATCTTTGTGAAGTGATATTTTAATTTGGGGGCATAAGCCCAGAATTAAGATATCTAAGTCATATGGTAATTTTGTTTTTAATTTTTCTTTTTTAGGAACCTCTATTATGTTTTTCACAGAGTCTGGACCAATCAATTTTTTCACCAACAGTACACACAGGGGGATTTAAACATTTTATGCTTCTAGTTATTTCAGTTAACCTTCCACATAGTGTATACCATCTGTGGGAATGGAGGCTAATTCAAGTTGACTTGTGATTCCATGATCTTTGCAATTTTTTATCATTTCCTTTATATTTGAAATAGTGTGGACCTACTCATCTTCTACTGTCAGCCATTACTTCCAACAACCCTAGTTATTTTAAATGGAAAATTATATTTCAAGACCACCATCTGGTTACTAGGAGTGCTCAGTATTGAGTTCATCGTTTCTGTTTTCAATGGACAGAACTAGGAATTATCTATGTTTTGGGGATGACACAAAACATATATTAATATTTTAATGGCATGATAGAGTATGCCATAACATAGCAGTATTATAGTTTTTATTTTTGTGAATATGCCAGTTGATGTTTCTATTTTTTAAAATATTTCTGTAATGGATTATGCACATACAACATTTTATAATTTTACCAGCAATTTCTCAGATGCTTAGAAGTTGGATTTCTTGGTCAAAAGATAAATATATAGGAAATGATACTAGAATTTGCTAAATTCTCCTCCATAGACCTTTTATAATTTTGCATTATCTTGACCAATGTTAGCCAACTAACTGACCTAATAGTTAACAAATTTGGATATTTCCAATGCAATAGATAAAAATTACTGTGGTACTTTAATTTACACTTTTTTTTTAATGCGGGAGGAAATATTTTGCCTGTGAAAAATCCCTTTGCAATTTTTTTTAGCAAGTTGCCCATCATTTTTGGTAGCTCCTTTTGTGTAGTCTATATTTTTAAAACCTGGTTTTATAGAAATATTAATCCCATGTGATGTAAGTTGTAAATATTTTTTTAATTTTGTCATTCTTACAGCTCCAATTATGCCTTTTACAAAGTTTGATTTTATTTTTGTTTTGTGAAATCACTTTATGTATATCGTTCTTTTTTGCTTCTGGATTTTGATTGTCATTTATATGTTTTAATATCTGCTTTTCTTCTGCCATATATTGCTGTCAAAATGTCTCATATTGAGCTGGGCATAGCGACACATATCTGTAATCCTAGTACTTGGGAGGCTGAGAGAGGAAGATTGCAAATTCAAGGCCAGCCTCAGCAACATACACCCTCAGAAACTTAGTTTCAACATTCAAAGTAAAAATGGCTGAAGAGGTAGCGCAAATGTAGAATACCCCTGGGTTCAATAATCAGTATCACACACAAATTTCACATCAGTCTTTTCTATTAACTGGGTACTTAACTATTTTTCCTTGAAAGTCAATAGTTTTAAGGGAAAAAAAAAAACCCACCTGTGTTAATTTTTCTGACTCACTTTATTTCAGATCCCTTCAAAATGTAGCTTCTAAGCAATTTACAGGTTCTTTCATGTATGTCCTTGGGAAACTGCTGAGTCATGGTCAGCATTAATTAAAGCCCTTGTGGATACATTTGTTTTTCCAGCGTTGTACCTGTTTACATTTCAACTAGCAATGGAGGAGAGGTCTTATGACTCCACTTCCTCTTCAACATTTGATCTCCCCATCTGTTTAATTTGAATCATTTGGGTTGGGTACGTGTGTGGTAGTATTTAATTGTAGCTCTAATTTGCATTCCCCTGATGGCTAAAAAAGTTGGGTACTTTTTCTCGTGCTTACTTACTAGCAGTTTCAATATTCTTTTTGTTAAGTATCTAAGCAACTCTTGCTATCTTTTTTTTCCCCAAAGTGAGTCACTCTGGTTTTCTTTCACCGATTTGTATAACTTCTTTACGTGTCAATATGTGAGCCATTCATCAGAAATCAGTTTGACAAAATCTGTTTTCCATTACATAACTTTGTTTTTCCTTGACGATATTGTGTGTTAATGAAAAGAAGTCCTAAATTTTTTTAAAACAGTACTATTTGCCATTTTTAATTGTCTGATATTTTTCTATCTTGCTTTAGAAAATCCAAGGTCACTGAAGATGTTCTGCGCTTTTCTCTCAGTGCTTTTCTCTCTAGTCAATCTAGAAAAGAGTTGGTGTTCTGGGTGAAATAAAACCCATATCTATTTTTTCCAAGTGGCTACCCAATTGATTTATTATTATTTGCCTTCAAATAAAATTATTTTCCCTGACATTTTAGGGTAGAGACAAGCATTTAGCTGTATTTGCAGATATTTTCTTCACAAAGTGATTAAAATAGATGGCCTTGTACTTTGAATTCTTTCTTTGCTTCCTTTTTCTACCATTAGTGTTGAAAACTTTTGAGTACTATGCCATATCCATCCTTGTCTAACTCAATTTCAGTTCCTGTTACAGCAATCCTTCCCCACTATAAGACTTTGTCCTTGAGGAGAGGAAGACATAGTCCATTACTTTTGAGAACTGAGAGTTCAGAGTGTCAAGAAAGCTTCAGATTTCTGAGTTTATGTTTCTCCTGGAACCTAGAGTGTATAAAAACCCTTTCTAGTTTCAGTTGTTATTCTTGCATTACCTTTAGTACTTCTCTGAGCACGAGGCAGAAATTTGAAGATGTTTTTGTCACAGATTCATCAGTGATTCATGCTTTTCCTGCAGTACCATGTGGGTTTTGAAACTACTAGTAGTTTGTCATCAACCATTTGCATCTTAAGGTTGATGGAGAATGTTATATCATTTAGCATGGGTGACATATATGATGCATGGATACTTGACTATGCTACCATAAATTATCTTGTCTTTTATGAAATAATTTTAATATAGTTTGCATCATCATCCCTGAATTTCCCATACTATGTGACGATTCTCACCTTGCATAGAGAAAGCCAAGCCTCAAGGGTAGAATAGAATCCAAAGCCATCTCTGCAAGTTCTTACAAGTTTAATACTTTTGAGTCAGTCTGTTTGATCTGCTATAGTAAGATACTATTAACTGTGTGGCTATAAAACCAGAAATTCATTTCATAAAAGTTCTGGAGACTGAAAAGTCCAACAAGGTACTAGAAAATTCAGTAGGGAGGTTTCTGGGGTTTACAGGCAGTAAAAAGGGCCTTAATCTTATCATGAGAGCCTTCCCTTGTGACCTACTAACCTCTCAAAGTTCCCTCCTCTGAATCATATTGGAGGTTAAATTTCAATGAATAACTTTTGGATGAAAACAATCACTGTATAATATGTTTTACTTATGCTATTTGATAGTCTATTTATATATGTTTTTAATCTCATTTTAAATTCTCCCTCCTCTGGAAAGTTTTCATATGCACAAAGTACCTTAATGTACTTATGGATGTATACCATCTGTATATTAATAAATCTGTAATTATAGGGAACAAAACACTTTGTTCAGTATAAGAAAAAATTTTTAAAAAGCTATAGTAACAAAATCTCTGTGCATTAAATTATGTAAAAGTAAAATGTTTGAGTGCTAGTTATGATAAAATAAGAACCTTAAACAAAGAATCATTTTCATCTTCTTTATAATAGCCAATTGCTATAATATAGGGGAAGACAATCAAAATACATGAAAAATTATAAACAACTATTTTTACATTGTGGATTCAGCTGCTGTAGATAATCCAAATTTCATATGCAACAGAAAATACAAATTACTGAAGTTTCATATCAAATTAACTAAATTGGAAAAACAACAACTATTTAGAAAGAAACATTGGATGGAAATTGGCTAAACATACACACCAGATGATTTCTCTCCCTTTCTTTACCATTCAGTAAAAGCATAATGAAGGGAACTACATAGAGAATATCTGGAATTACAATGTCTTGGAAAATCATTCAAAAAACACCAAATTGAAATGCAGACACATTTAGTGAATTTTCTGAGGTAGGGTCTTCCTTTTGTTCAAAGATGATGACTGCATAAAATAGAGCCCTATTCATTCCTATTGTAACCACAAAACTAATGGCTTAAAAATGCGTATGTATATTTCATTCTGGAGGGCAAAGTTCAGAGCCATCTTTCCTATCTATAAACAAGATGTCCACAGGACTGTCCTTACACATTTTGCCTTCTAGAAGCCACCATGCACCTTGGGTCATGACTTACTTTGTCCAACTTCAAAGCCAGAGATGTTGAACAGAATCCTTTTCATTTGTCTATCTGGTTGTCTTTTCTTTCACCTCGAAGGATTTTTGAAATATTATTGGCAATTTAAGGGCATCTGATTAGCAATTTTAATTCCACCTGCAACCTTTATTCTCTTTTGCCACATGTCATAACATGTTCACAGACTCAAGGGTTAGGATGTGAACATCTTTGGCGAGCTATTACTTTTTTGTGAAACTTCCATTAGGGTTTTCTAACTTACAAATTGGCCAGTTTTGGAAGAAACACATTTCTATTTTCTTCCTTAAAATATTTATATAAAGAGCCAAGCATGGTGGTACATGCTTGTAATCCCAGTACTCCAAGGCTGAGACAGGAGGATCGTGGCTCAAGGACAGTCCCAGCTACTTAGTTTGGCCCTTTACAACTCAGTGAGACTCTATTTCAAAATAAATAATAAAAAATTGAGCTGGGGTGTAGCTTGGAGGTAGAATGCCCGTGTTCTACCCCCAGTAACTGCAAAAATATTATATATATATATATATATATATATATATATATATGTGTGTGTGTGTGTGTGTGTGTGTGTGTGTGTGCGTGTGTTCAAGCCACAATTTCTTGCACTTGAGTAAATTTTACATTCATATATGCCTGCATACACATAAACATACTCTGAATTAACATGACTGAAGAACAATAATATATGATGACAACTATCCTACTGTAATATGGAAACATCCTTATTCAAGGCTGAAATATAGCCTTAACAATTAATGATACAAAAATTATCCAATTTGGAATCAGAAATTTATGTTCCCAGCTTGTGTCTGCCCTATATAAACTTGAATTTAAAACATTAGTAGTGGTATCACTTTAAATATCTGTGTAAGACATCATGGGGATTTATTAATCTCAAAGATATTTACTACTATGAAAAGTTCTGTAAGGAATCTCAAAACCAACTAATGGTCAACTACAGAATTGAAAGTTGGAAGGAGGAAACGCCTAGTTTAAATTTATCAGAGAAGGAAGTGTTTTATATAGTTGGTCCTGGACAGGAGGCTTATCTCAGCTGAACAGAAGCTGGACTCCAAAGGTCTAACTCCTGATACCAAGATCAACTGTTGAGATACTGAGTACAAACTTTCCATACACCCTTTTTATTTCTCCACTGTGTAATAGAATAAAATGCTTAAGTGTTAAACCATAAACTTGTGGTTTAGAAGGTTTGCATCAACAAGGACTTTGTCTTTGGATTAGTCCATTTTGCCTATAGCAGTACCCTCCTCAGTGTTCAATTAAAGTGGATATTGAGACTCATCAGATAGAGTTTCAGCTTAAATTTTTTCCAAATTGTGGGTTTATATTATTCATGTTATAATCATCTCTAGTTATTTTAGGAAATCACAAGTTGGTAATCATCACTGCATAATTCTTTCTGAATAAGCTGTCAAAAATAGAAGCCTAAAATATACCAGTATTGGGAAAGGTCTTCAAAATGTATCAGTGTGCCAATATTGGAAAAGGACTTTAAAATGTATGAACGTACCGGTATTGAGAAATAGTGTATGTGAAAATAACTTCGGTATTAGAAAGCCAAGATCTTCAGGGAAAGGGCTGCACAATTTCAGGCACCAGGAGTGATTAGTAAGAGAATAGAGGAAGCCCAAGTTCTTTACATTTTTTTTTTTTGTGTGTGTGTGTGTGTGTGTGTGTGGTAATGGGGTTCCTGGAAGCTCTTCTATCTCCGGGCTACACTCCCAGACCTATTTTTTATACTTTATTTGGAAACAGGGTCTCTTAAGCCAGCGCAGCTGGCTTCGAACCTGCTCGATCCTACTGTCTCTGCCTCCCAAGAGTGGGGGGGATTACAAGCGTGTGCCACCACGCCCGGCTGTTCTTTTACATTTTAAAGATAAACTTCCCAAGGATGTAGGAGGATGCCATGAGCCTCCAAGAGATCCCAGACTCCCATAATCAACTAACACATTTTGGAGTGTAACAAAAGACTTGGAGTCTGTGCTGGAGACAGGGAAGGTCTACAGGAAAGAATCCCTACATCAAAAGACCTGTTCTGGAGAATGCGTGCGTCTAGTCTGGTCAAAAGACTGGGTATAAAATATCCTGGGTCCAGAAAAACCTTGTATGACTTCTTTTCAAGTCACCCCCCCATACTACCTCTGGTATAGGGCTTCATCAAACTCTGTCCTATCATTCTATCCTTGTAATAATAAATTATCTAGCAAGAGTTCAGGCTAGTGTTTTCTATACACAGTTCAGAACAAGAACCTGCAGCTACACTCACTGCAATAGTTTTGAGAGCCCAACAGGGCCCCCAGAACAGTTTCCCCACCATTACATAAAACTAAATATTTTAACCATTATAATGGATTGGTTTGGAGAGCTTTCTTTTTGGATTTGGGCCATGATTGGATGAAAATAGTTGGCCATATTAAAAGCCCACTTACATTTTCACTATAAATGTGCAATTACCTTAACTCACAGAAGAAAAGTGTTTATGGCAGAAGGAGAAACCATAAAGCTAGAAATTGCATAATAATTAAAATACCAATTAAGCTCTGAGTTAGAGACTTGAATCTTCTCTCAAGTTTAAAATAACATCAGACGGAATGTTGTTGTTGTTTTTGTTTTTTAATCTGGATTTTATTGATATCACCAAGCTGCCTAGAAGTCAGTCTGCTAAGATATGAGGTGTGCCCTTTTGGGAATGCACATAATACTTTTTTAGCAAATAGACAACTGGTCAAGCTAAATGAGAAGTGTTCACTTAAAGACTTCATCACTTTTTTTTTTTTTTTTTTTTGGTGGTACTGGAGTTCCTGGAAACCCTTCTACCTACCTCTGGGTTACATTTCCAGACCTATTTTTATACTTTTTTTTTTTTTTTTTTTTTTGGAAACAGGGTCTCTTAAGCCAGCACGGCTGGCTTTGAACCTGTGTGATCCTCCTGTCTTCGCCGCCTCCCAAGCATAGGGATTACAAGCATGCGCCACCATGCCCTGCAAGACTTCACTTTTTAATAGGTTTGTCATATTTTCACTGAGAACTGTGTTTTTAGTTATTATTCCCCTTACAGGTGAATCCTGACAATAGACATTCATTTTACATTTTACTATTTGATGCATGAAAGTTCGATTGTTGGCATCTACTTTGCCATCTATAAAGTAAGCTGGATTTAGATTCATAGATAGTTTTTAATGTGCAATAAAGAAAATAACTGAACTCCTTGATATGTAATCTTAAGTCAACTTATTTCACTGAGTCTTGGTTTTCAGCTCTGCTAAATATAGACATTTGTTAGGATAAGATCTCTTAACAGACATTTTAATACAGATAAAAAGGTGTGTCTGATGATCAATTTTAGCTGTTTAAGCATGTTGAAATGTGTAAGCTCTATCGATAGCTTCTATTTTTATCTGTTAGTGTGTTTCACTTAAACAATTAATTTTCAATTTAAGATAATTTAAGTTGCTCAATACGTATGTTTCTATACATTGGAGTAATTCCAGGTTGTAGAAGATATAGAACGAAAATGAAACATATGATGCAGTTCTATCACTTCTCAGTATTTATCTAAAAAATTAAAATCAGCATATTTCAGTGATATATACATACCCATTATATCATAGCACAATTCACTATTTCCAATTTATAGAATCAGCTTATATGTTTATCAACAGGTATCTGGATAAAGAAAATGTGGTGCATATGCACAAATGAGTTTTACTCAGTCATAAAGAACAATATTATGGCATTTATAGGAAAATGGGTAGATCTGCCGGGCGTGGTGGCGCACACTTGTAATCCCAGCATTCTGGAGGCTGAGACCTGGAGGATGGCGGTTCGCGGATGGCCTCAGATACTTAGTGAGGCCCTCTGCAACTCAGTGAGACCTGGTTTCAAAATAAAGAATAAAAAATAGGACAGGGGTGTAGCTCGGAGGTCCAATGCCCCTGGGTTCCACCCCCAGACCCACAAAAAAAAAAAAAAAGGTTGGATCTGATGACTATTGTGTTGTCAAGAAAATAAGCCAAACTCAGAAAAAAAAAAAAGTATCAGATGTCTTTTGTCATATATGGACACTAGAGTAAAAAACAAACAAACAAAAAACAAAAGAATAAAGATCATGAACATAGAAGAAAGCCTACAAGGGTAGAGGAGACTAGTCTGGGAGAGAGAAAAGGGAATACTAAGGAGCCAGACTGGGGAGAGGAGTCAAATTCTTTTATACATGTGTAGTTAAGCCACTATGAAACCCACTAATATGTATAATTATTTGCTAAGATTTTAAAAAGAAAATCAGCCTGGGTAATTGTAAAAGAATTAAGCTAGTCAGAAAAATAATAAGAAAGAATGTAAAAGGAATGCAGAAATTTTATAGGGTTTAAAGCTATAATAGAATAGTAGGAGACTTCTGGGAAGATGGCGACCGAGAAAAGCGGGGCTTAAGAGCCCCGCTAACAACCAATCTCCATTACCACAAAATCAGAGCCTTTCATAGCCAGAAAACACCATCACCAGAGAAACAAAAAAATCACCAGGCTCCAGAGAGAAAGCAGACTGAGAACACAGCTCAGAGCCACAGAGGAGATAACCGGCCTCACGCCCGAGGACGCGGCAGCAGCGCCATACTGCCAGCGGCAGCAGCAAATTCACCAGACGGCTACAGCAAGCCGAGGTGAGCAGCTGCGGAACAACCAGGCGGGATTTCTTGCTGCAGGTAAAATCTAAAGTTCCCAGTGGCTGAGCTCAGCACATGCCGCAGGGATTCAGAGTGGAAATCAAACCAAGAAGAAATACGCCAGCCTCACAGCCAAGGGCATGGCAGCGGCGCCATATTGCCACCGGCGGCAGCAGCAGAGAATTCACCGAATCCAGTACAGCTACATCTGCGTACTCAAGAACAGTGAGTCAAATTGCGGGCCACAGAGGAGAAATCCCAGTACTGTACTCCCTGGGACTTGACCCAGTGGGGGAGGGGCAGTGGCAGAGATATCACACCATAGGAGAACGTGCAACCTGGCACCCCCCACAGTCTAAAGCAGCCTCTATCGACTCTCTGGGTCGGAGACTCTGTGATACAACCCAGTAAAGGAATAGTGGGGTCTGAGATACTACTGACTCGAGATCCAGAACACCTTAAGTGAAGTCATAGTGACCCAAGGGAAGAACCCAGAGAAGGCACAAACTTCCGAAATCATGGGAAAGAGGAATAATACTGGAGCAATGAATGCCCACAACCCCACAACATCAGAACCCGATAAAACAGAAAATCAGAGATTTCTAGAAGATCAAATCAGGAAAATAACTGTAGAAATAATAGAGGTGCTTCGAAAAGAACTCAGAGCCAAAAAGAGATAAAGGATGCAATTAATGAAGGCCTCAATTCAAAGCACAAACAACCGATTAGACCACATGAAGAAAAGAATCTCGCTCTTAGACGATGATCATTCCAAAAATGAACGCATAGTTTCTAATCTAGAAAAAAATATCCGACAGCAGGAATCTGATATTGAAGAAATATGGGCCCATTTTAAGAGAGCTAACCTAAGAATAATTGGAATAGAGGAGGGAAAAGAAAGTGAAACCAAAGGGATCAACAATCTCTTCAAGGAAGTAATAGCAGAAAATTTTCCAAACATAGAGCAAGAGGTTGATACGCAGGTCCAGGAAACGTATAGAACTCCCTTTAGACAGGATCGGAGAAGAGGATCCCCACGCCACATAATTGTCAAAATGACCAATGTGGAAGCCAAGCAGAGAATCTTAAAGGCAACAAAAACAAAGGGCCAAGTGACATTCAGAGGCAAACCAATTAGAATCACTCCAGACTTCCCAAACCAAGTCATGAGAGCCAGAAGGGCTTGGAGTAACATATTCCAAACTCTGAAAGAAAACAACTTCCAGCCAAAAATTTCCTACCCAGCAAAACTTTCTATCAAATTAGATGGAGAAATAAGAAGCTTCCATGATAAACAGAAACTGAAGGAATTTTTGTCTTCAAAACCAGCACTAGAGAAAATACTCAAAGAGATTAACTACAAAGAAGAAATAGGTAACACACACCAGAACCAGAGAAACAAAAGTTTCCATCCAACAGTCAACTAAGATTGGTTATCTGTGGAGATTCATTACTTATGTTAGTCTTTTACCTATCTCTAAAGGGTATTGTTTGCCTTTATTGTTGTTAATTTTTAGGATTTCTAGTTGGAATATTAATATACCTTCAGATATAGCATTTGGAAATATTTTATCCCATTCTATTAGTAACTGTTAACTCTGTTTACATTGTCTTTGGATATACAATATTTTTTTTTTATTTTTTAGGGAGTTTGTATACTCTTCTGTTGCCTGTGCCATTGAAATCATATCCAAGAAATCACTGCCAATTTCAATGTTGTGAGGTTTTATGACCCAGATTTTCTCCTAAAAGTTTATAGTCTTAAGATTTATATTTAGGTCTTTTATCTATTTTGAGTTAATATTTGTATATGGGATTAGGTAAGGGTCCAACTTTATTCTTTTCCATGTAATTATTATGTTTCAACAATATTTAGTTAAAATATTATTATTTCTACCACCAAATGTTTGTGGAAACCTTGTCAAAAATAACTTGACAATATAGGGAAGAATTTAGCTCTAGGCTTTTATTTAACTCCAATGGTTTATATATCTGCCTTTAGAATAGTACTACACTGTTTCAATTAATGTAGCTTTATATGGTTTGAAATCAGAAAATATATATCTTCTAGCTTTGTCCTTTTTCAAGATCGTTTTGGGTACCTAGAGTCCATATTCCATATTAGGATAGAGTTTTTTTCTGAAAAATAAATATATAAATATATGATAGTTTCACCTAAAAAAATAGAAAAAAAATATTCTCTGGTAAGAAAGAAAGTAACAAGAAATATTGAAATGTTATCTTTAAGTCATCAAAAGCTTGGTATCAGACAAATGAAACCATTATGTGAGATTTTCATTTTTAATTTTGGATAAATTGCTATAATACTAGATGTCAACCACTAAGCCAAACATGGGAGGGAGGGATGGGGAGAGAATGGGGTGGGGATCGGGTGGGGGCTGACTGGGCGATGTGTGCATGTATGTCTACAAAAGTTTGTATCCCACTATGATGTATGAATACAGTGCACCAATTAAAAAAAAGCTATAATAATCAAAACAATATTATTAGCAAAAAAAAAAGACACATGAACTGATGGAACAAAATAGGACACCTATACCAACAAGTATATGAATCCATATGTGGTCACCTAGCCTTTGAGAAAGGCCCCAAGGGGGAAAGAGTGGTCTCTTTAATAATAGGTAATGGAAAGACTGGCTATCCACATGGATAAAAAAAGCAAACTTGGACACTTATCAAACACAAAGTAAACTAAATGGATGAATGGATGACATACTTGACATAAGACTTGGAACTTTAAAACTCATAGAAGAAAACATAAGAGAAGAGCCCCATGATATTGATCTTGGCAGTAATTTGGGGACTTTCACATCCAAAAACACAGGTAACAAAGGCAAAATTAAATAATCTAAACAGAATTAAGGAATCAAAAGTAACTATTCAAACACACTAAATGAGTGAAAATTTTCTGTAGAAAAAAGCGAGTAATTTATTAAAGGCAACCCACAAAATTAGAGATAATGATGTATACAGAGCTCATATAATTTAATGATAATTAAATAAACTGATTCAAAACATGAAAAAACTTGAATTTTCTCAAAGGTCATAAACAAATGGACAACAGATACATAAAATCTTGTTCAACATCACCAGTTATCAGAAAAATACAAACCCAAATCACAGTGAGATATTATCTGACATAACTGATTAAGAGTCCATTATGAAAAAAGTCAGAAGATAATGTTTCAGGAATGCAGAGAAAAGGGAATCCTTATACTTTGTTGGTAGATATGTAAAATGAGAGTTATAAAAATTAACATAAAATTTTCTTAAGAAATTAAAAAATAACACTACCATATGATCTACCAATCTTACTTGTGGATATATATATAGAGGTCAATATAAAGTTAAATGAAATAAAGTCAGTATGATGAAAAGATATCTTCCATCCCATGTTCCTCACAAGATTTTAATAGTCAAGTTATGGATGAACTTGGAGTATAGCTCAGTGGTAGAGTGCATGCTGTAGCATGCACAGGGACCTGTGTTCCAAACCCAGCAATGCCAAGAACAAAAAGACTTTAAAATAACCTAAATATTTTCTGTAGATTAAAAATGCATTTGATAAACTTCAACACCCATTCATATTAAAAATACTAAAAAAATTAATGATAGAAGGAGCTCATCTCAACAATATATAGAAAGCTGAGACCATACTAAATAAGGAAAAAACAGTATTTCATCTCAACAACATATAAACAGTTTACAATAGACCCAAAGCTGAGACCATACTAAACAAGGAAAAAACAGTATTTTTTCAAAAATCAGAAACAAGACAAGGATGTTCACTAGTACCACTTCTATTTAATATAGTACTTGAAATCTTAACCAGAGCCATTCGACAAGAGAAGTAAACTAAGGGCACACAAATAAGGAAAGAAGAAATAAAATTATCTGTTTACAGACAACATCACCCTATACTTAAAAGACCCCAAAAAACTTAACAGGTCTTCTAGAACTAATACATAGATTCAAAAAGTATCTAGATAGAAAGTTAACCTACAAAAAAAAATCAATAGACTTAATATACACAAACTACTAATCAAGCAAAAACAACAAATCCAGTAAGCAATTCTGTCCACTATAGCCTCAACAAATAAAGAAATTCATACATAAATACAACACTTAAAATACATAAATTCAACCAAGGAGGTAAAATAAGTATAATGACAATTATAAAACATTGAGAGAAATGGAAGTCTTTCGTAGATTCAAACAAAATCTCCCGTGTTCTTGGTCAAGTAGAATAAATATTTGTCAAAATGGTCATAATCCCAAAAATAATTTTCAGATTGCAATTTCTAACAAGATACCAAAGATCACTTTTCAGAGCTAGCAAAAATTGTTCTAAAACTTATATGGAGAAAGGAAAGACCCAGAATAACTAAATGAATTCTAAGCAATAACAACCATGCTAGAGATAATTCCTGTCCTCAAATTATATTACAGATAATATAGTTTTAAAAAAAACAGCATGGTGTTGACATAAAAATACATATACCAGTGGATTAAAAGATACATAGGCAAATCCTTATAGACAGTTGACTTTGGACAAAGGATCCAAAAACATCCCCTGAAAACAGACTTTTGAGCAAATTGTGTTGGGAAAATTAGCTATGTGTAGAAGAATGGAATTAGATTCCTATCTCTCACCTTATAAGAGTCAGCTCAAAATGAATCAAATACCTACACATCAGACCCAAAACTTAACAATTACTAGAGGAAAACATAAGGGCAATTCTTCAAAACATAGACACTGATAAAGACTTCCTCAATAAGATTCCAAAAGTTTAGGAAATGAAACTGAGAATCAACAAATGGTATGAGACCAAATTTTAAAACTTTTGTGCAGCAAGGAAAACAGTCAAGAGTCTGAATAGAGAACCTGCAGAATTAAGAGAAATCCTTTCCATCTACTTTTCTGATAGAGGACTAATATCTATAATACATAAACAATTTAAACATAATACCAAAAAAGCAAATAATTGAATCAAAATGGTAATTAAACTGGATAGATACATCTCAGAAGAAGAAATACAAATGGCCAATAAAAATGTAAAAACTGTTCTACATCATTATCAATAAGGAAAATGTAAAACAAAACTACACTGTGATTCTAACTCCACTTAGAATGACAATCATCATAAGCAATATTAAATGCTGGTAAGAATGTGAAATTATGAAACTCTTATCAAGTATTAATGGGGCATGTAAAATAACACAACCGCTATCGAGCTCAGTATAGAGATTCCTCAACTTGGAATTCATCCATCATATGACTTAGCTATCCCACTCCTCCACATTTTGCCCCAAAGAGTTAAAGTTAGAATATTGCTGAAGCCGGGCGTGGTGACGCACATTTGTAATCCCCGCGATTGGGAGGCTGAGACAGGAGGATCGCACGGGTTCGAAGCCAGCCTCAGCTACTTAGTGAGGCTTTCAGCAACTTAGTGAGACCCTGTTTACAAATAAAATATAAAAAAGGTCTTGGAGTATAGCCTGGAGGTAGAAAGCCTCTGGGTTCCACCCCCAGTACCATTAAAAAAATAAGTTAAAAAAAAAAGAATATTGAAGTGATACATGTAAACCTATGCTCTTAGCAACACAATTCACAATAACCAAACTATGGAACTATGTGTCTGTCAAGAGATGAATTGATTTAAAAATGTGCCATATACACACAATAACATTTTATTCATCCATAAAACCAAAACTATATCATCTGCAGGAATAGGAATGGAAGTAGAGAATATTAATAAGTGAAATTAGCCAGACTCAAAGTCAAGAATCACATGGTTTTTTTTCCTCATATGTAAAAGCTAGAAGGTAAATAAGAAATAAAAGGGACTTTGGTTAAATGAAGAGAGGCCCAATCAGAATAGTAAAAGGGGTTTGGGGGAGTTAGGAAGGTAAAAAGTGAGGATTGAGGAAGGGAACAGTTCAAATAATGCTATACTTACATATGAAGGTGTCCCTACCAATCTCATCAACACGTACAGGGGAAAAGTGGGGAGTGGGTTGGGCTGCAGAGGGAAATACACCAAGGGGTGTGTGCATTTGTGAATGTACCAGTTTGAATCTCACTATGATGAATTACAACACTCAAGAAAAGCATAGAAAATTACCAAAATTTTGCTTCAGAAAAAAATGGAATATTACTCTTCTATTAAAAGAACAAGACCTTTTCACTTATGACAATATGAATAAACCTAGAAAACTTTAATCTCTATGAAATAAAAATGCAACAATAAAAATAAAAATACTGTGTGACCTCCATCAGTGGAATCTAAGGAATCTTAAAAGTAATCATAAAACCAAGTGTAGGGGTGTAACTACTGTGGGTAACTGGGAGAAGAGATGGTCAAATGGTGGATAAACCTTCAGTTACAGCATGGGTAAGTTCATGAGGCCTAATGTAGGACATGGTGTGTCTACAGTTCATAAGACTGTATTTATTGTGTATTTGCAATCAGTTAAACTTAGATTCTAACTATTCTCACCGTACCACAGAAACGCACACAGACACACACAGCAGATATGTGAGATTATAGGTTGTGGTAATGATTTTGCTGTATTTACATCATCTTGTACACATATATACATAACTATTTATAACTAATTAATCTTTTTTTTATTCCCACATTAAAAATGGAGAAACTAAGAAACAAAGCTCAGGACAAACAAAGTTCAAGGTCACATGCCAGCAAGTAATAGGTTTGAACTGCAACCCAACCAGACAGGCCCTGGGTCTTAACTCTCTTCACAAATTTCATTGACGTTTTCAGAAGAATAAACATCTGGTTTGATCACCTTGAACCACACTGGGTATGTGCTTCTACAGAAACTACTTCTGAATCTCCTTGTTCTCATTCTTGTCTTTTTTACGTACTGCTACCTCCCAACTGAAGCTTTTCAAGGGCAAAACAGCTCCCTTCCCCACTGCCCAGGGGTGATCTCTGATTCAGCACTACCCTCCCCAGATAAGACCAGGCTCCAGCACCCGCACTTCTACATAGCTCTTGCATGGGATGACTCATCTCATTCTCTGAACTTACATGAATTTATTCTTTTGTGTTACCCTCGTTTTTGTTTAACCTATAATAACAGAAAGCCTTTCTCCCATGTTCAGTTAATTAGATTTTAAAGGGCCCCAATTAAACACATTTTGTGACCCTTATATATGTATCTGCTCGAATGTTTTAAAACAACCTATGCCAATTCTTACCTTGACAGGATACTTCTAAACTAAGAATTTATTAATCTGTCTTAATCTAGTGA
Source organism: Muscardinus avellanarius (assembly GCF_963383645.1). Taxonomy (NCBI): domain Eukaryota; kingdom Metazoa; phylum Chordata; class Mammalia; order Rodentia; family Gliridae; genus Muscardinus; species Muscardinus avellanarius. The sequence goes on from NC_137788.1 coordinate 154,646,310, forward strand.
TAAAGATAGGAATGCTGATCATGGTGTTGCACACCTGTAATCCCAGTACTTGGGAGGTTGCCAAACTCAGCAACTTCATAAAAACTCTCAGCAAACTTAGTGAGACCCTTTTTCAAAAGAAAATATTCATGGGCAGAATGCCTGTGTGTGTGTGTGTGTGTGTGTGTGTGTGTGTGTGTGTGTGTTTGTGTGTGTGCGTGAGAGAGAGAGAGAGAGAGAGAGAGCGCGAGCGTGATAGAGAAAATTAAATTATATATATATATATATACGCTCGATAGAGAAAAATATATATATAGTATGTTAGGGTTGAATAAAGCACCATAATTAGTTAAGAATGATTTCTCTTTTTTCTACTTTCAATGTATTTTAACTGTTTTACCATTTTCAATGAGCTTTATTATATATAAGTATACATACACACACACACACACACACACACACACACACACAGTCTTTCACATTATGCTTAAATATACACTGTGGTATATAAAAAAGCCAAGGTATAATAACACTTCTGAAGTCACTTGCAATTTTATTCTGAAAATGCCTTATTGGGAGAATTTATCCATTTTCCCAGAGTTTCTTTCATAAATTTTCATTATTGACCATGACATAAGTGTTTAGCAAATCTTGAGCACTTAAAAGTCCTCTGCTTCTTAAAATCTTCCAATTTTCCAGAAAAGCTTAATATTAAGTCTATTTTCCAGGTTTACAAAAATAGCTCTAATCATATTCTAAAACTTTTTTAAAATTAAACTTTACCATGAACTAAATATGAACCGATAAAGTCACTTCACAGACACTTCGGGTCCCTGAATACCATTCCTAGGAGAAAAATGCCAATGGAGTTTTGGCCAGAAACTTTACTGAAAGTCAACGCCACCTCCCTGCATTTATCACTGTCAGTCTTGCTCTGCGTATTTTTTTTGGTATTCGCCATGCATTGTTAACAGTGATTGTCATGTAATTAAATCACTGCTCATCACAAGAGCCTGTTTTTATGCTGAGATAAGCATCAGAAGCCTGCTGCAGGACCCTCAGATCAATAAAGATGTTCCCAGTAGGATTACAAAGAGGCTGGGGTTGAGTAGGGCACCAGAATTAATTAGGAATAATTTCTCTTTTTCTTTCTACTTTCAATATATTTTTAATTGTTTTTCCATTTTCAATGTGCTTTATCCCCACTTTAAAAAAAAAAAAAATTCTACATAGACACTCACATACTCCTGTTCAGAGACATATTAGAATGAACCCAGAATGCCTTCGACTTTTTTGATTGTGTCCCAAAACTCCAGCTTCATTTTTCACCAGGGACCTCAGGGTTTAATAATTTTTAAAGACAATTTGGAACTCCGAGTGATTAGGCAATTTTAGAAAGCTATCCCAACATTAATCTACAAGCTTTCAACTGCAGGGTTTTGTTTTGTTTTGTTTTAGTGGACATGCTTTTGAAAAAATGATCTATCGTTTCTAGAAGGACCAGTATAATCTACAACAAAACAAAGTCCAAATCAAACCTGGATTTAAAAAGAACAACAAAAACTGCATGCTCTTCAATCAGCTGTGTTACCTAGGATATCCTTGAGGATGGTATTTGACAAAGGAGGAGGAAGGCCTGGGTTCAGTGTTTGAAATGCAAACATTGTATCTTAAGGAAGCAGGATACCCTTGGGTAGAAGGAAAGGCCTGTTTTCTAGGACTCAGAAACCATGCTAAAGTAAAGTGTCTGTCATCATGAGTGCTTTGAAATACAAGACTTAACAAGGCTCAGAGCTGAGGGTTCTCTTTCTCCCCCACATTCTCCCTTGATCTAAGTCCCTAGATGCTAGAATTCCTCTTTCCCAAATTGGTCATAGAAAGTAGAACTCCTTTCCTTCCATATACACCCAGAAAAATGAGAATTATTCCTGTAACCTCCTCTAAATCTTATTTGTTTTACTTGAATCTGGCCCTAAGGAAACTCTCCAATTTACCTTTCCTACTAGGTCCTAAAACTCATTCCAGAGGGGTTCTGTCCCATACCCAGGAATAAGAAATTCCCCACAGAGAAACCAGAAGACTTGGGATAAAAAAGCCTTGCTAGGTTTTTCTGCTCAGTACTACCAGATCTTACTTTTGGTCCAATCATATTTCTAGATGATTGTCCCAGGTTTATAGAAGCTAAGCATAAAACAACCATTGATTTTTATCATTGGGATCATTATTCTGAAGGCTCCCAGGCCCCATAAAATGATGATTAAATAAATGTGGTATGTTCTTCTCTTGTTAGCTTGTTTTTCGTTAGAGGAGTATTGATTGTAACCTTTATCCTGAGGTGAAAGATCATTATTTCTGCCCCTCCATATGACAATAAAAATGCCTCTAGTCCTAGCCTCAGGAATTATTAAAATTCTTAAGACTTTACTTTGCAAAAATAAGGAATAGACATGAAGTAGAAGGTGAAGGAAGTAGTCCATGGTAGCGGATGGTGTGGGGTCAGGGTACTAATAGTATTCAAAGAGTAAGAGGAAATAGGAATTCTTCCAGTAATTGAGAAACAGATTTTACATAATAAGGGGGAAACAAAAAATAATTGAGTATGTCTCAAAACAGAAAAGAAACACGTATCGTAATGGTGGCCCCAAATGGCCTTGTGGTGATATCAAGTACACCCAGGCACAGCTGGGCCTTGGCCAAGCCACAGTGTGGCAGAACGAGGATTTTGACGGTCTTTGCTTTCAGGAGTCTTTGATGATCAAGTCATGCACTTGCGTTTGCCCTCAACACACACTTACTGAGTGCCTGCTTTTAGGGTCTAGAAACAATTAAGAGGAATATGCAGTAGTCAAATAGAGACGAAAATATGTCTTCACTGCTGCTACTGGCCAGAGAAGGGAAGCTTTCTGACATTCAACCCTGGAATGACATCGCCTTTTCTAGGTGCAGAAAACATTGCCCACCACAAGCCTCACCTCTAAGTGTGTAACCTGTTCCTGTTAAGGCTCACCTTAGAGGAGAAGGGGAAAAGGGCCACTCTGCACACTGGCTAGGTCCAAAAAGAAACAGAAGGCCTGGGGGTGGGTCACTTGCTGGGTTGACAGGGGCATAGGAGGGAGGATCAGCAGAATTAACTCCGGCAGAGTTCATTCATAGCCCCCTCTTTAGGGAAAGCCCAAGGGGAAAGGCCTCTTCCTAATAGTAGACACACATATATAGATTCCTGCCACTCAGGAATTAGGTATAATTCATACCTGCAAGGATCTTAAAGCCTAGTAGTGCAACTAAAGCAATATATGTGCAATAATAGATGTGCTTAACTTTTTGGCATGTAATGCATGCTGTCCTTTGTGAAAAGAAGCCAGCCCCAAACTTTCTTTTCAGTCCTATATAACACTAGTCACCAGTATGGTCGATTCCAGGCCAACTCCTTTACTCTTCGGTCCTAAATGCAGGCTGCTGCTTCTACCTGGAGTGGGCTACTCTTTTTCCTTCCCAGTGGTTATTGAATCCATTTTACAATGCTTTTCTTGCTATAATAACTCTTTAAGGATTATTTCTTTATCCCACCACACATGCCCTTTCTTGCTTTTAAATTTATAATTTAGATGCTTTCTGATGGTACTTGTATTCCTGCTAGTTATTATTAGATCAGAAGCATGGGTATGCCCATTCCATCCCGTCCTGAATTGTGGCATGCCCAACTTTACATGACTCCTAATGCAGAGGCTTTTTTTTTTTTTTTTGGTGGTACTGGGGTTCCTGGAAGCCCTTCTACCTCCGGGCTACGCTCCCAGACCTATTTTTACATTTTTATTTGGAAACAGGGTCTCCTAAGCCAGCGTGCGCGGCTGGCTTCGAACCTGCAGGATCCTCCTGTCTCTGCCTCCAAAGCGCGGGGATTACAAGCGTGCACCACTACACCGGGCCAATGCAGAGGTTTTAAAGAGGTAAATGTGTGAAGTTGAAAGAAACACTCTCAAAGGTGAGCCTCTCCTAGTTCATTTCATTCATTGCCATACACTTGCTTAGGCAAGACTTACAACAGCTGGCTATGTGCCAGGTCTTGTTGCTAGGTTTGAAGACAACAAAATCCAAGTGCAATGTAGTTCTGCCTTTCAAATAGAAAACTTAAAAGTAACTTTCAGTCCTTCCCAATCTCAGAGGGTGTTGACACTCCATATGGACTCCTTTGTTATTAAGCTAATAGTGACACCTTCTGCAGAACACCAAATCCAGGGCAAGCCAGAGGAAAGATGGCGGTTTCAGGTTTCCTTTCCTTTTGCAAATAGGACAATCTCTGAAGAGCTTTTCATCTGCTCATTCATCTCTCTCCCTGAAAAGTAGATCTCCCCAAATCCAGAGAAAGCACCATATAATCATAGGACTAGAGCCACTTTTCTAAACTTCTTATTTCTCAATATAGAACTCTGGGGCCACTTACTATTTGAAGGCCTTTGAACCTGAAAGATGGCAGATTGATTATCAAAGGGAATTTGGGTTTTCTGAAGAAAAAAAAAAAATCCAGGGAGAATTCAGAATTCCATTCTGAGCTCTCTGCATTCTCTGTGTCCTCTTCTTACCGTAGTTTTGATTTTCTGTGTGTTTTGTGTTTTTCATAAAACAAAACATTTCTGCTTTATAGGAGCTACCAGTGACCTTCGCGCTGCTTATTGCCTCTCTGGCTGTATTAAATCTCAGAGCCCTGCGGTGGGATTTCTAAAGGACACAGGGCTCAAACCTGCCAACCTATCAATTTAGTTGGGAGCGAAAATAAAAGTGAATGTGTCTCTTGCATGCTCAGGATTGTATTTGTAACTGGTAACTCACCTGCATAGATCATGTTGTTTGCTAAGAGAACACACTTAAAATCAAGTTATTCTGTCTCTTTCTCCTTCCCATTTTGGAGATCTCCAATGCTTGCTTTTCCCCCTCAAAATGAAATTGCTTCTTCTCTTTCTGCAAGCTCCCCCCTCCCTCCAAGGACTGTGGTATAAGGTCTGCAGCAAGCCACTCTGGTCCACAAGTCCCTAGAAGTGGTTGGGGAAGTGTCTTTCAGTGTGATGAGGTCTTGCCACCACTAGGGCCCTAAAGAAATTACAAGATTTTGAAAACTTCTGAACTCAATCAGACCCACTTCACAGCCAATCTACGGTTTTTATTCCTTTTTTAAAATTTTTTCTTGTGCTTTTACAACTTTTTGTGAGTTAAAATGACCCTCTCACATTATTTCTTCTGCCTGTGCAGTCTTACTGTCTATTCTTACTACATGCAGTAATTGTATCTTCCCAGTGACCAGGAATATAAAGTTATTTTCCTATTAGCAGCCTTGCCCCCAACTCCATGAAGACTGATAGGATGGTCAGTCTCTATACCCATCTCTGCCATGAGGCCAGACACATGACCTAGGCTGAGCCTTCTGTGAGTACCAAACCCTTAGCCACAGTGATCAGATCCGCATTAGAAACTGACCTATCCAGGACTGGAGCCTTTCCAAGGTTTCATATACAGAGACATTGAAGAGAGTTATTGGGTTTTGTCTGAAATTATTAGGCTACAAGGAGCATCTTGTTTGCTATGTAAATAAAATCAGCATGCAAAATAAAATCTATTAAAGAAAAGCACTGTGAGATCTGAGTGCTTCTCAGCTCCACCCAGTACTGAAACAAGCACTCTTCCAAGAAATGCAGATGAACTGATCCAATAGGTTCTTTTCTTGCAGTTTACATTGTGTAGGGTTTCTATCACCGCAGCAGGAGTCCCGGGGAGCACATCAGATAATGTAAAACTGCTTGATTCTCCTAATTTACAGGTCTTTGGTTACATGGAAACTGAATACTTATTTATGTTTGCTGAATATTTCTATCTCTACTTTTATTGTTTCTTCATGTATTTGCCCATATTTGACAATTTTCTTTTTGTTTTGTAATAACTATTTATATATTTAGAATACTCAACATTTTCGTGTCATAGATGTAGCAAATATTTTTCTGCCCAGATTGTCACTTGTCTCTTGACTCTGACAGGTTTTTTGGCAAATAAGCATTTTTCTTATAAATCTGTCTTTGCCATTATGCTAAAAAAAATTACTAACCCAAATTTATTTAAGCATTAATTATTTCTATGAGTTAGGAATTTTCATACTCTTCTGGTTATTTTGAAATATATCACACAGATTGTTGTAACTACCATTTAAACGACTGTGCTATAAAAACCCAGAACTAAGTTCTGTGTTTTGGGACCCTTCATCTTTCTATCTCCATGACCACTCTTTCACTTCATTCTTCTATGGAGTAAACTTCTTAGTGTCCACAAATGAGTAGGAACATAGTACTCATTCTGTGTCTGACTTATTTAACAGTGACCTCTGGTTCCACACACAATGAAATATATATACACACACACACACACACACACACACACTATATTTATCCATCCACTGACAGGCACCTTAGTTGGTTCTATATCTTTATTATTGTGCCACAGTAAACATGATAGCACAGATATCTCTTATGTGATTTCAATGTATACACACACACACACACACACACACACACACACACTAGTGGGATTGCTGCATTCTATGGTAATACTATTTTTAGTCTGAGGAATATCAAGAGTTTTCTATAATGGTTTTATTAACTTCCCACCCAAGGAGTTTTTTTTATGTGAAAAGTGACATTACATTTTATTAAGTATATTCAAATCTATAATAAGAGGAATTATAAGGAATATGACTGGTGTAGCAAAATTATGAGAGCTGATATATAAGTGCCTTCATGGTCACCTTGGCTGCCTTTGGGGCTAGGCCATGGCCTCATGAGCTGCACCAAGCATCACAATCCTTGGGTTTCCTTAGCTTTTCATGGACTATACTGTAAGTTTCTTGATTTAGTGTATTTATTATTGATGTACTGTTCTCTTAATTATAATTTTTCTATTATTTACACAGCAATTCAGGAAAGGACAATTTTTTGGTGCCCCATTAGTAAGATGGTTAAAGAGAACTCAGGATGAAAGTCCCACAAAAAAGAGTCTCGGATTCCTTATCTGCTCTAATGTGCAAATGTATCTTTGTCCTCTAAGGCACTGCAGAATTAAGAATGAATGCTTCCATGAAAAGTGGTTTCACCATCCTTATTACTTTTTGTTAGTCTGCTTATGGGGTGAGAAGAACTTCTAAAAGTTCTTTGAAGAATTACAGCTTCTTGACCATTTTTGTTATAAAGACTTAAAACCCTCTGGTTCCTTACTATAAATATAAAAAAAGAGTTTTGATTGTATGCATGGGCATTTTGAAGAGAAAAAAAATATACCCTAAGTGTCATCATAGGGGGCAGTAATGTCTTCTTGTCCCTGTGTGTCTGAATGACATCACAAGAAGCTTAGACACCTGACCCTCGCTGTTATCTGGAGTTGTACGACCAGCTCTCTCTTTCCATCTCCCTGAGAACCTGGCAATGTTCTCATCCTCATCCTTGGGAGCCTGTCATTCCCGCAGCCACTGTACAATCAGTTCTCACTTTCACAAAACTGATTTCTGTTTATGGAGCAGCTGGCGGGAGCATTCCAAGGCCAGGCGCTCCCTGAGAAGCGAGCCTGCTTCCCTCAGCTGTCAGGAGCCTTTAGAAATAACACCCTCTTCCGAGAAAGTCAGCATAGCAACAGGAAAATAAGTAAAACCTATTATAAAACAGTTGTCCAAGAACTTGGGCACGGCGCGGGGTGGAGATCGATACGCTGTGAAGGTTAAATCTATTTTCACACTGTGTTCTATTTCACAGTTTAATGGTGTTTTAATGTGTCTGTCACCAAGCCCCTTCATGTTATGCAGGTAGAGCCTTTACAAAGGAGAAAGAACCCGGCTTTTCAAGCTTTGCTGTAACATCTTATTTACCAGCCGCGATCTGACACTTTCTTCTCCCTTCCAGAGCGACAGAGGGTCTGGCTCCTCCCTCAACCCCTCTGGCTCTCTTTTTCTCGTCTCTTTTTTACTCCTAATTTTGCAGGAGGTGACGTTGGGGCCCTCTGAGGGACTGTTAGATGTCTTTCTGAAAAGCTCTCCGGGAGAGATACCTGTATCAAAAAGGAAAGTGACTGTGGCATGTCTGACCTTCCACCCGGTGCCCTCGATTGGCTTCCTGTATTTTGTGCATCTCTCCAGCTGGGCCCATTCAACATTGCTGCCGCCCTCTCTCTTCTCTTGGGCGCTGTGCTCAGTGCCCAGGGTTGTCTTTCTCTTTTCACACTTCAGATCACAGAGCACAACACAAGCAAGGGTCTTATCCCTGCCTTCCAAAGCTTTTAGAGATAAATCCTGATTCTTTATTAAGTTTTAAGCAAGAAGGTATTTTTGCTTATACCTTTGCACAGCTGTACTCATATAGCAATATGGCAATTGTATTCATTTCCCAGTGCTACCATAATGAAATCGCTAAGAACTAGGTGGTGTAAATGAAGAAGGCAGATGGGGAAGGTTGATGTCTGAAATCAAGTTATTGGCAGGGCCAGGCACTTTCTCAAAGCTCTAGGGAAGAATCTGTTCTCTGCTTTTTACTTCACTTCTCTGGACATTCCTCCTGGGCTTGTAGATAATATATGCACTTCAATATCTGCCACAATCAGCACATGATGTTCTCTATGTGTGTCTCTAAGAGGACACCGGTCGTATTGTATTAAAGACCCATCTCAAGCCAGGCATGGTGGCAGATGCCTGTAACCCCAGTACTTAGGAGGCTGAGATATGAGGATTGCAGGTTTGAGGTTAGCTTCAGCAACTGAGTAAGACTCTTAGGAGACCCTGTCACACACACACACACACACACAAAAAAAAAAAAAAAAAAATTAAGAAGTGCCACAGGTAGTTTTCAGGGGGAGGATGCCTCTGGGTTAAATCCCCATATCACACACACACACACACACACACACACCCTATTTAAGTAAGACCTCATCTTAAATCTTAAATAGTCTCATCAGCAAAGACCCTATTTTCAACTATGACCAGTTCTGGATTTCTGACAAAGCGATGAAGTGTAATGTTTAATTTTATGTCACCTTGATCAGACAATGATACCCAGATACATAGGCAAATACTGATCGGGATACTTCTGAGAATGTTTTGGGTGAAATTAACATTTAAATTGGAGGACCTTAAAAATGGCTACTGGGAGACACAGCACTTCTCAGTGGCTGAAATAAATAAATTTCAACTACCGAGAAGGCAGCATCTTAAACAAGAAAATAAATATATCTCAACAACCAAAACAAATCCAGGAGCCTCAGCAGAAGGAATCCAGAAACCCTGAACTGTGAGATGCACTGGGAAAAAAAAAAAAAAAAAAAAACAGTTTGAGCATCGGATTTGCTGCAGACACAGCCAGGTCGCCGGTGCCAGCGAGGGTTGTCTGCCCAAACCACAGTCCCTGGACCCGACTGACACCAACTGCCAAAATAACCCAAGAGGAAAAGTCTTTCGGGGAGCCAGGGAGCCGAGCCCCTGCCATGCCAGCCCAGCGAAGGCCCATCCGGAGGGCTGGAGGCACCGCCATGAGAGAGCGCGGCCCAGCTCAGCTTATGACCCCAAACAGACTTGGAATACAGCGGAATAAATCCAGTAACTCTGACCTGCATAATCGAGCTGAAGATGCGGCGGCCACCTGCGCCATATTGAGTTGCCAGCCCAAAAAGGACTTTTGGGCACTGCAGTCCTGGCAAACCATAGAGCTCCAACATCTTAAACTGCGAGTTCAAGGGAGCACTTGAGTGGCACAGTTTGCACACCAGGGGAGGCACCCCCAAAGGCAATGGGGGACCTTCAGGGACCTGGACCAGACATGTCATGCCCCTGGAGAATCAGCTTATATGGAAGAGCTGCCAGTCCTTCAGAGCCCAAGATTGGGCTGCCAGATAGCAGCATGAGCTCAGATGAGCCACAGGAGCCAGTGCGCACAGAGTGAGTGCCACCAGACTCGGCAATAACAGAGGGCGCCAGTGTGCACCCAGGCTTCAACTCCATTGACACAGCAAGGGCGCTTAAGGCATGATACTTGCACAGGACCACAAGAGGTTGCTCCAAGCAAATACGAAACATTGGCATATACACCGTATGTTAGTGAAATAGTAGGACTTTTTTTTTTTCCCTGATTTTGGTTTTATTTTGTTGATTATTATTTTTTTTTGGTCTTTGAGTTTTTTGGTGTTCTTTTTTGGGGGGGATTATTATTATTTCTTTTAACTTTTATTTGGGTTTCTTGTTTGATTGGATCTTAAACTTCATATCACATGGTTGTTAGTTGATTTTATTTTATTGTATGCTTATCCTGTTTATTCTAACCCTTTTTGTTCTTTCTTGGCAGTTCATTTTTATTTTGTCTGTTGTTGTTTATATTTGATGCATAATAGTCTTTCTACCTTATTTTTTTACTTTATCTGTTTGTGTTTGCTCTCTTCCCCCACTTCCTTTACAAAAGTCTAAAATTTAGACTATCAACTATCTTCCTTCAAAACTTTCTCTTTGTCCCCTAACTGTATCCCTTTGTTTAACACACAAAGTTTCTCACATCCCCATACTTAAATAATCTAATAAATACAAAAATCCTACTATTTAACCTTCTCCCATTCTCAACCTAATTCAACCTTACCTTATTTAAATTATTCCACAACCTAATTATATCCTCTACCTTACCTGACTCCTGCACCTATCACCCTACCTACTCCACCATCATCCAAACCTCACCACTCAAAAAATACTGCTTACCTGTTGACTCCTCTAAATTCCTACTACTAAGACTGGACTAAACATAATACCCACAAATGATGGGAAGACATCAGAAAAAACAGGCCTGAAAACTTTGAAAATATGAGAATCAGGAATAGTGGAGAAATGACAGAAATCATGAACACTGACCTACAAGAAATGCAAGAAGGGGAGTTCCGAATCTTGATCTGCAATATGATGAAAAGATTTAAAACAAGTCTAGAGGAGATGAAAGATGAGTTAGAAACAATAAGAAAAAATCAGAAAGAGGTCTGGAATGAAATGAAAGAGTCAATAAATGAAATGAAGCCAGCAATAGAAAGAAATTCTGGAAGATTATATGAAATGGAAAGTAGAATATCACTGTTAGAAGACAGTTCATCCAAAACCGAAAACACAGTCAACAGTATACAGAAGTCATTACAGCAACAAAACCTAAACATACAACAAATTTGGGACAACATGAAGTGACCTAACTTATCGATAAAAGGCACTGAAGAAGGGATAGAGGTACAGACCAAGGGCATCCGTAATCTCTTCAGAGAAATAATTTCAGAGAACTGCCAAACGTGGAAAGATACTTGGATCTTCATGTCCAGGAGACATACAGAACACCATTAAGAAAAGATCAAAGAAGGACCTCCCCACGCCACATAATAGTCAAAATGACCAACATAGAGGCCAAGGAAAGAATTTTAAAAGCAGTGAGAACAAAAGGGCGGGTGATATATAGAGTAAAAACAATAAGAATCACCCCAGACTATATTACACTATAATACCATCTCTTCCTGACTCTCCAGTCTAATGATTTATACTGAAAATTTCAGGCTTCCAGACTCCTTCATTTTGCCAATTACTAAACACACTTTTTCCTCTTTCCCTCACCCAGACACATACCCTATTATCTGAAGGACTCTGAAAAACAAACTGTCTGCTGTGATCTGGATAAGGTTTGAGTGAGTCCCTTGACCCAAGATTTCATATGCTCAAATGTGATCCCAGTTGTGAAGTATTTAAACCATAATCTGGTCCTGGTGTAAAATAGGTTGCTCATTTAATGGGTGATAAGGGCCATGGTAGAATTCTGGTGACTTTAAGGAGAGGGATAGATAAATCAGAAGACATACACATGTCAGATGTCTCTGCCATCTGATTCCTGTGCTGCTTGGGACAGCAAAAAGAACATCAGCAGATGAAGCCCCTCGAGCTTACACCTCTATGCCCTCAAGTCAAAATGAACATTTTTTCTTTGTAATGTATTCAGTCTATGGTATTTTATTATTAGTTACAGAAATAAAAGGCAAGTACACTATCTAACCTCATACACACATATAGATGAAACACACATATAGATGAAATATCAAAAGCTTCCCACAGAACACATATAATTTGTGATAAATACAAGAGAGTCAGCCTTTAGATACCCACATATGTGTAGACTTGCATAATGGAGTTAGTATGACATAATCCTGTTTGTCATGATTTCTGCATGCCTAGAATTTCCATGAAAATTAATTACAGTGGGGTGGGGTGGAGGGCTATGACTTGGCATATCTTATAACAGGTTCTCAAAATGTAGCCTTTGTATGCATTGATGGTTTCAGAGGCCCTTTTAGAGGTTACATAATGTCAAAATTATTGTGATAATAACACAGAGGCATTCTTTTTCTATTTTGTGTTGACATTTATATAGATTACACAAAATAGGAGGTAAAACAAATGAACAATGGAGGATCAACACTATAGTTTCTTACAACATATTGCTTCCTTACTACTATGTACTTACAGGAAAATTAAGGGCAATTTAACTTAAGAATGTTCTAGAGTGAGCAATAAAAATTGTACATTTTGTTAAATCTGATCTTTCTTGTGGCAAAATGGAAAGCATGATACAGTTCCGTTCCATGTTAAAGATAATGATTATGTTGCAGGAAAACACTTGTGCAGTCTTTCGAGTTGCTAGCTGAACTAGCTCCTTTTTTCATAGAACACAATGCTTACCTGAAAAAACAGGTAACAAAGTAGAAACATTTAGTATTTGGCCAACATTTTCATAAAAGCAAAGAATATTAGCCTGCCCCTTAAATTAAAAATGCTACACACACTTGTTGTGAATGATTAAAAAAACTGTCAAAAGATAATTCGAATTTTACAAAACATATCTTCTACTGTGAATTGAAAAGCACTCTGATGAGATCTGTGGAGATATTAACTGAACAAGAATTTTTGTTTATTGTATATGAAATATGTCAGAATCTGGAACCTTGAACCAGTATATTTTCAAATGACCAAAGTGAGGTGTTATGAAATCATGGATGGGTAAAAGATTACTTTAAACTAAAAGTCAAAGTAATAGATTATTTTTGTTCATTTAAATAGCTTCAAATTCCACATTGCAACTCACTTTACAAAAATAAAATATTACTTGTCAAGTTTTAGTGCCAACAAATCAAATAGGCTATTAAAATCCTCCTCTTTCTGAGCCAGGCGTGGTGGCACATGTTTATAATCCCTGCACTTGGGAGGCAGAGACAGGAGGATTGCACAGGTTCGAAGCCAGCCTCGCTGGCTTAAGAGACCCTGTTTCCAAAGAAAAATATAAAAATAGGTCTGGGAGTGTAGCCTACAGGTAAAAGGCCCCTGGGTTCCCTTCCCAGTACCAACAACAACAAAAATCATCTTTCTGAATTGTATTTCTGGGTAAGGTTAGACCTTCTTTATATGGTTAAACATCCTCAAAATATGTTATAATATACTAGAGCTAGAAACAGATATGTTATCCTTGCTATTTTCTACTAATGCAGATACCAAAGAGGTTCACAAAAACTGTAATGTTTTCCTCACTGTTTAAAAATATAGTAATAACATTAAATATGCTATATGCTTTAAAAGGGTTATTTTAAATAAGTACCTTCTAAAATGCTTGATTTTAATTTATGATAATGCTAATATTGATAGACATATACCATATAAACAAGATCTTTTTAGGAGGTCTGATTTTCTAAGTATGTAAATTTTGGCTTTTATGGATCTAGAACTAGTCCTGTAAAAAGTTAAAACTTATCTGGGCATGATGACATGTGCTTGTAATCTCAGTACTTGGGAGGCTGAGACAGGAGGATCACAAATTCAAGGTCAGCCTCAGCCACTTAGTGAGGCCCTCTGAACTTAGTGAGACCCTGTTTCAAAATAAAGAATTAAACAAACATATCAAAGTCAATCACTAAGCCAAGCATGGGAAGAAGGGAGGGAGAGGGAATGGGGTGGGAATTGGGTAAGGGCTAATTGTGTGATGTGTGCATATATGTCTCCACCATCTTTTATCACATTAAGATGTATGACTACAATGCACCAATAAAAAAATTTAAAAAGAAGAAGAAGAAAAAAATAAAGTAAAAAAATGAAGAATAAAAAAATCAGGCTGGGAGTATAGCTCAGAGGTAGAATGTCCCTGGGTTCAATCCCCAGAACCACACCAAAAATAAAAGGTTAAAATTGTACTCAAAATATAGGGATAAGTCATGCATGATTGGCTTAGTTTATACCAAAATATTAATAGTGATGTTGAAATGCAATATGATTCATTGTATTAGAGATAATACAGGACTTGCAAAACAGGTTATAGGAGAAGGTAGGCCAGGGAATAAGGATTTAAGTTGACTCCAATAGAAGGTTGTGAGATCCAGTGTATCAGTCAAGGTTCTACCAGAAAAAAAAATTAGAAGATTTTTAAAACTTCACATAACTGAAATCAGTCTCACCAAGATTTATAATATCCATAAGAGAAATTATTTAGGATAACCTCCTCTACTTCAAGTCAACCGAATATAGAGTTCATTCACTTTCACAAAATACCTTCACAGTAACATAAGACTAGTGTTTGAATAATAGAACTGTTTCACAGTCAAATTGAGCCATGAAGAACATAATCATGGCCCACTCCTGGTCAACCTGGCACCCATTAGTATTGTTAAGCCATACTAAATATCCAAATAGTAAAACGATATTATGTAACTACCACAATGCACAATTTATTCTATGATTAAAAAAATGCTGACTCTCTTCCTAGAAGAGAGTTCAGAGTACTTGGGGGTGGTCATACTTTCTCGTTGATATCTTGTAACTAAAAATATTGTAATACAAACTTAAGTATCATAATAATACTTATGTTGTATGATAAATGAGTGGGAATAAAACAAAAATATTTGTCTAATTTATATAAAAACATAAGAAAGAATATTTCCAGTAAAGTCTTATCTATAAGTACCTTCCCTTATCCATTCTATATTCCCTTTGCTCTCGGTAAACACCTCTCAGATAATCATGGTTCTTTGCTTTGTGAGGAAACTCAAATGTTTCTGCCTAAAGCAACTGAACTGTTATCAGCTCTACCTAACTGTGGTTTTCACTGACTTTAGTCATATGGGAGTCAGGAGATACTCCAAGGTGTCCCCAGTACTCAGACAATCTCTTCTTACATCACTGTGCAGTAGCAGCCAAATTATACTTGTTATTCAGAATCAATCCCTCTGACAGGACAGTATCCCCTTCTGTGTATTGGTCAAGAAGCCCAAAGTAGTATTGTGGCAGGATGATGATACTGGACAGCGTCCACCATGAAAGGGACAGTTCTCGGCTCTTACAGGAATGGGCATTAACACTGGATTTGTGCTTTCCTTCTCTGTATGTAAAATCCTTAGCAAAAGTACCATCTGTGGACTCACAGAACATTGTATTCAGAACCCAATATCTAAAGATTACAAAAGAACAAAAAAAGATGAAAATAACCCAGAACCCAATTCCTAAATATGTTTCCTCTAATATGCCCAAACTAGAAAACACAGAGGATACCATTGGGACTCCAGATAATGGAGGGGAAATATCAGCAAAGTTTGAATGGAAAGATAGGAGAGGAGGAAGGCTGATCTTGATTAATGAGGGTCTACATCTGAATATGTGTAAAATTATGAATATGACATGGTTAACCTGGACAACCATTGGTGGGAGGGGGGGAGGGAAAACGGGGCGAGGGGGAGAAGGCACCAAACATAGTCTAAATGTATACCATTTATGTTCAATAAAAATTTTGTTTAAAAAAAAAGGATTACAAAAGAACCCTTACTGTCTTATATTTTACTTTATAACTTTATTCTTGGGTGATGTCTTTAGAAATAATATCATACTGAGATGAAGAAAACAGAAGAGGGGTGGTTTATAATCTGATGTACAAGTGAGTTTGTTGCTATTTGAACAGTTAAAGAATGAACAGAAAAAAATTAAAATCAATTAGCAGGACATGCGTAACCATGAGACTGGATTAAATGAGATAAAGACAGTAAGATGCAGATGCTTAACACTGGAAGGTGTAACCAAAAATGCCAAACAAACTAGCCAAGGAGAATAACAAGGAGGCAGTGATACTCTAACACAATGAAAAATATTTTTAATTGTATGACTTGCCATTTGGAATTTGTGGTTTTTCACACACAAAGAAACTATGCCTTCTGATAATCAGCTAAGCAAACAACTAAGGAAATAGAGGTGAGAATTTTTATGCTTAAAACAGTATTAACTGATCTTTAAGAAAATGCAATGAGGGCTTGGGGGAACTCACTCATTCATTCATTCATTCATTCATTCAAGGAGAGTTTTATTCAGAGAGACAGTCAAATAAGTGACATTAGCTCAGGCACTGAAAATATAAAATTGATATGCTTTCTATCTAAATCATAGGTCACTAAGCAAAGTTTTTATTTAAAAATAGTAGGACCTAGCTGGGCGTGGTGGCACACGCTTGTAATCCCCGCGCTTGGGAGGCTGAGACAGGAGGATCACACAGGTTCAAAGGCAGCCTCAGCTACTTAGTGAGGCTCTCGGCAACTTAGTGAAACCCTGTTTTCAAATTAAATATAAAATAGGTCTGGGAGTATAGCCTGGAGATAGAAAGCCTCTGGATTTCACCCCCAGTACCACCAAAAAAAAAAAAAAAGTAGGACCTGAATTCATCATTTGAATTTGATGGGGATATGAAATATTGAGAAATGCAAAAGAAACATAGGATTGAATGTAAACATGCTGTTGCAGAGTTTAATAAGATGCTCAGTGAATGTGAATTTGGGAGAATTAAATGAAAAAGTAAAAAAAAAAGCCAGCTCAGTTAACTACTGAGATATTTCTGAAACATTATCACTTTTCCTAGAATTGAGATACTTTTTATCACCATTTAGTACTTTCCCAGTGAGGTTATGAACCAGCTGCCTATCGAGCAAAAATATTACTATCCAATTAATATTTTGGAAGCTATGACAGATTAGGCTAACCTCCTGGCTCAGCAGTCTGTTCTGAGCGTCTGATCAGACAGGAACTGGGATAAACAGGGGGCTGGTCAGTTCAGGGGTCCTCACCACCAAGAGCAGAGGCCACATACAGAAGTCTGTGAATCACAGAAGGCTGCGGCAGGGGAGTTTGCATTTGAATTATGAATATTTAAACAGGCTTATTAAAACTGGATCCGCAGAGACCAGAAATGCATTTGCTTTTAAAACAATTAAAAATATAAGGGGCAGAGTGGAAAAGTCACTAAAGGCATAAAATTTGGAGTCAGAAGATTCCAGCTGTACCCTTCACTCCTGCACATCATCACAGCTATGTGGCCCAAAGAAATCCAAGTTGAAACCTACGATTTATCCAGCCCACTGTGTTTTCATTCTGCAGTCTAGTGACAGTGTTAAGGGTATTATCTCTGGAGCCAGACTGCCAAGATTGGAGCCCTGGCTCTGTCATTTGGTACTTGTAGAGGTAACTTAGATGCTTTATGCGATTTAATATTATGCCACTGGTGTGTACTAGAAACTATGCTGGGTGACCAAGAGTGAGCAAGGCAGTCACAGTCTCTGCCCATCTGAAGACAAACACATAATGAAAGAGCAATCATGGAAATTTGATAAGGAACTGCCAGCGTTGAGGAAGCTTAAAGCAGTGAACTTTAAGTGGATATGTAATATATGAATAGGGATTAGAGACAAAAATGAGGAGAAAAAGAAATACTGTCAGTAGACATGAAGAATACAGGGTAAGGAGGAAGACAGAGAGGGAAAGAGCATGAAGGGCAAGGAGAATGAAGGGAAGGGAAAAAGTAGAGAAAGAGGAAGGAGGGAGCGAGATCAAAGTGTCTTCTGTCAAGTTGTGATGGGCGGAAGTTCAGCACAAAGCTCAGAGGCCAGGTCACCACTGACCTTGGAAATCATGCTCTGGAGCCCAGACCTCGTGATGGGCACTGGCAGGGAATGGATGGTGCTGGCTCCTTAGCAGCAGTGCATTTGGTGGTGGAGGAATGGAAACTGGAATGGATAGGACAAGCAAAGTGGAAATATCAGTAAGGTGGTAGATGCATCAGGACATGGTGGTGTCTTAAGGTAGTGATAAAGAGAAGGAGGTGAGACTTTTTTCCAGTACGGGAGATTGAACCCAAGGGGAATTCTACCTCTGAGCTGTATCCCCAGCCCTATGTTTTTATTCTTATTTTTTGAAACACAGTCTCAGTTGCAGAGGGCCTCACGAAGTAGCTGAGACTGGGCTAATAGGATGTAGGGGATGAAGAAAGGACGTCTCAAGGCTGGCCTCAGACTGATGGCTTGGGCAACAGATTCATGATGATAACTTTCACTAACTTAGGACATATAAGATGTAGGCTGGGTTTGGAGTGGATGAGAGAATATAGTGAACTTAAGCCTGGACCTATTGATAAGGAGTACAATTCACCAGATAAGTAGAATTTTCTAGCAGGCAGGAATAGAGTTTGGGCTGGGGCCATATGGGAAGCAGTAGTTTAGACATGACACATGAGGGTAACCCAGAGGATGAGATGAGAAGGATTCTATGCAGATAGGGAACGCTAGAGAACACCATCCTTCAGGGATGGGAGGAAGAGTTAGAGGTTTAGGGGAAAGTGTTGTAGCAGAGAAATAGAAAACCAGTAGTGTTGGGAGGTACTGCACAGCCTGTGCTTTGTGTGCTGTCCAACAGGAATTTTTTCTTGCTTCTTAGATTCCTGACATAAAGACAGAGATCATTGTTTTCTTTTTATATTTCTCATAAGGTTTGTCATGTATTTGAACACAAAAATTATATTTTTACTAACCCATTTATATTTTATACTCCTGAAGAGTTGACTGCATTTATTTATAATTTACTTATTTATATACTTACTTATATGATGGGGATTCAACCCAAGGTGTTCTACCTAGGAGTTACAACCCTAGCTCAGTTATTTATTTATTGAAATACTGAAGATGGAACCCAGGGGCATTCTACCTCTGAGCTACACTCCTAACTCTAATTTTTTATTTTTTTATTTTTAAAACAGGGTCTTACTAAGTAGCTGAGGCTCTCTGCAAACCATGATCCTCTGTCTCCACCTCCCGAATTCTGGGATCACAAGTGTGCGCCATCACACCTGGCTTAATTTTTTATTTTGAAACAAGCTCTCGCTAAGTTGCTGAGCCTGGCATTGAACTCGAGATCCTCCTGTCTCCACTTCCCAAATATGAGAATTACAGGTATGTGCTACCATGCCTGGCTAGTTGGCCACATTTCTTAGCACTCAATTGACTTGCATCTGGGGCAGAGAAGGATAAGAAACCAATACCACAAAACTGTTTAGAATAATTATATCCATGACCACAAAAAGTTGGCCATTAAGAGCTGATGGTCGAGAAAGTTAACACAATCTGTTGCCATTGACCCAGAATCATCTGAGGTCATGTTCTACTTAAACAGTTTCCTTCATCAGGAATCAGTGCTTTGTGAAAGAAACCGAGAAAGATTCTTGGCTTCTGTTTTTGGCTAGGTCCACTCTCTGGGCTCAGTTCCCCCACAAGCAGATATTTAGACAAGGATCCAGTGTTTTACCAAGAGCATCAGTGGGGTAATGGGGAAATGAGACAAAGAACAAAGGAGAAGAAAGCTAACAAGATGCACCAGAGATAATGTTACCCTTGCAACCAAATGGAGCTACCTCTTGCTAAGAAATTCAGCAGATGAGTGTGGGAACTGAAGTTTATATAGCCTAATTTCCATTCCTCAGTGAATGGGAGCTACTTGTAGGTGGTGTTAGGTTTCCACAGCCCTTGATTGGCCTCACTTGCTGTGAGAAAGCTCTTGGGAAGAACCCTGTATGTATGTGTTTGGGGTGGAACACCATTGGCATAGCCTGTAGTGGAGAGAGCAGAGAATTTGGGAGAGGTGTATTCCATAGTGTTTGTACCAGTTCTATCATGAATAGTGGATCCAGGCTGAAATCTAATGAACAGTATACAACCAAGAGTAGGCTCTCACAATGAGTACCTTGCACAACTAGGAATTAAGGTAATCTTTATGTAATGGCAATTATCAATATTTCTCTCATTGTCAAGTTCCCATTCTCTTAAAGCTACTGACCAATATTTATTAGATCTCATTCCTTCTCCTCTCAGTATTTTAAAAGCATGCTTTTCTCTTCTTGCAAGCACAAAGGAAAAAGATTCAGGGATTGTCATCCATATCTTGGCTCCTTGGGATACTGAGATGCCTACAGGAGAGGTGGGATTTGGATTACGTGTAGTTAGAATTTTGAAAAGTGACTTTGTGTTGGTTATAGGAGCAAATCCATTTTCTTACCTAAAAAGTGAATATCCAGGATGATTTTAGTATCTACCCTCTTTATTTTTTAAATAAATTTGATTTTGTCTGACATAGTCTGCCCCATTTTCCTTTCAACACTGCTGGTGAGAGAAGAGCGTAAATAATTGCTGTTTTTAGTGGATGTTTAAATGGGCACCATCACATGGCTTTACGCGCAAAACTGAAGTTTTCTTTGTGAGAAATACAATAAGGGCTGAACACTGAAGGCGGTCAAAAATTATAATCATGAATGTTATTTTTAAAACTCTGAGACAATTGGACATGATGAAATGTGGATATTCTCTGGTGTTTTAAGCCTCACAATATTAGCACTGTGGCATTAGAAAAATATTAGCATAGGTTTAAACATGTTTTCTAGAGACACTGTTTTATCCAGAAATATAAACTAAGTAATGGACAGCCAATTAGCAACGTCCAAATTCTCTTATCCCTTCTAAGGAAAACTGCAAAGTTAGTGTTAGCGTAAGGAATTAGAGGGAACATTTTAGAATAGTTTGACACTGGCATTAATAGTATTTCTTTTGCTAAAAGCCCATCAAGTTGACCTTGTTAAAATCAGCTGTCATGCTTATCAAGAGCTATCCCTTTCAGTTCTTGTGTGTGCCCTTGGTCAAGAGGGGGATTATAGACTTGAGGAGGCAGATGTAACTGTTATTTGTTAAAATACGAAGGGAGCTTGAAAGTCAGTGCTGGGTAAACAGTTATCTTGAACACTAAACCTTGGCTAGGCAGTTAACTAGTTTAACTAGGTTTGAGGCACGGAGAGCTTTTTTCTATTCATACTAATATTATTGTGGTATCTATATCAACAACGTGTTTTTAGAGTAACCTGAGTAATGACATTTTTTTCTACATTTTTGCATGAAAGAAAGAAGCCATGGTAACTTAAATCTCTGAGATTATAGCTCCTTATCTGTCCCTAATGTGGGACAGCTCACAATCTAAGTAGAAATCAAGTAATTCAGCTTTTAGAGCAAAGAAATCAGACTAACTTATTAAAATATTGTAAGTTTTAGATAAGCTTATATTTTTGGGGGGTAGTTATTATAAATAAAATTCATTGCTTTGAACATAAAATGAAGTGCCCTATGCTGATATCTAGCTTCTCCATTCTAACACTTCATGTTCAAAAACACATAGAGAAGACTGTGCCCTATGATAAAGTTGGTTTTATTCTAATGATGCAAATCTGGTTCAATACAATCAAGTTGATAAAATTAATCTATTACATAAATAGAACTAAGGACAAAAATCACATGGTTTCAATAGATGCAGAACAAGCATTTGACAAAATCCAACAGCCATTCCTGTTCAAAAACACTGAAGAAAGTGCCAGGTGTGGTGGCACACGCTTGTAATCCACGTGCTTGGGAGGCGGAGGCAGGAGGATCACGCAGGTTCAAAACCAGCTGTGCTGGCTTAAGAGACCCTGTTTCCAAAAATAAAGAAGTATAAAATAGGTCTGGGAGTGTAGCCTGGAGGTAGAAAGGCTTCCAGGAACCCCAGTACCACCAAAATTCAAAACAAAACAACAAAAAACAGTGAAGAAATTAGAGACAAAAGGAACTTTTCTCAGTATTTTAAAGGCAATATATGACAAACCCAAAGCTGACATCACAATGAATGGAGAAAATTTAAAATTATTTTTTAATTAGGAACAAGACAAGAATGCTCACTATCACCACTTCGATTCAATATAGTATTTAAAATTTTAGCCAGAGCAATAAGGCAAGAAAAGAAAATTAAAGGGGTGAAAATGGGAGAAGTGAAACTATCTGTTGAAACTCTAAAACTCAATTAGGAAACTTTTAGAACTGATAATCAAATTTAGCAAAAAAGCCAGGTACAAAAATCAACTTATGAAAATCAAAAGCTTTTATAGACACCAACATGAATCCACTGAAAAAGAAATCAGAAAAGCAATTTTATTCCTAATAACTTCAGAAAAAGAAAAAGTAAAAAGGAACAAAAAAAGGACAAAAAAAAAACCCTCAAAACTTAGGAATCTAGTTAAGGTGATAAAATACCTGTATAATAAAAATTATAGAACAATGAAGAAATTAAAGACCTTAGAAGATGAAAAGGCCTGACATGTTCTTGGATAGACGGAATAAATATTGTCAATATTGCCATACTACCAAAAGCTGTTTATAGATTCAATACAATCCCTGTAACAATGTCCATGTTATTTTTATTTTATTTATTTATTCTTTTTGCAGGTCTGGAGATGGAACCCAGGGGCATTCGACCTCTGAGCTACACCCCTTGCTCTATTTTTTATTCTTTATTTTGAAACTGGGTCTGAGTTTCAGAGGGCCTCATTAAGTTGCTGAGGCTGGCCGCGAACAGCAATTCTGTGGTCTCAGCCTCCTGAGTGCTGGGATTACAAGCGTGCACCACCATGCCCGGCCGTGTTATTCTTAATAGAGAAAAAAAGTACTAAAATTCAAGAAGAATGAATGTTCTTCCAAGAATGGAAAAAAATAAGATAAAAAGACCCAGAAGAGCCAAAGAAATTCTGATCAATAAGAAGCTTACTGGAGGTATCACATTAAATGATTTCAAATTATAATACAGAGCGCAAGTAACAAAACAGACACATAGAAAAATAAAATAGAAAACAAAGAGACAAATCCATACACTTATAGCCAGTTAATTTTTGACAAAGGAGCCAAAAACATAGGCTGGAGAAAAGACAGTCTTTTTAACAAATGGTGCTGAGAAAACTAGATATACATGTGTAGAAAAAGAAAATTAGAGTCCTACCTTTCACCATGCAAAAAAAGTTAACTAAGGATTGATCAGAAACCTAGAAGATTCCAAAACTCAACTAGAAACATTTGAAATGACTAAAACCATTGCAATTACTAGAAGTAAAAAACAGGACCAACTCTCAACACATAGGGACCAATAGCGAATTCTTCAATAAGACCACCAAAGCTCATGAAATAAAACCAAGAATAAGTGGAATGGCAAACTGAAAAGCTTCTGCACATAAAAAAGTCAGAAAAGCTGGGCGTGGTGGCGCACACTTGTAATCCCTGCGCTTGGGAGGCAGAGAAAGGAGGATCGCACAGGTTCGAAGCCAGCCGCGTGCGCTGGCTTAGGAGACCCTGTTTCCAAATAAAAATGTAAAAATAGGTCTGGGAGTGTAGCCCGGAGGTAGAAGGGTTTCCAGGAACCCCAGTACCACCAAAAAAAAAAAAAAAAAGTCAGAAAAGAGCCTACAGAGTGGGAGGAAATCTTTGCCAGCTACTCCTTTGATAGTTTTCATCTAGCGTATACAAAGAACTTAAAAATCGTGACACTAGAAATCAAATAATCCAATAAAAATATGCAATGAGACTAAAAGGCAATTATTTTGAGAACTACAAATGACCAATATATATATGAAGTGTATATTTCAATCTATATATTCAATATATGAAAGGATTATATATTTCTTGTTTCAACAAATATGTAAAAAACTTATTTTACAAATGACACACACACACACACATATATATATTTTTTTCAAAATCATTAGCAATCAGGAAAATGCAAATCAAAATGACACTGAGATTCCACCTAACTTCATTTAAAATGGCAGTCATCAAGAATAATAGTAACTGACAACAAGGATATGGAAAAATGGGAATTCTCATATATTTCGATCAGATCACAAGTTAGTACATCCACTATAGAAATCAGTTTGGTTGTTTCTCAGAAAACAAGGCATGTGACCTCCATATGACCCACTATACCTCTCCTGAGTATCTTTCCAAAGGAATTGAATTCAGAATATCATATATTGATAAATGCATACCCATGTGTATAGCTACATAATTAACAATAACCAACCTACTGAACCTTCCTAAGTATCCATCAACTGATGACTGTGTTTTGAAACTGGAATATACACAAAATAAAATTTTATTCATAAAAAGAAGTATGTCATTTACCAGAAATTGCATGGAAGTAGAGAATATTATGTTAACATAGCCAGTCTCAGAAAAGGAGAGTTCATATATTTTCTCTCATATGTGGTGATACATACATGTATATTTCTACCACATTAAACCTTAATATGATACATAGTTATAATATACCAATAAATTATTTTAAGAAGAATACAAAAATTCATACTAAAAAAATAAAACAATAAAATAGGTAATTGGGAAAAGAATGAAGTTTAATGGTAGAGCATGTCTAGCTCAGCAGCCTAGTATGTGAAATGTTCTGGGCTCAATCCCCAAAATCATGCCAAATTCTTTCTCTTTCTCTCTCTCTCTCTCTCTCTCTCTCTCTCTCTCTCTCTCTCTCTCTCACACACACACACACACACACACACACACACACACACACACACACACACATTAATATACACACATACCTGAACTGACTAAATACTTCTCCAAAAAATACAAATGGCCAATAAATACATTTAAATGTTCACTATCATTAGCAATCAAGAAAATGCAGGAGCTAGGTGTAGTGTGCATAATTGTAATCCCAGCATTCGGGAGGCAAAGAATGGAGGATCCTGGTTCATGGGCAACCTCAGTTACTTAGGCCATTCGCAACTCAGTGAGACTCTGGTTTTAAAAATAAAAAGACTAAAACATAGGACTGGGGTGTAGCTTGGAGGTAGAATGCCCCTGGTTCCATCCCTAGTACTGAAAAAAAAAAGAAAAAGAAAAAGAAAAAGAAAAAAAAGTGCAGGTCAAAACTACCCTGAGATTCCATCTAACTCCAGATAAGATAACAATTATCAAGAACCTAAACAATACCAAATGCTAGATAAGATGTGGGGAAATAGGAGCCCTTATGCATCATAGAGGGGGCTGCAAATTAGTATAACCATTAAAGAGATCAGTATGGAGGGTTCTTAAAAGACTAGTAATGGAACCACCTTACGATCCAGAAACACTGTCTTCCTAAAAGAATCAAAGTCAGAACATGATAGCAGTCATTTTATATCTATATTTATATCAACTCAACCCACAAGAGCCAAATTATAGAACCAAGGTGTCTGTCAACTGATGAATGGATAAAAATTTCAGAATATATGCACAATGGAAGTTTACTTAACTATAAAAGCAAAAATATGTCATTTGCAGGAAAATGGATGGAACTAGAAAATTTTATTCTGAGATTAACCAGTTTCAGAAATTCAAGGGTTGTATATTTTCTCTAGTATGGAAGCTAGAGAAAAAATATAAAACAAAAAGAAACTTTAGCTAGATGGAGAGAGACCCCTGTAGAATAGTAGAAGGGAACTGGAGGAGGGAGATGTGGAAGATAAAGGAAGCATCCAGAAGAGGAACAGTTTAAACAATGCTATGTTAATACATAAAGGGATCACAACCAATCACTACTAATAGCCCTAACTTGTCTGGGGAAGAAAGGAGAGGTGTAGGGCAGGATGTAGAGCAAAACACATGGAGTGTGTGCTCATGTATGTTTGAATGACTGAGTCGCATTGTGATGTGTAATTACAATATGAAAACGGAAAAAAATTAACGTCTTGCTTCCTATTGGAACTCATCTTCCAACCAAATATAACTGAGTTCTCACCTATGCTAATTTGATGATGTCTTTAGAGGTACTTACAAAATGATGCTACACTTCTTGGTCTTTATGTCCAGCTTGATATGGAAGGGTACAAAATCATACATCATATGAGTAGGATGAAAGAGGAGAGGAGGGTGGGGGGAAGATAGGCAAACCCAGTCACTCTTAGGTTTTTCTAATATTCTCTTTCCCATTCAGGGCCATCTATATCAAGTTAGGGATCTGATAAGCTCAGTGACATCCAGCCACCAGTCCATCATCCACTTCTATCTGTCTCTCCCCAAACTGACAGAAGTTAGAACTGCGCACTTCAGTGTAGGGACTTAACTTTCCTTGGCTTCTCCAAACCATCTCTTCACTGTGAAGCCTACTTAACTGTCTGCTTCTCAACTTCTGCTTTCTCATGCATTTTTCCCCAGGGCAGTAACAAATACATACATATATTAGGAACTTGAGAAGTGTTTAGGATCAACCTAAGAGCAACACTCCCAAATACATTGAAGGCAGAACCTAGTGGTGACTTCACAAAGATATATTTAGGAGTAATCTTAAAACATGGTCGCAACCACGTATTTTATCCAATAAATTCCCTGGAAAGAACATCTTCGGGCATTGTTCCTGTAAATACACTCTTGCCATGCCAACAAGACAAGCATGTTTCATTCAGAAAGTGATAAAAAAATTTTGTTTTTATACCTAAAATAGGTATTAGTCAATATAAATAAAGCCTTAAAGTATAGAGTAGCTCAATTTCTCTGTTCTTAGAAGAGAACTTTTTTGGGGGGTGTGGCACTGGGGTTCCTGGGAGCCCTTTTACTTTAGGGCTACACTCCCAGACCTATTTTATATTGTTTTTATTTGGAAACAGGGTCTCTTTAAGCCAGCGCGACTGGCTTCGAACCTTTGCGATCCTCCTGTCTCCACCTCCCAAGCGTGGGGATTACAAGCGTGTGCCACCATGCCTGGCAAGAGAACTTTTGAAGATGACAAAAGTTCTGGGAATAGATAAAAACAGAGACATGGTTCTTTATTCATGGACAACGTATTTTGATGGGACAAATCTGGTAGAAAAATTGCATTAATAAATGACTACAGTGCTAATAAGGAGGATTGAGATTGGTAGAAAATTCCAAGTGACAACCTGAGAGACTGACAAAGATTGCCGTCAAGTGATTTAATTTATTGTCTTTGAAGGCACAGCATTCTTGAATCCTGTACTGTCAAGTCTTCTGAGATCTTAGAATTTCTTTTTGAAAAAATAGTATTCTTTTTCTCTCAAATATTAAACAAGAGAGAAATTATTAGTAAATTCTGAAAGGGTGAGAAAGACCCAAGAAAACTCTATGCAACTTAAAGTTCATTCTCTCAGTAAAATACTAATGTCTTTTCCATATTCATTGAGGCTGTGCTTTCTGTCCCTACAGAGAGGCCTGCTGTCCAGTGGATTCTTGCACAGCATAATCCTCAAGTCTAATTAAGGTGTTTTGCAAGCCCACTTATCTGACATGAGCACACACCAAACCATCAACTGAGGAGGCACCGGTGCTCTGAAATAAAACCTTTGTTTTAAAAGCCAGTCTTTCCTTCTCTTTGTCAAAACCCCATTGCCTGGCACTCAAAAGAAGCCTTGACAATCCCATCCCTGGCCCAGCAGATGTCACAGCAATTGCTTCCTCTCCTCAGTCTATTCTGCTGTAAGTGAAAGGGAAACCTCTCCAAGGAGGAACTCATTCAACCATTGTACTGATATTGCTACACTGCCTCACATCAAGAACATGTTTACTTTTGTTTTATTTTTGCAGTCACCCAGCAGTAGATTGACAGTCGTCCAATTGATAACAAACGAGCAAGCCATCACACGATAAATGATGCCATCTGCAAACATCCCAACTTTCCTGGAGGAAGTTTGCTTTCCAGAAGAGCAGTCTCTGCGTAGAGTGGGATTATAGAAGATTTAGCTCACTTTCTATTTAAAAGGCGTACAGTCGCATGGGATTAGTATGAATGGCTTCAAAGCAGAGAGCTCCTACGATATAAGTGTGGGGTATAAACATTCTGATACCAAGGTTTCTGAAGGGAATTTTAAGGAAGAAAAAGGCGAAGTGACTTGAACAAGGGAATACAGACAACGACAAGTTTGTGTGAGTCAAGAACTCATACCTGCCATTTTATTCCTATCAGTTCATTGACTTTATATGTGTGTTCCTTTCCCTCTGAATTACACTATGAGGCTATACTATAATGAGACAATAAGAACATATCTACAAAACACAAAACAAGCAAAAACAGTAGTGCATTGTAAAACAGATATTGAACTCCTTAGTAATCATACCATTTGGGAAGGCAATGAAATGTAGTGCACATCAAATTTAGAGATCAAAGATAATATAGTGATACAGAAATATAGATATACCATGTTTATAGTAGAAAAAGTCACATTAGCCAAATTACAGAACCTGCCTAGGAGTCCAACAAATAAATGGTTTAGGAAATTAAGGGGTATACACAAAATGGAATTCTACACATCTGTAAAGAATAAAATTATGTAATTGCCAGGAAAATGAATGGAATTAGACAATATTATATGAAGTGAAATCAGTAACAGAAAGTGAAGGGTCATATGTTATTTTATTTTATTTTATATAGAAGTAAGGGAGAAGCTAGTGTACAACAGGGACTCCAGATGAAGGAGGAGAAATCCCAGTGGAGAAATGGAGGGGTCTCTGGGAGGAAAGCAGGTAGTGGAGGGAGACTTGATGAAGGAGACACTCCAACTGACACTATTCACCTATATAAAATTATCAGTGATGATCTCAATATTGTGTATAGGGAAGGAGAGGGAGTGGGAAGGAATTGGGGTTGGGGGAAGCTCACTAAGTGCTGAACGCATGTATGTCCCTATTGCTCTGAACATCAATATGATTTCTGATTACAGTGCACTGATAAAAATATATTTCATAAGAGATCAAGGAATTTTAAGGAAAAAAGTAGAGTTGAACTTTAAATATAAGATAAGACCCTGTAAAGACTTCAAATGACAAAGCATGTGGCCTGGAATCACTAAAGGCAGCACTGACAGGTACATAGGGTGCTGGCCCAATTTTATTTCTATTTGTGAGAGTGGGTTACATGTGTTCATTCACTCTGTGAAAGAGAAACACTTTCCTTATCAGCTGCAATGTTCTGTTTCAACGCACGGTTTACTATTTTTCCCTTAGAAGATAATCTTTGCCTGAACTTCCAAAGTAAGGCTATTGAGTGCTATTTTGTTTTTCAAATTTTAAAGCCTTTTGGAAAAAATTGCCTTGGGAAAACTTCAGAAAAATCAGATTAATGGTCTGGATTCAGGAGCCTCTAGATCCTATTACAAGCCACTTGTAATAGGGTCTCTTACTGGTCATTATTTGTACAAGGGAGATAAGACATTACTGCCTTAAAGTCTAGGGTCCCTTTAGAAGGTCTGTTGAAGCCCTTCCCATTAAAGGAGATTAAAAGAGTGCACTGATGAGTACTACCCAGTTAGAGCAAGCAGGACATCCCACTCTCCTTCAGCCCTATGAGCCCACAGCAGCATTAGTAGGAACCCCAGTGCTCTATAATTCCCCCATACGTCTCTAGTTTCTACTCTCCTTCCATAATCATTCAACTTGTATATGAAACAAATGTAAATATCGGTGTGTGTATATATGTTTTTGTGTGTTTGTGTGTCTTTTACTGGGGATTCTACCTAGGGGTTTTCTAACTCCAAACTATACCCCAGTTCTTTTTTTGTTGTTGTTTTGTTTGTAATGGTCTTGCTAGACTACTGCAAGTCTTGCTAAATTGCTGAGATGCTGGTCTCAAACCTGTGATCTTCCTGTCTTAGTCTCCCAAGAGTTTGGATTACAGGTAAATGAATCATGTCTGGCATGTAAATATCATTACCCACTAAATAGTATGTGATCTTTGGTTTAATCAGTCCAACATTAACCATTAGTTTGTATTTATTTTCAAAGTTTTTGCCAAAGCCATGTATCCAAAGATGAGGTAGTAGTATTCAGTTAGTAGATGTGATGGCTTTATCACGTGGCCCTTAAACTCCTTGATGTTTCCTCCTATTGTAACATTAGGACTATTGTCCCATGCACTAAATATGAGTGCATTAATGATCACTAAACCAATAGAGTAACTGGTTTCTGATGCTGGGTCACAGAGGTTGTTAGAGGCAAGGCAGCTTCTGCTGTTATCTGTTGGAATGCAGGGACTTGGGGTCACAAACAGCCATACAGGAAGATTGAACTAAGACCGGCATGTTGTAAGGAAGCCACACAGATATATCATGTGAAGGTGGTGTTTATATCATCTTAGGCCAAATGCCCCCACACACAAATCAATCAGCCTTCTGATGGCATCCAAGACCCTCAATTCAAGTCCTCAAAGATGCTGAAGAACAGAGACAAGTCATACAATTGTATCCTCAACCTCTGGCCTGCAAAATTCCAAACCTTAATGAAGTAGTTATTTTAAATCAATAAATTTGAGTGTAGTTTGTTCCACAATAATTAATCAAAAGAGGAGCTTAAGGAAAACAGAAAAATTTCATTGAATTCTGTTAGTGTCATTCTGCTATGATCGATTGGGTTCTCTTTGTACCACGGAGCTCTGGATCTGGACTGTGAAATTAAATACTCACAGGGTGTTGGTCTCGGGCTTCTGTGCTACACATGACATGAACTCTGAACCTTAGGTATGTCATTTGCCAGGAGAGGTATTGGACATGTGGTCATGTGTGTTTGTTTCACTTCAAATTTCACTAAGTATAATTATAATAGACAAAGGTAAGGAAAAAATACAATGGTAAATGCAAGCTCCTTTTAAACTAAAAATCACTGTAGAAGTAGAGGCTATGAAGGGTTATATTTTCTCCTTGAAGATCATTTTATGCTAGTGTTAACAATTTCTTGTCTTCTAGCTCAGTTGATGGGGTGATCAACCACGGGAACATCTAAGAATTAGTTTTTTGAGAGGAACCATCATCCTGGACATGGACATGTAAGGTACTGCTCGTGGCCCATTTTGAGCCCCTTTTTGGCAGTATCTGAGCTCCAATGAGTCCAAGACCCAGTTTGAAGCAGCAGCAAACAGATTATCAAAAAACAGAGCTATCTCTGTCCTTCATTTATTTTTTACTCCAAGTGGGATGATATTTGCAGACTCCTGAATAGAGAAATAGCATTTTATAATCGTTAGAAAATATGTCTTCTGCCAGCAATGTTGTAAAATCAGGAGGTTTAAACTATCCAAGCTGAAAGAGAAAATTCTCTCTTACTGCCTAACTCACAGTATCTCTCAACTTTTTTGGCTACAAAAGGCTTTTTTCCCAAACCCAGCTCCCAGTTATGAAATATAGACCATGATCCGGCCATCATTTTCTCATGGTTCTTCTGTAAAATGGAACAACATTCCTCATTGGGAAAACTTTTAACCAGTATAAATATTGAGAGCCAACAATGTAAAGAAAGAGTTAGGTGATTGTCCTAGTGTTGAAATAGCTTTGATAGGAGGTAAAGGACTAAGTTTAAGTGCATAATCAAGAGTCTAAGGTCAAATTGGCTCTCATTTATTGCTATTTTTTTCTCCCAACAGTACTGCATTTTCATACGTTGTGTTGAAGTCTCCTCTTGTATGGATGCTACTTTACACTGTATCTCTTAACAAGCTCCTCGGTGCAGCTGGAATTAATGCTTCCTGTCGTTTTAAATAATGTGACATTGAAATACAATTTTTTAATGTGCTGGCATTTAACATGCCACAATATTTCAGTTATTTTACATTCATTTGGGGGCTCTCATGTTATTACAGCTGTTATGAAATCCTGACAAAGAGGTACATTTCTCTCTTCTGTTCCACCATAATTGCTTTCTGCTGTATCTCTGAACCGTAACCATGGCGATCTGCAGCATTCATCAGAAGACCTCCTGTTATTTCCCTCGTGTGAATGAAAAACAAAGTGATATAAATACTAGAAGTTTTAAAAAGGCAGCCTTTTTTTTCTTTTGCCTATCCTCTTTTCTTCTGTTTTTTGGGGGGTTTTCTTTTCTACTTTTTTATTTCCAAATGTGGAGGATCTATTAATAGGAAATTCAGTTGCATGGCTAAGATTTTTTTCACTTATTTTTTTTTAAAGGAGAATTTCTCTCCACAGGGTCTTTTTGTGGAAAGGAGGGAGAGAGAAAGGGAGGGAGGGAGGGAGGGAGGGAGGGAGGGAGGGAGGGAGAGAGAGAGAGAGAGGGAGGGAGGGAGGGAGGGAGGGAGGGAGGGAGAGAGAGAGGGAGGGAGGGAGGGAGGGAGGGAGGGAGGGAGGGAGATTGAGGGAATGAGGGAATGAGGGAATGAATGAGAATGAACGAACACGAGAACAAGAACGAACTTAAGTCTGAGCCTTCAGGAATAAAGAACTGTTGTCATCAACAATAAAAAAAAAGAAATAAAAGGTTAGTCTTTTCTAAATTTGACTTGTGACAAGAAAGTCCTTGTTTGCCCATCTTAATGCAGAATGTCACTACCATAGTGGACCATTTGGGTGATGTTTTGCCTCGGTCTTCCTTTGGGGTGGAGGTTGAAATGACCATGCCCTGATTACAATTTCAATTGCCAACTTTCTGGTAATTTAGGAGTTCAATAGGAGAGCATCCCGTTCTTCATTTATACATTCTATTTCCTGTTCTTTAGTAGTTTGGTTTAGTATTAGCATGCATAACTTAACATTTTAGGCAAATATTATTTATAGTTTCATAAGATATTTCATGTGATAACATAATTTGATAAACTGATGAAGTCCTGCTAATTTTTTTTTTTTTTTTTTTTTAGGTTTGGGGTTGGAACCCAGGGGCATTCGACCTCCAAGCTATACCCACTGCCTTATTTTTTATTCTTTATTTTGAAACCAGGTCTGAGTTGCAAAGGGTCTAAGTAGCTGAGGCTGTCCGTGAACTGCAATCCTCCGGTCTCAGCCTCCCGAATGCTGGGATTACAAGCGTGTGCCACCATGCCCGGCACTGCTATGTTACTATTCTAATACCAATAACAACCAAAAAAACATTTCAACCAGAAATACAGTTAATTCCCAATAGTGCTGTCATTTTAGCAAGTTGAAGGTAAAACAATGATTAATCTTTATCGTATTGGTGTATCATATGTTTTTCTAGAACTAAGTTTAAATGTTTACTCCACTTCCTCCAACCATCCTCTCTTTAACATTTCTCTTTGGACACCGAAAACTATTAAGTCTTTAACATTTTTTTTTAGGTAGGAGCATTGGCAAGAAAGAATCTGGATCCAGTATGGCAGAACAGAGGGGCTAGCACTCGGCACCTGATGGCTCTTCTACAAAGGAGAACTCCAGTGACAGGTAGCTACATTTTGAGATGGCTGACTATGGGAAACACTGGAAATTGGTGAGCGAGACCAGAATCTTGCAAAATTCAGATCTGGGACAGTGGTATGAAAGAGGAAAGAAAATATCTTGGCATCTGTTCCACAGAGAAAGCGTCTCTGCTTTGTAGGTATGGGGGTTAAGAGCATCCTAGAACACTCCATCAGGTCAAATGATGGCGATTCTTGCCACTGGATGGAACAAGTATTCATCTGACCAAGTGCTAATATGGATACTATACAAGGAACTCAACAAACTTAAAACAAGCAATCCAATTAAAATTGGCAAATGAACCGAAGAGACATTTCTCAAAAAATACAAATATTTAAAAATTCTCAGTATCATTTTCCAGCTGGGAAATGCAAATCAAAACTACAATGAGATTATCATCTCACCCTAGTTAGAATGAATTATTGTCCAAAAAAGACCAAAAGCTAAAGATGTGGGGAAAAAGAAACTCTCTTGCATTGCTATTGGGAATGTCAATTAGTACAGCCATTATGGACAGCAATATGGATGCTCCTCAAAAATCTAAAAAAATAGATCTACCTTATGATTAAGCCACCCTGCTTCTAGAAATATTTACCAAAGTAAATCAAATAAGCATATAAAATACCCACATGCTCATGTTTCTTGTGGCACTATTCATAACTGAGATATAATATCAGTTTAGGTGCCCTTCAACAGATGAGCAGTTAAAAATGTGATATATACACTATGAAGTATTATTAATAAAAAAGATCTTGTAATTTTTAGCAAAACTGATGGAACTGAAGGACATCATGTCAGGTTAAATAGGCAGACACAGAAAGACAAATACTGCATGTTGTGTAATATGTGGTAACTAAAATATATTGACCTGAAAGAATAGTAATTATCAGACATTGGGAGGGAGGAGGTGGGATCATGGAAAAAGGGTAACTGGATTGTATTACTGCATGCTACATGCATGGTTGGAAAGGTCACAATGAGCCCCATCAATGCATATAATACATGCTAATAAAAGATTTTTAAGTAAAAAATACTAAAGAAGGAATATAATCATTTATGATATCTAAAGCCTGTGGAATTATTTCCATCAGAGCCTCTGTAATTTAGTGTTTAATCATCAAGTCTACTGTGATATATTCTTGGCATCTTGTGGCAAGATCTGTCAGCAACAGCTACATACTTTTGAGGCACAATTATTACAAAAGAATAGACTATGTATAGAGGTTCGTGGCTTTTTAAAATTCTTTTTAGAATTGGGGATGAATCAAGGGGCATTCTAACTTCAACTTCACCTCCATCCCTTTTTACTTTTCATTCTGAAACAGAGTCTTGCCAAGTTTCAAGGTTGACCCTGAACCTGAAATCCTCCTGTCTCAGGCTCCTAAGCACTGGGATTATGTGTGTTCACTACCATGATTAGCCCATAAAAATTCTTTGATCATGTTATGAGCATTGTTTTATGGAAGTTAAAAATAATCCTGTCATTGCTTCTTCAAGAATTCTGAGTATGAATTGTGTTCTGGGAATGTTGGCCCTACCCCTGAAACTTTTAGCCAGCCCCAACAACGAATTCTACAAGACAATTGAGATAAGCTAAAAGTAACAGTTGACACTTAGCAATTGGTGGCTGTAAGTATATGCCTTTCAGACATCCAACTTCATGGGGCTTAATCAGCCAAAGCTTCAATTGCTGCGCTCTGAAAAGTCCTGCCTTGTTTATTCCCAAGCCACACTTCCTGAGACCTTCTCTCAGTCCACCGAGCAGAGAAAATGTGGTATAAGCAAGTCATCTTTGTTTACCAGAGTATAACTGGAAAAGAGCTTACACCTGGCCATCTCATGGCCTCCAACATAATTCAGTAACTTGGACAGAGAAGTCATTACTATCCTAATTTTGCAGATAAAAGCACTGAAACTCTGACTTAACATGACAAGACTTATTTCAAATCTCATAAACCTTGCTCTTTAATATTAAAATGTAATTTACTTATCTATTTGCTTATTTAACAAATTTTGCTATTCTCCTAGGTCATTCTACTAAATAATGGGATTTATGTCACCAAAGATCAGTCAATAAGGTGAGAATCAGATGCCTAGTTGGGTCCCTCAAAGAGGGAGGACTGAGATATCTGACATATTCTGAGGGTAGAGGACACTGAAGATTAAGTGAAAAAGTATTCTGACATAGTATATACTATTAGAGTGTCAGGTGGCCTACTTCTCTCACATCTCTCCCTACCCTAGTTTTTTTTTTTAGTACTTAGGTTCTAAAAGTCCTCATTCAAACTTGAATCATTAAACAAAAATGCCCCCCTCCTGCATGCTACAAAAGTAGGAAAAAACCTCACATTTAAAGCAAGGCTGTATCTCAGAAAGAGCACTGCCTTAGGGAATAGGAAAAAAAAAACATGCATAATAGAGAAAGGTAACTGAAAAACTTGGGAAGAGTATTCAACATAATAAGTACACACACACACACACACACACACACACACACACCACTATCAAGTATAATAGATGCTTCTAAAACAAAGTTCATCTAAACTTGAACTAAAGTATAAAAAATGTAAAAGGTAAATATTTGATCATGAAATCAAGAAAGTTTGGAGTAGCCAGTAAACTGAAATACAATAATCAGCAGACCACAGTGCTAGGAATCTCTCTCCGCCTCCATTTCTGTTCTTCAGGCATGTTAGACCTATATTTGCTTACCATAAGCTTGATTTCTTCATGTGCCATTGATAAATCCATGCTACACACTGGAAGATTCCTACCTCCAAAGGGTGGATGACTCAGTTTCTCAATAGCTAGTGAATTGTTCACTTCTTTACTGGTTAGCTGTGGCCAGGGGAAGGCAACTTTATATAAGAATATGTGGCCATTGAGATGGCTATGGGATTGAGGGCAAGGGAAATATGAACATTTCCCAGTAAATAAGGTAAAGACAACCTAAAAGATGTCTGCTTCCAAAAAAACAAATGAGTAGAAAAAATGTCAATTCATACAGCATACCACCATCAACACTAATTATAGATTAAATAAGTAAAATGTATTAGAAAATCTATGAAAAATAACAGATATAGGATAGTTTCTAAAAAAATTCAGATGGAAGAAAATGTTCTGAGAACGTGAATAAAAGTAAGAAAATATCAGTAGAGTTGATTATATAGTTTCTATGTTTTGGTTAAAGAAGACAAAAAAACTAGAAGGTGAATATACAGAAAACGATAATTCCCAGTGATTATTAAATAGAGCTGATCTGTGCAATAATATGTAAATTGCTTGTATTAATGAGGAAAACACTGAAATTTGGGGAAAAATATGAGCAAAGGATATGAATGTAAGTTCATAGAAAAACATTCAAAACCCATTGTCAATAATTTTATTACTGATCAAAGAAACTGAAGTAGAACCATTAAATGGTATTTTTATCAAAATAGTAAAGACTTAAGAGAAAAAAATTCTGGATAAACTTTGGTAGGACTATGCTTACTCAAAAGCTTAAAGTAAAAATAATATAATTTTTAGGGGTACAAATGATGTATTTTTCATAATATCTGTGTCATTTGATTTTTAATTTGATTTTAAGTGATATACCTTAAAATTAACCAGACATGTGAAGAAAATGCCTACAATAAGAGTAAGTAACATCAAATAGAAACAACCCAAGAATCTGACACTGAGAATTAATTTTCTCATTTCTCTCATTATTTCAATGAGATTTTATGATTCGCTAATTTTGTGGGGTCTTACCATTACTCTAAATTCTTATCTCTACTTCATCAATCCTTTGTCTGACAAATCTCCAATCCTAGAAAATCCTGTCCCCACTATCTAGTTAGTTCCTTGACACAGTTATAATACAAACCAGCTTAGACACCAGTCTCTCTCAAGAATCCCCTAAAATGGTTTCTAATAGATTCCCCTGCTTCTACTTAAGTTGCCACCCACTGGCCTCAGTATGGTCCAAATGTTGGCTCTAAAATCCTAAATGTACTCAACCTCATTGCCACGCCCCCACACGGCTGGTTTAAATAGCCATAATCTCAGTTTAATCATCTTTTCCTCATTCCTAGACTTCCTAAACCACAGCAATGACAAGGTATCTTTACTATGCAACAACTGTTTGATATGTGAACCTATGTTTTTGAATCACCCATGTTATTGCCCTTTGTAGTAAGGGGATCATCAGATTCTTTGCCTTGAGAATTTCTATATCCTCAGGATACAGAGCACATCCTGCAGAGACTGGATAGCCAACACATATTTTAGAATGATTCATAATGCTATATCTCCTTAGAAATATTATGCATTGCTAAATATAGAATTTTTAAACATGGAAAAATGTTAATACAGACATGCTGCATTAAATTGTATATCGGATATGATCATGTGGTCAGAGTATTATGGCTATGTTTGCAAGAAAAGATTGCTTGAAGCTAGTTATCTTTGATAACACCTCTGGATTTTTAAGAGAGTAGGACTAAGTATGAGTTTTGTTTCTAATTACGTTATACTTTAAAAGTTTTCTAAGAGCCAGGGTGTGATGGCACATGCTTGTAATCCCAGCATTTGGGAGGCTGAGATTGGAGGATCGCGGTTCGGACGGAGACAGCCTCAGCTACTTAATGAGGCTCTTTGCAACTCAGTGAGACCCTGTTTCAAAATAAAGAATTAAAAATAGGGCAGGGGGTGTAGCTCGGAGGTCGAATACCCCTGGGTTCCTTCCCTAGACCCGAAAAAAAAAAAAAAAGTTTTCTAAGATGAGATTATATAGCCTTTAAAAAAAAAAAAAAAAACATGTAATGAAGTGGCTTACAACTCACACAACTCAGGAGAGAATTTATAGCAATAATTGGTCCCCTCTTCAATAGCATCTGTGTTATGTCATAGAATCTCTGGTACCTGGATCTCTCTTGTCGGCCCAGGCCTCTGTGCACCTCTGGAGGACAGCTGTAGCGACCCAATATTAAAAATGTCATATGGGTATGGCCTTCCTGTCCTCATTAAAGTGTTATTCTCACTAACCAATTCTGGAGCTTTTAATCATAAAAGGTAGGTGACATTTTATGGGGCACCTTTTTAATAAAATACCTGGTCTTTCAAAATTTAGTGACAGACTTTAAGCAACACATTTAAAAAACATATATAAAAGGTATATATAAACATCACATATATGTATATATGATGACATACACACATGATATAGACATATATCATATAAGGTTACATAGAGTATATAAATGTATTTATATACATACACACATATTACATATGATGATAGGGTAGATTCTTGTCCTCTAGGGTTTCAAATCTTATTTTTTACTGAAAATAAGGAACAAAAATAGATCTCAGAGTTGTACTTTGGAATCCCAAGGGCACATGGTAAAAAAAACAATAAAGATTAAAGTCAAGAGATATCTGGGTTTATGACAGGGAGAGTTTTGAAACGCTGTTTTTTTTTACACTGATTTGCCTCCAGGAATTCGCTTGATCCTTGCTTCTGATCACCGAGGAGAAATAGAAAACTCTTTACTACAAATTCCATCAAGTCAAAACAAACGGAAACACACATATTAGCTTGATCAGTGAATCAGTAAAATTAAAACAAAGCCTCCTCTTTTCTACAGTGGAACGTTGGCCAAAATTTCTTTTAAGTGTCATCAAAATAGGTATCACGTATGCCATCCTATTCTGAATATTTAATGAGTAGCTCAGAATCTGTTTGTGCCTCTCATGTTCTGCTTTTGTAGGTAAGAAAGAAGAATATTTGTTATTTTCCTGCAGCAGTAACACCCGAGACTTTGACTGATTTCCCACTTGAAAGTATTTTCAGGTTAGTCTCATTTACTGCCACATTCGAATGTAGGCTATGGACCTTTCCTACCCAAACAGCATTTTAAATTTTGATTTGCAGCTTCATTTCCAAACCTCTTTTCTGGTATAACTTTATAGAGTTCAATGTGTATTGTATTGGGCCTGGAGAACTACCTTTTGTGACCCAGACATGCTAAATTTTGACTCATACCCAGCTTGGAGGGTTAAGTCTTATCATCTTGAGTAGTTTCTGTTGCTGCTTTACAAATTACCACTGGTTTCCTTTGTTTAGGAGGTCAGGTGTAGCTTAGCTCTGCTTGGGGTCTCTTAAGGCTAACATCAAGATGTTATCTTGACTCCTGTCTCTTAAAGCAGATTAGAGAAGGATTAGGGATACAGTTCAATCCCTAGTACTGTACACAGGTTTCTCTATCTCTTTGCTGAATTTATAATTTACATATGCATTGTTATTCAATTTTAACTATTTGTATTCTCTGGGATCTCATTGAGCTTTTTAAAAAAAATCATTCTTTTGAATTCTTCATCAGACATTTTGTTCATTTAGACTTGCATTTATCCCCTTCACATCTATCTGTGTGAAATTTTCTAGACGAGGTTCCCAGCCTCTGATAACAGCCCCAAAGAAAGATGCTTTCCAACTTTTGCTCATCATCTGAGTTTCTCAATCTAAAACCAAATTTGAGTTTACATCTTCCTCTTCTTGCACCAAATTTGGAAATAACTCCTTTTAGACAGGAATAATGGGTCTTTTCCATGTCCATGACAGGTATAAAGAAATCAAGGTGCATACTTCTCCCTAAAGAATCCACAATGTCACATTTCAAACCATCTCCAGTTATTGTGAAAGCTTTAGGTAGGTTTTCAGGATGGAACTAAGTTACTTTAGAGAACAGGATAGCTCACATCCAAAGAATTAAACATTCTTATTTTATGTCATAAGAAAGGTCGGATCTCTTCTCCAAGTCTGACCCTGAGGATATCTAGCCAGTTCTAATCCCAAGAGGTCTAACCAGCTTGCTCTTCCAATAAAACTAACTAACTCTATAGACAAAGAATGGGAAATGCACTTAACTCTAGGTATCTAAACTAACTCTATAGACAAAGAATGGGAAATGCACTTAACTCTAGGTATCTAATGCTGATCAAGTACCAATGGCCACTAAGATTATAGTCATAGATCACTGAGGTAAAGGTTGGTCTCAATTTAAAGGGTATTAGGTCCAAGTTGACAAGAGTTTGCCCCATTTTTTTTTTGTTTGTTTGTTTCTGAACCATTTTCGTTTGGATAAGGCAGATACCCTCATGGGCTTAGGATAGAATATACATGTATTTCTCAGAAGCAATAGAGACAGCCTGTGAAACTTACCCCTACCTTCTTAGAAAACACAATCTTAATATCTCTTCCTAAAACACACAATCTTATTTCCTGGCCCAAACAACTTGGAAATGTATTAGAGGACACCTAGTGTTTTATTTGAATTTAAATCCCCCCTTCTTTGGTTTCTGGCAACTCGAAGCAGGGGATCTGTGGGCACAGAGTGAGGCATAAGCCAGTGAAGGCTGTCTTGCCTCCCCCTTCATAGTACATTGGGAGACACCATGTGGTGTGTGGCGTTCATTTGCAGGTAGAACGTCTGCAAAATCGTATTCCAAAATTAAAAAAAATTTAATTAGAAGGCAGCATCTGTGAACCTTTTGCTGGAAGCCACTGTTTTTTCCTTTGATAAATTATCCCGGCTCTGTGGCCTTTTGTCCTTCTCTCAACATGTCACAGATTGTTTAAAAAAAAAAAAAAGAAAGGAAAAGAAAAAAAGAAACAGCCTCTTCTCCTCTAACCATGTATGTGTCTGTAACAGTCAGACTGAGATTTCTCTACTTAATATTTAACAAGCTACCTATGCCTCCTGGAATACTCTGAGAAATATTTAATTTAGAGCCACTTCTTCCTTCGTAGATCCTCTCAGCTGCCACGTTTCCCTCTCAATCCCTTATTTCCAGAAACTGTGTGAATTCCAAGTTGGATGCGGGCTTCTGAGGAGAATATCAGCATATTAATCCCTGATGCTATTCTCTGCCTCTCGGAACTGTATAATCCACCCCAGCAGCCAATTTGGGGAGCCACAGGTAATGTATTTTTTATTTCAAGTGGGAGCTATTTTATCAGGTGCCAAAAAATTAAGAAAAAAAGACATATTCTCTTTCTGAGCTGAACTGGGCAGAAGTTGCACACAGCATCACGTTAGCCAGGAGTGCCACTGCATCACAGGTACGTTGCAGATCTGATGAGAACAGGTCATGGCCAGGAGGTTAGTTCAAGATGGAGGGCTGATAATTGCAGATGACCTAAAAGGTTCCAGGTCCTAGTGGTATGTGTCAACGTGAAGAATCTAGTAAGGGAGTGGATGGGAGGACCAGCCTGGGCCACGCTGGTGCCATGAACACAGAGGGAACAGACATAAAGGTTTTGAGAACCAGTCTCTGGAAATTTTAATCCAGTGTAAATGGATTGCCCATCAAGAGATAAGACAGATGTCACAAAGCAGAAGAGAGACTGTGCTGCAGGGTTTCACAAACATTGCAATTTTGGTTGCTAACACTGAGAACTTGTGAACATGACCTTATGTAGAAATAGGGTCTTACGTCTGGGTGTGGTGGTGCACGCTTGTAATCCCAGTATTTGGGAGGCTGAGACAGGAGGATCGCGGTTCCCGCACAGACTCAGCTACTTAGTGAGGCCCTTTGCAACTCAGTGAGACCCTGTTTCAAAATAAGGAATAAAAAAATAGGGCTTGTGCCGGGTGTGGTAGCTCACACTTGTAATCCCAGCATTCAGGAGGCTGAGACCAGATGATCGCAGTTCGTGGACAGCCCCAGCTACTTAGTGAGGCCCTCTGCATCTCAGTGAGACCTGGTCTCAAAATAAAGAATAAAAAATAGGGTAGGGGATATAGCTCAAAGGTCGAATGCCCCTGGGTTCTACCCCCAGACCCGCAAAAAAAAAAAAAAAAATATATATATATATATATATATATATGGTTTGTGCTATAACTTGGAGGTAGAATGTCCCTGGTTTCCATCCCCAGTACCTCAAAATTGAAAAAAAAAAATAGGGCCTTGCAGATGATCAAGATGATATCATTAGAATGGTCTGTAACCCAATGTCTAATAAAAAAAAAAAAAGCTTTCCCTCTCCCCCTATTCTCTCCTTTTCTCCTTCCTTACACCCACTGGAGATTAAATCTGGACCATTCTACCACTCCGATATTATTATTATTATATTATTATTATTATTATTAATTATTATTATTGTTGTTGTTGCTTTTTTTAACTTTGAAGGAGGGTCTCTCTATGTTGCTGAGGCTGACCTCAAACATGAAATATCCCTGACTCAGTCTTCCAAGTACTAGGATTACAGGTATGGGCCATTGTACTCAGGCCCCAGGTGGTGTTTTATGGATTGCTGGTCTGAGGATATAACTGTGGTCATCTGCGGTGACCAGGACAGTGAAGCCATGTGTCATACTTGCTTTAGCTGGAGCTGGTGAATTAGGAGACTCCTGTATTTACTTGGGAATTCAGGCTAGAGCCAACTGGTGACCAAAGCAGTTGTTGGCCATTTCTTCCA
Organism: Muscardinus avellanarius; assembly: GCF_963383645.1. NCBI lineage: Eukaryota > Metazoa > Chordata > Mammalia > Rodentia > Gliridae > Muscardinus > Muscardinus avellanarius. The sequence goes on from NC_137788.1 coordinate 154,689,144, forward strand.
CACCCCATGAATACTGGTAGCTGAGGTGGGTTTGTGTCATCCTTGCCTCCTGTTGTCACGGCCACACCATTTTTCTTCCTCAAAAACCTCTGGTTCTTTTAGGTTTAGATTGTCTGTTTCCTTTTATTTCCCATTTCAAATAGTCATTTATCCTCCCGTGGCTCTCATTTATTGAAAACGTCAGCAGCTGGCTAGCATCTCCCTTCCATACCATCTCCTCTCCTTTGGATTACTCAAGCCAAAGCCCCATTTTCTCATCCTTGATTGCATCATTTTCGATATTGCTGTAATCTTCTCCACATCTCAGCCACCCACTTCTGTTCCCAGACCCTGAGCCTTATGAGCAGAAACAGCATCATTTCTGAAACCACCAGTAGATAAAGCTAATTCTCCCAGGGTAACCTGTGGCTCTCCCAGTTCCTTTGATCAACTCCCTAAAAAATAATACTTCAAAATCCATCTAGCACTTTCCATATCAAAGTCTCTCCTTCTGTCCATTAATGAGCTTCTCTTTTATTGAGTTTGTGTGCATGTTTAGTGTGATCACCTCACTGGGGTGAGCAAGCACCTTCTGTAAATGTGCTAAACTTTGATGCCCCTTTTATCCATTTAGCATGAGCAAAATATCAGTCATCCGCATGCTCCATTTTACATCCATCCTAAGGTAAACCCTACTGTCTTCCACAAATGACACTATTTGGCATGTATATTATAATCATTATAAACTTAATGTTCCAATAACCTGCCTCTGCTGGGCTGTCGTTAATATCCAGCAAGCATTCTGTTTCCCACCCAAGCTTGCTCTCCACGTCTTTCCAAGGAAGAGTTTGCTGTTTCTGCATTAACTCCCAGGGATTGCACTACACCGCCATCCTCATTCTACATAAACTCCCAGGGATTGCACTACCCCGCCATCCTCATTCTACATTAACTCCCAGGGATTGCACTACACCGCCATCCTCATTCTACATTAACTCCCAGGGATTGCACTACACCGCCATCCTCATTCTACCCAGTATCTTACTCTTTCCTCCCAAATTTGTCTCCTTCTTGTCTGCATATAAATCTTAATTGATATTCTCCCCTCTTAGAGAAAACAAAACAGGTATGAGACATGGAACCTAATACATCACTTCAGTCACTACCACTTCACGATGCTTATTTTTACCATTCAGTCTCTCAAGAACTTTTTATACACATTACTCCACACCACTACCTCCCTGTCACTTTGAGGTCGCTGCAACCCAATCCCTGCCTCACGACCCCCTGTGTGGAAGCCACCGGTATTCGCCTCCTTCTTGGATAAGAAAACATCGCAATTCTCGTCTATCTTTAATACATGGTATATCCCAAAGATCTCACTCTCATAGATCCAAATAAAGAATAAACTGAATTCCTTATTCCATGTTGTCTGTGGCTCTTTATCACATGCCCCATTTGAGGTCCAGGCAGCCCCTATCCTAATTCTACTTTGGGATGTACCATTTTCATGGCAGGGGGAAAATGGAGCAACAGATTGGTCAAAGATTTTAATGCCATCTATTGGGCAAAGACTAAATGTGCTCACTTCTCTCTGACTAGGTAACATCAATAGGAGAAAGCTTGTACCCCTGCAATAGATAGAGGGTAGTGTACTGCCAGGCAAAGAATAACTCTTACTAGGAAGGAGTGAAATAGGTCAGGCAGTACTTCACCTGCCACAAAGATTGGAACCTTATTCTATTCCATCATGCATGTTGGTCTCAGCCATGCACCACTGCATCCGCCTGAACTGCATGCCAACTCATTCAAATACAGTACTTTCCAGATTCTCACCTACTGGAAATCTGTCATTTCCATTTTTTTCTACTGTTTTTTCTCCATACTACTGTCACTCACTGCATTGATGAATAAAGTGGAAAAGTACTGACTGAGTCCACTATGAGGGTATAACTTTGTCGGGCTCTAACCACTGTATTCTTTCCATCTCTTGACTTCATAGTGTGTATGTTAGAATGGCTATTAGAATACCTTCTGCCCTTTTCTATCTCTGTGTATTTCCCCACTGTGATGATATTTATGAACATAAACATATCTTTGCTATATAAAATATTTCAAAATATTTTATAGCACATAAATATTTCAAAATGGATGAATTTCAAAATATATATTTCAAAATTGATGGATTTGAATTTCATCAATTTTCTTCATTGCTTTCTCCAAATATCAACTCACATTCCGCCTTCATCCTTCATAGCACAAAATAAGTGCTCCTCCCTCTGTGGAAACATCTAATTCTTTTCCCTTTGTACTCAATTGTGACAATATTATAACCTTATGGTATTCCATTTAATGCTATTTACCGAGGATGCCCTAATGACTGGTGTATGGAAAAATACGAAATAAATTATGTGACTTTATTTTCCCAAAGACAACTGGGGTTACATACATGTCAAATAGAACATAATAGATAGGGATTTATTCCTCCATTAGCTTTTTAGGTTTGCTTATCTTTTAGAGTAATTTAAATTGGAATGGAAGACAAATCCTTATTTGATTGTTAGGCAATTCAGTGCTATTTATTTTGTGTAAGTTGGTGTGGAATCTAAGTGCACTGTTGTTAAAAGGCTATTTAATGTCACATAGAGGGCCTATTAATTTTTTCTACAAATTGCCAGCATGTCCAGCTAGTTGCATACATTTAATAGGAAAAGTCTGTTCTTCTAAAAGTCGGCCTCCATACTTTGTGGTAATGGTGCCATAGTTTATATTCTGCTAGACGCACTAAAGCACTGCCTTTGTTATCAGAAGTCTGGAGATAAATCTCAAAGTAGATGAGTGGCTCTGTTAGAACAGGGTCAAAGAATGAAAAAAAAATTTTTTTTTTGCTTTTTTTTTAGCACAATGCATAGACAATGGGCAGGGCACAGTGGGAGCTTTACATTTTTTTTCTAGATCATTTTCCATATTAATAATGAAAATATTATTGAAGTTGAATGTAATCCGATCACTGAGAAGGAGGCATACTTACACCGGTTCTAAACAGGGCCTTGTAATAGCTATCACTTTCTTACTTATTTGAGAGACTGGAAGCTCTAAGTTTTATAGTCTTCAATTAAAAAGAGAAACATATTAAAACAGGAGGCAAACCTCAGGAGAGGACAGCAAGGCCATAGGTAGAGGTAAAAATATCAAGCTGGCCCAACCTGGGGGTGGAATGACATAAAGAAAGTTGCCATCGAAATGAGGTCATATTTCCAAAAGCATAAAGTAAAAGAGGCTTGGTTGGAAATACAAGAAATATCATGATAGATTAAAACAAACAAAATAAGTTTAATTGACTAAAACAAGTTAAATGAAACTTAAGAATTATAGAATCCTCTAGAAAGGAAATGAAATATACATAAAGAAGGTGTGGCACATATATTATTGGTGTTTTCAAGGAAGGGAGTTGAAATAACAGTAAATAAATACTGTTCAAAGAGATGATTTGTTAAATCTTCCTAAGTAAAGTAATGCTTGTATCTATAGATTTAAGAGGTACCCAGTGCCTGGGAAATAGTAAAAGTAGAATGATCAATAAGATATATTCTAATAACTGACTGCACTTCAAAGATAAAAAAAAATATATCCTCTGGAAATACAGCTAAAACTATTCCTCAAAAAATCACAAAGTGAGACTGGAGTAAAGGCTTTGTTCTTTTCTCCACCAACTCCTTTTTTAAAAAAAAAATATACACTCTGTGTTCATGGTACTAGCGATTGGGTTCATGGTTAAAAGTTCATCAAAATAGAAGTATGTTTTGTGATACTGGAGGCTGATTTTTAATTCTTACTGGAATATTTGAAATTAGGCAGGAAAGTTTTAGGAAATCCTCAGTAAATTGTCACTTAATTAGCTACATATTTTTCTTACTACATACACATTTTATCTCCTGTAGATAAGTATATACATTGTACCTGTTTGAGTGAATGATATAAAAGACTGGGGTAGCAGGTGTGGTAATACATGATTGTAATACCAGTACTTGGGAGGCTAAGACAGGAGGATCACAGGTTTTCAGCCAGACTCAGCTACTTAGTGAGGCCCTCTGCATTTTAGTGAGACCCTGTTTCAAAACTAAAGAATAAAAAGAAGGGCTGTGGGTGTAGCTCAGTTAGAATGCACCTGGGTTCCCCAGTATCACAAAAAGAAAAAAGAAAAGAAAAAAAAAACAAGAACCAGGCAAGGTTAATCGCTCAGACTCTGGAGGCTGAGGAAGGATGAGGCAGGAGGATGTCATGTTCAAAGCCATCTTAGGCTGGAAGCTGGACAGTGTGGTACATGCCTGTAATCCCAGTACTTGGGAGTCTGAGAAAGGAGGATTGCATTTGAGTTTAGCCCCAACAACTTAGCATGACCTTATTTCAAAATTAAAGAGGGCTAGGATGTAGCTGAGACAGAATGTCCCAGTTCAGTACTCAATATCAAAAAATAAACAAAAATGGGTGGGGGTGGGGAGTCCCAGGGTAGATTTGAATCCCTGCTATGGCATGTGCATGTGTACACACACACACACACACACACACACACACACACACACACACAACTATATTTTTTACCTAACTAAACTGCTCTTAAGGTATAAATGAAATAGATAAACACTTCTGAAAGGGCAGTATTCAGGAAATAGAGTCACCATGAGTCCTCAAAAATTATTCTAAAGTTTCAGATAGAAAAAGTGAATATCCCAGAAAAAAATACTTCAAATAAAGTAAAGGATAAAGAAAAACTAGCCACAATAAATGTTGAATTTATTACAAAATAATTGGAGAAGTGAGGAAAATAAAAAGTATGCTAATATCCCAAATGCATATAGATAATTATATACAAATGGAAGATTACTGAGAGACTATGAATCAAGAAATAAACGATAAATGCTAATGTCTATTAAGAATTAGATCCATGTCGCACCCTTCATGTCAAAATACATTCTAGGTCCAAAGTGTTGCAAATATAAATTCTAAGCTGGGCGTGGTGACGCACATTTGTAATTCTAGCATTTGGGAGTCTGAAACAGGGAGATCACAGTTAGCAGGCAGTCTCAGCAACTTAGTGTGGCCCTTTGCACCACAGTGAGACCCTGCTTCAAAATAAAGAATAAAAAAATAGGGCTGAGGGTATAGCTTGGAGATAGGATATGCCACTGCGTTCCATCCCCAGCACCAAAACAATATAGATTTTGAGAGTATAAAATATAAGTATGAGGGATTATACTTTTAAGATAGAATAGTGAAGGCATTTGTAAGAAGGATAAAACCTAAAAATTCAGAAACAGGAGGAAAATTCCAGTAGGTAGATAACAGTCAAAAATTGATACATGGCAAAAAATAAAAGTTTAGAGAGTAAAAATGCAAATTTACAAAAGAGAAAAATATTTACATCCCATGATATGCCAAAATTACTTTCTTTCACATGTGACATCAACGGTGTCAGACCCAGGACCAAAGAGGTCAAGAAATAGCAAATGGAGAAAATGAAATGCTCATGGCTGTTGAAGTTGTGAAGAGCTGCTAAAGCAATAAGCTTAATTATAACTATGATATGATTTTTATTGTATATAAGATCGGCAAATAGTTTAAAAAGGTCTAGGAAAGGGGTCTAGGAAAATACATCCCAGTACTTTACTAATAGAAATAAAATCTGGGAGGAAATCTGTAAAATTTTAAACCTAGACATACTCCTTCACCTGACAATATTACTCCCATAAATTTATACTGCTGACAAAAAAATTACATGTGTACATAGATATGCATGGAAAAATCATCTGATTGTAAAAATTTATAAAAATCCAGAATGTTCATGGAACAGAAAGTTAAATCATGATACAGTCAAATAATAGAATACTATGTGATGAAATAGAAAAAATGACATGTATAAGTTGATAAAAAGGCATGAAATTATTAAAGAGTTGAAAAATATGTAAATTATGTTGTCATTTTTTTCAAGGAACAATGTCAGAGATTATTTATAACATTTAAAATAGAAACAACAAGCTGTTAGTGGCAGTACACACTTGTAATCCCAATACTTAAGAGGCCAAGACACGAGGATCCCAGGTTTGAGGAAAGCCTCAACATCATAGCAAGACTCAGCAGCCTAGAAAGACCCTGTTTCAAAACAAACAAAGAAATAGAACAACAGTAGTTGCCTCTGGTAGTTAAGAAAAAAAAAAATAAAAGGAGCACCTAGCTATTTTGACTCATTTACTTCTTAAGACAGACGTGTGCCACATAATAAAATTCAACAATGGACCAGATGATTTTCCCTCAAGACCAGTATAGAGCTGAAACATTACTACTGCTTAGTGACACGGCGGTCATTGCAAAGTCATAGCCTAACGTCATTTAAGCTTTAAGTCCTGCAGCCTAGTTAAAAGTTGTGTCTTCCCACAACTTTAGAGCCTGCTTTGGAGTGAAGCCCGATTTCAGAAAGTTGTTGCTGGAAAACTTGAAGTAAACAAGGGAAGTTTCAGGAAGTCCCTGGAACTCTGTCATCTAATTAGTCTACGCTAAGGACAGTCCCGTTTTACACATATACCAGACCTATTTCCTGTGTATATATTTGTGTGTGTTTGAGGACCTGGCTATTGAGAGCCCAGGGGCATACTGTCTCTGAGCCACATTCTCAGTTCCTTCGTTATAAAACAAGAGTCTCCCCAAGTGGATGAAACTGATTTCAAGCCTGCGACCCTTCTGTCTCAGCTTCCCGATTACTAGACTTGTAGGCGTAGACCACTCAGCCCGACTCCTGAATCTACTTTTGTACTGACATTTCTCTTCTGGGGTGGAAGGAGAGGTAGGGCGAGGGGAAGGTTATTTCTAGGCCTCAGATCTTCTCTGTGTTGTCACCCTTTCAGAAGTCTGGCAGCCCGTCCTGATCTAAATGATTTAATAGCATTTGCTCAGAAGCATTTCCAGAGACAATTTTGTCCTGACGACTTGACCTGAGGAAATTGAAATTTCTAATCCAGTGTCTCGAGTCAAATGGCGCAAGCTTTTGCGCATAAAGTTTTATTGGAACAGAGCCACCTGTACACATAGTTTTGCCTGCTTTCCTGCTAACAATAGCAGAACTGAGTGGTTGCTATAGAGACCATATGTCCCCCCAAACCAGAAATATTTACTTGCTGGCCTTTTATAGATAGGCCTTTCTGGACCTTGCTCTAGATTTTGGGAAGTCTATAACAGTTGTTTGTATTTAGCATAGCTGAAGATATTTATTTTTCTGGGTACTTGCCACAGAGGGAAGCAAGCCCTCTCAATAATTTTTGCTCTTCTCTGAGACAAAGAATGCTCAGAACAGAGGGATTCTCTGGGAAGCAGGAGGAGATGCAGAACCCATGGGCTGATCTCTGCGGGGCAAGTGTTTTCTTAACTTTGTCAACCTCCCAGCTAAATGAGCTTTTGCAATGTTTGTGGGATTGTAAATTAATACAACCGCTATAAACATCAGCATGGAGGTTCCTCAAAGACTAGGAATGAAGCCACCATATCACCCAGCTGTAACACACCTGGTTATTTTTTCAAAAGAATTAAAGTTAGAATACTATAGTGATAACATACATACCCATGTTTATAGCAGCACCATCCATATTAGCCAAATGATGGAACCAGCCTAAGTATCTATCAACAGGTGAATGGATAAAGAAAATATGATATACATGCATGCAATAAAGTTTTACTTGGCTATAAAAACCAAAATTATGTCATTTTCAGAAAAAAATGTATAGAACTAGAAAAAATTAGGCAGTGAGATCAGCCAGTATCAGAGAGTCAAATTTGCATGGTTTTTCTCTTATGTGAAAGCTAGACAGAAAAGAGATGTGTGGATAAATGTAGGGAGACCAGTAGAATAGTAGAAGGGGTTGGAGGAGGGAGATGGAGGAAAAAGATTGAGAAAGACAATAATCCTGTGGTAATATATAAATGCATAACTATCAGTTGAACTAGCATATATTTTATTTATTTACTTGTTTTATTTAATTAATTTATTTATTTTGTGGTACTGGGGGTGGAACCCAGGGGCTTTCCTACTTCTGTACTCTATTCCCAGACCTATTTTATATTTTATTTGGAAACAGAGTCTCACTAAGTCGCTGAGAACCTAAGTAGCTGAGGCTGCCTTCGAACCTATGCACCCTCCCGTCTCAGCCTCCCAAGCAGTGGGATTATAAGCGTGCTCAACCATGGCTGGCTCCTGAACTAGCATATATGGGTGGATGGAGGGGCTAACAGAGTGGCATGTGGAGGGAAATAGTTCAAAAGTTGTGTGCATGTATGTTTGATCACATCACACTTATGATGCAAAATTACAATGCACTGCCAGATGGTGGTGCACACTTGTAATCCCAGCATTTGGGAGGCTGAGACTGGAGGATCACGTTTTGCGGAGAGCCTCTGCTAGTTAGTCATACCCTCAGCAACTTAGTGAGATCCTGTTTCAAAATAAAGAATAAAAAATTGGGCAGGGCGTGTAGCTTGGAGGTCAAATGCCTCTGGGTTTCATCCCTAGACCCGCCCCCCGCCCCCCGGCAAATTACAATGCACTAATATATTTAATTTCACCTTGTCTGCCAAAAAAGAAGTACCTACTCTATAAAATTGTTACAAAGTTCAAATGTGATCTCACACTTAGCCCTCTGATGCATCGTATGTTATTTTTTTTTATGATACTAGAGATGGAACACAGGGGCATTCTACCTCTGAGCTACACCCCCAGCCCTATTTTTTATTCTTTATTTTGAAACAGGGTCTGAGTTGCAAGGGGGCTCAACTAAGTAGTAGCTGAGTTTGTCTGAACGGTGATTCTCTTGTCCCAGCCTCCCAAATGTTCCGATTACAAGCTTGCGCCACCATGCCCGACTCTGCTGTTATTATTATTGTTGATGGTGTTTGGTTTTGTTTCTAAGACAGCAGTGACAATGCCTATGCTTTTTACCATGTGACCCCAATTTCTCCACCAGCTTCTTTGCAGGAACAAGTAGCTCAATTTATGAGCTGTAAGACGTTGGTGAGGTTTCCAAGAGCTATCCCCCCCCACCCCCGAGCTCATATGCCTGATGCTTAGGGAGAATACACGCATCTAAATTACCCAGAGCAGCCCTGATAGACACAGGTTGTCCTGGCATGATTAGTAATAGCTTTTCTTCTTGAACCATTTCAGTTTGGACAATAGATCATATCATCATTGGTCATTCTACCTCTACCAAATGATGAATGTCTATTTTAGACAGTTGCAGGGAAGTAAGTTGGTGATGGAAACAGAAGCTAGGAATGCACAGAAATATCATTAAGCAAAGCCTTGTACACAGCATGAGATGTCCTGTATAAGCCAGCACCACAAGAGGCCCGTGAGAGAAGAGTCAAGACAGCAGGGAGAGATTCTGCCACGGTATTAAAATCTAACTTCCGTGATAAAACTTGCATTAGGTGTGTGACTGTGGATTGACACAGAACAATAAAACGAGGATTGTCAAATCTGATGGAAGAATCTCAAGGCTGTGGGTTGGGGAGGTCAAGTTTTCCTGGAGTTAATGAGGACTTGTGGGTACTTAGAGCAGGAATAGGCTTATCATGCTTAACTCTCATGGGTGTGGCTGTTGATATTTGGGTTGCTGGGCATCCCAGGGGCTCTTCCTCCTTAGGGAGGCTCTATCTTTTGTGGAATTATCAATTCTAAGATATTTTTCATCAAAATGATCCAAGTTGATAGCAGGGATTTCTGCGAAGGGAAGGGGTGGGGAATAAAACTTAATTAGAATGTTTAGAAACACATAAAAAAAAAAAAAGCAAAGTGGTTCACATGCCTGTAATCCTAGTATTTGTGAGCCTCAGACAGGAGGATCATAGGTTCAAAGTCAGCCTCGGTCACTTAATGAGACTGTTTCAAAATAAAGAATAAATAAAATAGAACTAAGGGTGTAATCAGAGGTAGCATGCCCCTGGGTTCAATCCCTTCCTAGTACAAAAAAAAAAAAAAAGCAGAAACAAAAAGGTCAGAGACAAACACTATTAATCAGACTTGTCAGCTATTAGACTTGATTTCAGAAATGAATTATAAAAAATATATGTTCTGGAAGTGGAGAAACACCATCCCAGAACTGAGGTAAATTTGTGAAAACTCCTGGAGCTATTTGAGTAGAAGGGTCTAGAAAAAGGCTCAGCCCTGAGCCCTGGTGGGATACTCTGAGCAAATGGGTGTGGTGGCAAGGACAGGCCAGTGTCTAACTGTATGCAGTAAACCAGGTGGTTATGAATACAGCCTTCATGGAACCAAGGAATAGCTGAGAGAAAGAGTGCAGAATCCACATGGTAGCCATGGACAGGTCTGCCACATTCCCCACAACCTTTGAAAGCACACTAGGACGTGAACCCTTTGCTCTTAGGAGAAATGAGCATGTGTGCTTCCATATTCTTAAGAGCTGTCACAAAGGACTGGATGTGTGCTGAATTTTTGAGGGGTGAATTACAACATAGCTTCACATTAGGTTACAAGGAGCCCTAGTAAGACCCTAAGTGTGAGATGAGCTGGGAAAGACCTCTGGAAAAATAGGATGGACTTTCTAGGTTGATTTCGGTAAGTTAAAGAAGATCTGCCATTGGGAACAGAAAGAAACATGTCTATGATCTGCCACTCAGGAGTTGCTGGTCAATAAAGTCAAAAGAAGGAGGTGGCGCAAAGAAAAGGAAAGGTGGAGAGATAAAGAAGGAGGGTAAAAAGGAAGAGAAATAGAGGAGGCAAAATAGAAAAACTCTACTTTCAACTAGCAAACTTTATTTATAGTACTGAGGATGGAACCCAGGAGTGCCGTACCTCTAAGCTACACCCCCAGCCCTATTCTTCTGTTGTTGAATTTTGAAACAAAATCTCAGTTGCTGAGAGTCTAAGTTGTGAGGCTGACCTTGAGCCTGTGATCCTCCCTTCTCAGCCTCCCTCGTACTTGTATTACAGACCTGTGTAGTACCACAACCAGCAGATAATCATTCTTCATCCTCAAACTGTTTCTTTACACCTTTCAGCCAGTTGGAGGGGATATCATCCAGTTTATGTATGAAAAACTCTTTCATAAAGCCATTTGATTGTGGATGGTAATCACATCTACCAAACAACCTTCACAAGAATTAAATAGTGTTTGGTTTAATGACTGGAACTCTAAACTAGCCTAGCTGACACATAAAACTGACCATCCCATATACCTATTTCATTCTATAATCACACCTGTTGTAGTAAAAAAAAATAATGAGTTTCTCAGGTAGAAATAGATCTATCTTGTTTTACAGAATCAAACCAAAATCTTGAAGTGATAATACATTTCAATGAAACAAAAAGAACTTGGGCATTTTCCTAGAGCAGGAAATTGCAAATTTGCAGTGCTTCCCTGCTGTCTCTAAACTGTCCTACAGGACTCTGTCTCCCACTCCCAGTGTTTCCCTTTGTCACCCACATCTCCAGTGTTAGCTATGCAGAACATACATTACTGTCTCTTAAGGAAGCCATACTACTCCTCCATAGCATGCATGAATGAGGCTATGCTAACAGCCTAAAATGGAAGGAAAACACCCAAACAAATAGGCAGGAGAGTGAGACCAGGAGTGTATGAGTGAAAGTATAGGCATCCAGGTGTCAAGGTCAAGGATTATGAAGAAGAACCTACGATGCCTTGGTCATAAATGCCGATCTTCCTGGTATTTATTACAGGCCAGGACTTTGTCTTCTAGTGCTCTCTGAACAGCACACTGCTCAGCCAGGTGTACAAAATTCTTGCATGGGACCCAGATCCTCTGCACAATCCATGGGAAGGGTCAATGTTAGGACCTCTGGCTGCAGAAGAGGTTCAAGTTTCTGAATTATGGTTGGTAAATAGAAAATGGGATGCAATGGCAGGCCAATAGAAGCTCATTTTCAACAGAAGGCAGTAGAGACCCCAAGATTACCTCTGGTTCTGATCATGTTGGGAACATTCGTTATCCAAGTTATCTGTTCCTTTGCTGCAGACAGGGGTGTCAGAAACTGCTTCTTTGGTGTTCAAAGAAGTTATCCATGGCAGAGGAACAATGATTCCTCACCATAAAATGCCAAATAGGTCTGAATACATTTCCATTTGGACAAAATTAGCTAAGATGCTTAAAAAAAGCAGGGTGTGGTGGTGAAAGCTTGCAATACCAGCATTTGGGAGGCTGACAAGAGAATTGCAGTCCACAGACACCCTCAGCTACTTAGTAAGACCATGCTTTAAAATAATAAATACATAAATGCATAAAATAAAGAATAAAACAAGGCTGGAGGCATAACTCGGAGAAAGAATGCTCCTGGCTTCCCCCTCATACACAAAGATGCTTAAAGTAGCATTAACTGGACTTCAGAATGAAGCAACCCCAATTAGAGACCAATTATTTAAGTAATTAAGACATTAAACATTAGTGTCATTAGATGTCTAAATATAAGGAATGGGTCATGAATGGGAGATTATCTTCGGGGCTGAAGAGTTTCTATTGGAAACCAGGTTAAGATTTACCTGATTTATGCCTGTGGCCATTAGCCCTTCTTCTGGGCAGCACACTGAACTCAAAGGCAAGAATCTTCCTAGACCCAAATTCATCCTAGTGACCAGTGGTTTTTACTTTTACTGGGAGACTCATTATACATAAGACAGGAGCTGAAACCCCAGCCAGGGCCCCTGCCAGTTACATGACTAACCCTCCATGCCTCAGGATGTGCATCCATTAAAAGGGTTTCTTAATGGTTTCTGTCTCTTTCTGGGATGTTGTGTAGAATAAATGCATAAGAATTGCCATAACTTTGTTTCTAAAGCAAATGCAATCTGAACCCATGGCTCACACATAGATGTGAAAAATCTATTTTTATGTTATCTTTGGGGTATCTCACTTTCCAAGCATGGTACAAGAAAAATGTGAGGCTCTAGTAAAACCCCCTAGCCGGGCGTGGTGGCGCATGCTTGTAATCCCCGTGCTTGGGAGGCGGAGACAGGAGGATCGCGCTGGCTTAAGAGACCCTGTTTCCAAAAATAAAATAGGTCTGGAGTGTAGCCCGGAGTTAGAAGGGCTTCCAGAAACGCCAGTACCCAAAAACAAAACAAAACAAAAAAAACCCTGCTACTCTACAGTAAAGGGGTTCCTCACCAGTGGCTGCCATAGCTGCAGGCTCTGAGATGTCCTTTGCCCAAGTCCCTTTTCAGGACTGATGCTCCATCCACCAAGCCAATATTAGAATTTCAAGTGACCCCAAAATCTTGATATATTTCGAGCCTTAAGGGCAAGATTTGAGCTGCATTTGGGGAGAGTGAGAGTTAGGAATTAAAGGGGTTCTTCAAACATTTGGGAAACTTTTATGCAAGGGTGATAGACTGAAGATGATAGATGATTCTGGGAGACTTGTAAGCAGAAATCAAGCCACTATGAGGAAAAATAGTTGGTGTCCAATCAGAAAGAAGTCACCCCTTCATCTCAGCTCAGAACAATGATGCTGGCAAGCGGAGGCTAGCAGCTTCCAGAGCATCTGGCGTCCTGTGTCTAGATCCCATGGTGGACAATAATAAGCAGGCTGAGGCCTCAGGGACAGCAGGTATGAACAGGTGGGAGAGGGCCAGGGAGCAGGCCCAGTGTGGTATGAAGGCTATAAAAACACAGACTGGCCTAAGGAGCTCCCCAAAATAACTGGAGGAAACAGGGAGGGATATTAATTTTTAGCAGTCAGACCTGAAGGGGCTCAAATACCATAACTGGGTCAAAAAGTAAATATGGCAGAATGTTATATTGAGCCCCATGCTGACACAACAGGGACCTTGGAATAAAAATATTTTCAGGTATTAAAAGGATATGAAACTTCATGTCATACACAGCAAGGTAAGGTCATATTTCCATCAGCCCACCAACAGATTCAACAGATAGAAGCCAATGCCCACATGGCCAAGAGAAAGAGCCAGTGGGAAGGTTACCTAGAGTGGGAGGCGCTCTTCAGTAAAGGGCAGGGATTAGTCTCCAGTGGTCCAGGCAGAAGAAAGGTGAACAGGGCTGTGGATGAGGGCCCTGTGAAAGCTGAAGATAGGAATATATAAAATTGTCCAGGAAAAGCTCATTGTCAACTTCTGCCTCAATGTGGGAGAAGAAACCAAAGCTATGAGAGAAATCAATTAAAACTATTCTAGTACCAGATGTCTTCTCTCATTTTGATAACCACCAATTAAAATGCAAATTAAATAAATAAAACATCTCACAGATGATACTGGAATCAGAAACTTCTTTCACCCAAGGGGAAAAAGAGTTAGATACAGAAAGATGCAGTCAGCTGCATCCCACCTCTTGACTGTATGCTCTAGCCTGGGGCCCAGAGGGGCTCTAGTTCTGCTAACTTTGAAAACAGTTATTATCATATTGGACAGTCCGGTTACTGAACTGAGACTGTTATAGAGAATAACATGACTGGAGACTGTTTTAGAATGTGGGAGTGGCAGCTAGAAACACCAGAGGACCTGTTCTTGATTTCCTCTAAGACATGAAAGAAAACCTACTACCCTAGGATCTGTCGAAAGGGCCCTGCCTGGGTGAGGGGTTATTGATTGCACTGTGAAAGTCTTTTATGGACTGCAACTTGTGAGTCACACCTACCAGACAAATCCCTTATGCATGTTAGCTCATCCCCCTCCTTGATTTTTTAAAAACTATCTTGCAATAGATAAAAAAAAATACAAATTTTTTTCCTCCAAAACGTACATATTATGGGATAAATTTTTCTTTAAATAAAAAATGGAAATGATGCTGAACATGTTTTCACATTACTGGCCACTTGTATTTCTTTTAAGACATGCCTATTCAGTTCAAATGTCTACTATCTATCTCCAGTTAGAATTGCAGTCATCAAGAATACGCACAGTAACAAATGTAGATGAGGCTGGCTCTGTGGAAACCAGAACTCCTATACACTGATGGTGGAATTGTAAATCAGTACAACTACTATAGAGATCAGTTTGGCGGTTTCTCAAAAGAAAAAAAAAAAAAAAAAAAAAAAAAAAACTAGGAACGGAACTACCATATGACCCAGCTTCACTACTGCTCAGTATCTTTCCTGAAGAAGTCAGAATCCCGTACAATACATGCACATCAGCACTTACAGCAATATAATTCACAACAGCCAAATTACGGAACCACCCAAGTGTCTATCAACAGGTGACTGGATAAAGAAAATGCTGTACACACAAAACAGAATCGTAGAAATCCACAACAAACAGCCATAATGGACAAAGCTGTGCCGTTTGCAGGCAAACAGATGGAAGCACAGAATATTGTATTAAGTGAGCTCAACTAGTCTCAGATGGTCAAGGGTTATTTCTTTTCTCATATGCAGAAGTTAGAGAGAAAATAGGAAATATAAGGGACTTTATATAATGCAGAGAGAAAGAGAGAGACCTATAGAGTAGTGGAAGAAGGTTGGGGCAGGAAGTTAGGGAAGGGAAGGAGGCTAAAAGATAGATCATATAATGTGGCAGCATGTGAAGGTATTACTACCAATTTCACTCTTGCATATGAGGAAGGAGACAGAAGTGGAGGGCAATGCAGCAAGACTGCATGAATGTATGTTTTTATCACACTGGACTTTGAGATGAGGAATAATTGCAATGCACTAATAATTAAAGAAAAAATTAAAACAGGTGTTTTTCCCTGTGGTTTCGCTGCTTTCCTCATTCTGCCACACCTGCATTTTCTCCTGCAGTTCCTCAGGGCTCTGGGTTACTTCACTAAGACCTACGTGGGTGGTTGGAGCCAGAGAAGAAGAGAAAGACAGAAAGAAGGAGAGGAAGACAGACAGAAAGGGAGAGACAAAGAATGGAAGAGAGACAGAGGGAGAGAGAGAGGGGGGAAGGGGAAGAGTCAGACGAGTTGAGAGAGAGAGAGAGAGAGAGAGAGAGAGAGAGAGAGAGAGAGGCAGAGATGGGTTGGGAGAGAGGCAGGGAAGGGAGACAGAGGAGAAAGAAAGACACAGACATACAGGGGGGAGAGACAGAGACGGAGAGACAGAGACAGAGAGAAGGGGACAGAGACGGGGAGAGAGAAACAGAGACAGAAACAGAGAGACAGACAGAGAGAGAGAGAGACAGGGCACAAGGGGGTCTTACCATCCACTACATTTCTCTTAGAAGCAAATATTTTAGGAGAGAAGCAAGAGTTTTGTTGACAGACTATAGGCTGCAGTGAGTTGGAAATAAAGTTACGATGGGAGAGAAAGACAAATCTCATATCCGGAATTCAAATTTTAAAGTCTATTTAAAATAATAAGAAGGGGAACAATGATTTTTATGACCTCCACTTGAATTGCAAAGGTGTGGGTGGTCCGAATCTTTTAATATTCTTGTCTATTCGGTCACCCTGACAGCAAATTATTAGGAAGTATAATGGGAACATGCTTCATAGTCCAGGAGGTGAGTTCTCAAAAAATAAATGTTGAGGTTAAACTAATTTATTTAGAACCTGGAATAAATACTTTCTTAGTTTCCTCATGACTAGTTCTGACCTCTGGGGGGAAAATTTTTAATTGTTATTTTTATCCTCTTAATCATCTGATTGGTAGTAAAGGTGCTTTTTCTTGCTCATAATTTTGTTTTCTTCACTAAAACATTTGAATTTTTTCTATTTTATCTATATAAGTATCCAAATATAAGTTATAGACACTGAGCTAAAGGACTTTCTATTACATTAATATATGAGATTGCCAAAGCTGGGCGTGGTGGTGCAGGCTTGTAATCCAGCATTCGGGATGCTGAGACCAGAGAATCGTGGTTTGTGGACAGCCTCATCAGTGAGGCTCTCTGCAACTTAGTGAGACCCTGTTTCCAAAAAAAGAATAAAAATAGCGCAGAGGGTGTAGCTTGGAGGTCAAATGCCCCTGGGTTCCATCCCCAGACTCGGAAAAAAAAAATATATGAGATTGCCAATAAAGGATCATTTTCTTACAAAAGTGGTAATTTGTTTTGTGGTACTTGGAATTGAACCCAGGGCCATTTTACCTCTGAGCTACACCCCCAGCCCTATTTTTCAGTCTTTTTTTTTTTTTTAGTGGTACTGAGGATGGAACCCAGGGACCTTCTATCTCCGGGCTACACTCCCAGACCTATTTTATATTTTATTTGAAAACAGGGTCTCTTAAGCCAGCTGAGGCTGGCTTCGAACCTGCGCAATCCTCCTGTCTCAGCCTCCCAAGCACAGGGATTACAAGCGTGCAAAACCATGCCCGGCTCAGTCTTATTTTTGAAACAAGGTCTCACTGAGTTGCAAAGGGCCTAAGTAGCGAGTCTGTCCGTGAACTGTGATCTTTCCGTCTCTGCCTCCTGAATGTTGGGATTACAAGTGTTGACCACCAGGCCCGGCAATTTGATGCATTTTAACACATAAGTCATGACCGATCCCTGACCAAAAAATGAGAGATATTTTGTAGATAATTTCCACTTATCCCTTTATTCTTATAGATCCCTCTATGGCATGCTAGTTTAGTACCAATTTGAAGTAAATGCCACCAATGAACCGTAGGTATTACAAGCAGTGAACATAAACAGATATAATAGAAAACACAACCTTGAACCAGTTGAACATCCTGTCTTGAGACTAAGTTGTGCTTGTTTACACACCTAAGATGATCAAGTCATAGCTGGTCATTAAAAGCATAAAAGCCAACTCATTCAAATGTGTGTTCAGTGGTTAGAAATAAGTCTACTCATTATCACCGTGAAACTGGCTGGGGTAACACTTGAAACTCCCTATTGTGGGAAGGCTGATGGAAAAAGGACATGGCCGCTAGAGATTCTCATTATTCTTGTACTGCCATCACCAGGGGAAAATACAGAACTATGAACTGGGACGTTCCTATTATCTCATTGATCAGGATCACTTGTAGTAAAACAGATTATTGTTGCTTTGGTACTAACATGTAGAAGGCTGGCTAACAACCACCTTCTCTGGCTGCATGGAGGCACGCCACCTGCCAGTTCTTTTGACAGAAGAGAAATATATCCCGAGTCATAACTGAGGCTCACTCTTCTGTGAAGAATATCAACACAGTTGTAGAAATGTGGGGTTTATATCCAAATGCCTTGTGAGAGTGCACAAGCCAATATTTTCATCTAGAATTAACATAAAGGTGAAGAAATAGAGAAAATAGAATGTGGTAGTATATCTGCCAAGGTTCAACCAGAAGTTGAACAACTGAGATAAATAAAACTATACATATAGGGGGTCATAGGTATATCAGTGTTTTGACAATGTAAGGTGGTGGGATATGATCGTGTGGTGTCTTTAAGGCTGAGTCTGATGCCTGACCTTGAGGTCCATGTTGCCCACAAGTAAATATAAGGTAAGAAAAGCAAAACCAAATAAAGCAGAAACCCCTAAGGATTAGCTCGAGCCTATGGAAATGATTTTAAGCTTGTGTCGACTTTCTGCCTCCAATTTGTAGGTGTTCTGTAGAAGTAACTTCATCTTGGAGTTAAGCATACACCTGGGCCCAGGAATTTAAAATGCCCCCGGAAGATCCTTGGAGAAGGAAATGATATTGCAGGACCAGCTACTGCCTCATACCGATAATGTAGGTCCTCAAGTGGATGACAATCTGAGATACAAATGCCTGCCACTTCACCCTAATTTCCCAAATGTCTCAAGGGAAAATGGTCTTGTGGCCCATGCTAAATGGAAACATGTAAGTATTGCAATTCTGGGAATTATGGTTCTACTTAGCCAAGCTGGAGATTTTAAAGCCATCACATAAAGACACAAGAAATTATGCAAGCTTCATGTCTATATACGTACCAGATTTTATCTGCTGCTAGGCACTCTCTGGGTATAAAACTCTGACCACTGGAAACAGCCAGGGCGGGCCAGTAGTGGGGGGTCTGCTTCACCCCTAATAACAATGTTTTACATGACTCTGAGACTTAAGCTAAGAAGGCAGGATCCTGCTGCTATCAGGATGGGCAGAGTATCAAAACTGTTGCTAAGAGACAAGTGTGCAAAGAAGGGTTCCTGCAAGTAAAAAAAAAAAACACTCAACACAATGCCTGGTGTTATTTAGTAGAACATGAGATTTGTTGTGATTTTCATTGTTATAGTTTCTTTCTAATTTGGTCTTGAGGTCTTTCCACTAAAGCCTTACTCTAAACCTGGCTAACTGCTTTCCAGGAGAGTTCTGATCAGAGAAAAGAGTTGGGTTCTGCTGTGGACTCCAGATAAGACATAATAAGGCCTTGAAACCAAAATGAGTGAAATATGAAAAATGTATGACTCACGGTTTGCAGAGGATGGGAGGCTCGTTGGCGAGTCTGGAGGCAGGACAGCACTCAGAGTACGAGGCAGACAAGGAGCAAACAAGCAAACTGAGGAAGCCCAAGGACTTATAGGCGTTGACTCTCGGGCCTTCCCTCGGACCGTAAATTAGCTATTAAGAAAGCACATGTGAAGTGGGGCTCTTATTTACAAGACCCTGTTGTTTACTACAGGTTTTAGGAGCCTCAGCTGTGGGATATGCTTGTTGAGGTCCTCAGGGGTCAAAAACAAGAAGATTATATTGTAAACAACCACACAGGGTGAGGAAGGCTTAACTGAGGCCAAAGAGGAACGGGTACAACTGGCTTTCGAGTACCTTACTCCAGGCCTAACATGGATGCCAACGCAGCAACTGTAGTAAATAAAGTTATGAGAAGATTCCAGAAATCAAGCAGAGCAGCAGTGTGCTTATGGAGAAAGTCCAAAGCTAATGATAGGGACTTATGATTGCTCCATTTATACAGAAATCACCAAGTCCTAGTAACTCAACCCAAAGAAAGCAGCTGCTAAACTGTTCCTGCCCCCAAGAGGCTCTGAAACACTCATCCCTCTCAGGTGTACTCCCAGAGGAATGTGAGCGGGCTGTCCTGAGATCTAGTTGTGATAAATTGCCTTTTAAGGACCTCACCACCGGCTGGGTCTGGGGCTCAGTGGTGAGTGCTTGCCTAGCATGCACGAGGCCTCGATCCATCCCTGGCATCACACCCACACTCACTAATATAGGTGTCTTCTATAAGCAGTTTTTCAATGTCCTCTCCAACAGCACTGGCCTAGGCTTTGATGATCATGGGCTACACTTGTTTCTCCTTTTTTTCACTAGATATTTATGTGCAGTTATCCCAGATCACCAGAGGGAGGCCTCTGCATTTGGATTTAACAAAGGAGAAAGCATACAACTAGGAAACTTGGTCTTTGATCAAGATGAGATGTGTGGATTAGCCTTTGAG